>NW_024884475.1:53263635-53341152 GCF_019232065.1 Centrocercus urophasianus
AAAAAAAAAAAAAAAAAAAAAAAAAAAAAAAAAAAAAAAGAAGAAAAAGAAAAACCCATCCCATTTATTTAACCTTGTAACTCCACCGCAGGTATCAAGTTCAAAGCTGGATGGGCAATTTTGCTTCTCGGTCTTTGACAACTGAGTCAGGGACACTGCTTGAAGGGGAAAAGGAAAAAAAATAGGGACACCTGGCCTCAAGGGGAAAACGAAGACCTAAAAATCTATTAATATGATTTTAATTATCTGTGTTCTTGATGGAATTGTCACTATTCTTTAAAGCAATGAATTTATTTCCCCCCCTTTCTCTCTTTAGATATTGGAGAAATTTCTATGGGAAAACATTCACAGTGCACTTTTTATGCTTACGGTTCTATGAATACATTAACCAATTAATCGTCAGCTTTTGGCTGCAGTTAAATACACGTTCCCATTGCACAGATCAAGAATTGCACACGCAGGTTAAGTATTCTTATAAAGTAGTCCAAATCCCAACTTTGTGTCTTATTTCCTCCGACCTTGTTACATCTAGTTATACTAGAGACAGGATGCAGAAGTCAAAGACTTGCTCTGAACTTATACGTATGACCTAATAGCCTTACTGGAATTGTAAATAAAGGTAGATCATCTCTCTATAAACAATCCTTTCTGATGGCATTTCCTTAAATATATGGCTTCAACTAAGCTAATTATATCTGACTTGCATATTTGTGTCTAACTGACCTATTGTGCCTTTCAGTCATGGAACTACTTAACAAGCACACCTGAGTACTTAATAAATTAAATGATTTAGCTCAAGAGGAACAAGTAAGACATACTAAGTCAGTGTAAAGGAGCAAGATAGAGAGACGTGGACCTGTTAGAGTGTGTCCAGAAGAGGGTCACAGAAGTGATCCAAAGGTTGGAACATGTTCCCTAAGGGAACAAGCTGAGAGAGCAGGTGCTTTTCAGCCTGGAGAAGGACTCAGGTTGACCTGTTAATGGCCTTTTGGTATGTAAAGGTGGGATAAAAGAAAGAAGAGAGACTTCAGCAGAGTCTGACGCGATAGGACAAGGGGAAGTGGTTTCAGACTAGAAGATTTAGACTGGATATGAGGAAAAAGGTTCTTTTTGTTTTGTTTTTTAGTACTAAGGATAGTGAGTCACTGGAACAAATTGCCTGGAGAGGTGGTAGAAGGCCTGTCCTTGGAAACAGTCAAGTTCAGGTAGGGAGGGGCTCTAAGCAACCTGATAATGCTGTAGGGTTTCTGTTCCTTAAGGGAAGTTGGACTAGATGACCTTTAAAGATCCTTTCCAACTCAAACAATTCTAAGATTCTATGACTGCTCAATAACCAAATCTGCAAATAAACTGCCAGCAATAATTTCTACTTTTACAACCACACTGGCAGGTATTTCCCTAAAAAACATTAGCATCCAAAAGGCTTCAAAACAGATCCCGAGAGCACAAGGCAGGCATCCCCTTTTCAATGGCTAGCCTGTGTCTCCTCTAAAAGATAAGAAATGGACTAATACTAAGTTAATGAGACAAAAGAAAGGGATACAGAAGAGAACAAAAGCTAGAGCAAGAATCCTTCACATAATGCACTTGTTCACATCCTCTATACAAGTTACCAATAACAGTAAATTGTACAAAAAGGTGTGGTTTTCTTTTTTTCATAAATGATAGTTTATGCACAATATCAGTGAGAGCAATGGGCATTAATTTTACGAGTAATAAATTCTGAATCATCTGAAAAACTTCTGGAGTTGCTTAAGTCATTATTACTTCTCCACAAAAGAACAGAGTTCACAAGAAATGTTAATTTGCTTCTTTGGGGGGGCATGCCAGAGCAGTACTCTTTAATAATGTACAATGCAGAGCAGACAAAGTAGGAAATGCAATGAAAACCTTTGGAAAACTGAAACTTTTTAATCCTCAGTTTAGATAGTACTAAGAATCCTTATCTAGAAGCCAGCTATCCTTAAAGACTACTTAAAGCATCCAGCAAATGTACCCTGAATTGGCCACACTAAATGGACATTTTCACTTAAGACTGTGGACATACTTATCAGGACAGAAAGCACAGCCAAGAGTTTGTAGTTCACAAATACCGTCTATCTAATAAAAATGCTTTTTAAGTATAGTTCTGAATAATAATTTCAGTAGCAAAGAACACTGCCTGAAAGCTTGAAGGGAAAGAGACTGAAGTAAAACTAAAACATACATTTAACTAAGTTTACTTTAAATAATAAACACATTATTGACATAATATGTATCCCCCCCAGAGATAAAATCATTACTACTTCCTACCTTTCATTCTCTTCAACTCTTATTCATTATAACCACAAACTGGTGTCATCTATACAGCAAAAATGAAAAATCTTGTGCTACATAATTTGTTCAAGGTACTAAAAAAGAAAATTGAAAAAGGATAATGGTCTCTTCTAATCAATAAATGCTAAGCACTTACAGAAAGTTGAAATCAGGAAAAAAAAAATCCAGAACAGAATTTACCGATCCTGTGGAAACATTATTCTGAAAAGGACTCTATTAATCAGACCTGAGCCAATGCAAACTTCTAATAAGTTATGAGCACATTTCCTGGGACGTCTGGAAGGCTGCCCTAGGCTCTCTGGACACTTAAATTTCCACAGTTTTTAGCCATGCTCCTCTTCCTTCACTACAGTTTCCCTCCCAAAATACTCCCAGTTATGCCAGCATCACTTCAGCTCCACCATTAGAATCCACAGAGAAGGATCACTGCAGGCTTTTTTTTTTTTTTTTTTTTTTCTTACAACAGGGGATCATCTTCCTAGCAGTCTAACTACAAGGTTAATGGTTGATGTGCTTAATATTTCTTGTGATCATCTCTTGCAGCGCTACATGCTAGTGCAACCCCTAGAAAAGCAATGAAGGAAAGATATTTTTGTAAAACAAATGCAGCAGGAAAACAAATGTGTCCATCTGATACATGGTTCCTCTTGTCTACACGTAACACTCTGTTCCTTTACCTGCTCGAGACCTGAGCTTCCATCTGAGGAAGAAAGACAGATAAATACAGAAGTGTCACATGCCTTTCACTTATCTAAAGCTTCACGTGGAAAATGTTATTCTCTTTCTCCTGGCTGATTGGCTATGCAAACAGGTCTGAGATCAGCTTAACCAATCTTCATGAATAATCTTTGGGAAGTTGTTTGTTTAATTCCTAAGAGTTCTTACAGTTTTTTAAGAAAATAACATTAAAAAAAAGGTAGCATTAAATTCTGTGACCTTCTGTTATAGTGAATTTTAACAGTGCCAACTGGCCATGAAAAATAGCATTTCTTTTACTTGGTTCCAATTTGTTCCCCTCTCTTTCTTAAGATAGCTCAATATTATTTCACCACAGGGTGGGATTAGAAGGAATGGCTCATATGTTACAGGAGAGAACCATCAATTACAAATACATAACAGTCATACCTAAACTGTTACGGATGCCATCTGAGCATGGGAGAAATGCCAGGAAGGCCCATTGACTGTTGCTGAGATTGGTTTCTATTTCTGGACTCTTAATATCATTTGTTTTCATTTTTACTGCAGCTTCTTATTCTTCAGGTCTTTCTGGATCATTTTTCAAGAGAATACTCCTGACGGAGAGAAATTAACAGTAATTTTGTCAATTTCCATGTTTCTTTGACAGTTATACAGAAGAATGGGCTTTTTTCTCTCTTCAGATAATATTTGGATGTTCTGATTTGTCACCAAAGAATAACTTTATGTTTGAAGTGCAGGAACATGTAATACCCTCAATCAAGTACTTCAACTCCAAAAATGTAACGGGCAAATTCTTCGATCAGATTGGCATAGGCAACTCCTTACAGATGGGCATTTCAGTGAGTTAGTGACAGGTATGGAATCTCTCTCTAAGGATACAATTCCTGGGTTGCTTTGTAATTTACATGAAATGAGACAAAAAAAGTCAGCACTAATATTAATTTAAGTCTTGTTGATTATGATTATTGTCATATAGGTTTTTAAAAGATCTGCCTAACCATAAAGCTCAGCCTACTCAAGGCTGGACAGATAAATCTCTTATGATAGTAAGACAACCAGCCACAGGCTTCCACTGCCTAACTTATGTAGGGCAGCATGTTCCATTTTATCATGCTATTTAAGTATGAACAAGAATTGGATACTCCTATTTTAAAAAGATATATTTACAAATTATTCTGCACCTTATATTGTTGCAATCTTGAGGAAAAATATATTCTCAAAGTGCTCATGTAAAGCAATCCACTGACAGACCTATGTACAGACTATGTGCTGCAAGCAAATGTTCCTCTGCCACTGAGCTAGTGTCCAGGCTCTAAGAGGCTACTCTAGTTGACATGTCTACTCAGTCTTTGCTTATCCTGGCATAGCTTCAAACAAAAAGTCATCTGGAAGGGTGTTAGGAGGACATCTGTCCATTAGGAAATAGACTTGCTTCAGTGACCGCCAAATAACCTTTATATGAAATCTTTAGTCTATTGCCAACTCGAAGGTTCTCTGTCTAACAGAAGAGGTCCAGGTTAATAGGACCATTTGAATTTTAAGTAGTGGCCCAGGCAATGATTCCATCTGTCCTGTCATACTTTGTGTGAAACATGTACTCTTGGGCGATGTCACCACTGCTGAATAATTGTGTTCATCTTTCCTTTACTTAATGGAATATTTTGAGGACTAAATTGGTATTTTTTTTATTTTTTTTTTAAACAAATGCGAAGTATTACACACCTATTCCTTCATTCTATGACTGCAATGTGTGAACGCGTGTGTCTGCAAGTGCGTATGTCTATGTGCATATAAAAATATGTATCTACACGTGAGGATGGAAATAATTTAATTTGGTCATACGTAGACAAACAAAACATTAAATATTTACTGTATTTCAACAGCGCGTGTGGTGGCATTGAATATCTTACCACAAAGGAACAAATGCCAAACCAGAATCAAGGGTTATTCTGCTGGGCAAAATAAATACAAAAATTTCATTCAGCATACAGCAAGGATTTCAAAGTCTTCTTTTTTTTTTTTTTAAAAAAAAAAAAAAAAAAAAAAGAAACTGCATTGTTATTGCATTCAGTTGAAAGCTCATGTCTTACCTTTAGCCTCACTACATGAAACTTAAAAAGTTGTTACGAAGTTAAGTCAACCCTTAGAGCAACCAGTGTTAGAGTGAAGTAAGTGGGACTGCTGCTGAGGTATACTTAAACTCCCTTTCAACTTGTATTACTGCTCTCTTCTGCTTCTTGAGCCATCCTTTCACGCTCCTCACTTAAAAAGCCATTATGCTACAAGAGGGAGATTGCAGTACCTAACTATGATAGGACTTCTTGGGCATGATCTGAAGAGAAAAAAAAGAGAAAAGAAAACAAAAGAAAAATGATGTTGAGTTGTTCATTTCATTGGCAACAGAGAAAATACCATGCTCTGAAATGTATCTATACATAAAACATTATAAATCTCATCTAGTTTAGAAGAGTAACAGAGAATAGTTTTCCTTCTCTTTCTTCATCTGCCCAGTGAGTAGTAAGCATGAAGCCAAATTTCCCTATTACCAAGTCCTTATTTGTTTCTGTAAATGCCCACCTATTCACTTTCTTTCCTCTAACTCCCTCTTGAACATTTTGCAGGTTTTTCCACCTCGTGGATTTCCTGGTTCCTCCCAGTAATATCGTACTGTACGTGTAGTACTAGCAGAAGGTAGTGCTACATGAGGTCTTCACAATTTATCTCCTCCTGCTCTCCATATTTCAGAATTATGTCTCCTACTGCACTCTTAGCTTTTCTATTCCTTTCCCATACAGAAGGAGATGCAAGACACTTTTTGCCAAAGCCAGATTCCGATTAATCCAGCTGAAAAAATGAGTCAGAAACAGTAGAGGAAACTCATAGAGGAAGAAAGAGCAGCAGACATGTTGGTGCCTGAAGCCTCTACTACACTCGTTATTTATTATTATCTCCTATTGACAGCAGCATAGGCAAGGACTCATTCCAGCAAGAGTTAAGTGAAGGAATTTGGTAGGGTTTGAATGTCAAATGCAGAGGCAGTGCTCAGCAGCTGGTGAAGACAATATGCATGTCCTATTTGATGGTCATTAACCTCCCTCCCAGCTTCTTCTCCTGGTACATATTTATGACTTGGCTTTTTCTAGTCACCAGTCTAGGTAATAATAAAATCAGAATGAGAGCTGATTATGTTCAATGGAGAAGCCACCAAACAAAATAGAGAAGTCATCAAGAAAGGTATTCACAGATAAGAAGCCAGAAAGGATGGAGAATTATCTTTGAGTGTATGATGTGTTACAGTGGAGGGAAACCTGTAAAAAACTCTAAAATACAGCAGAGTGGTGGCAGGGCATCCTGAAGACACAATTCAGATCTGGGTAGCTCTTCATATAGTCTTCTTGTGTTATGTGAGTGAAGGACTCAAATTATTTTGGATAGTACATAGAGTGAAAGAGCCAAACAAGAGCAAACCATTTTACTGATCTCATTCTACTTCGCTGCTGCTGATAATAGAGTTTTGACCATGACAGTATGAAAGAAAGGCCAGTGAGAAGTCATCACTGAACCAGAAATGCCACACACTGTCTGTTAGCTTTATATCATGCAAGAACTGGAATCAAATAAGTCTGTGCTACTGCAGATAGTGGAAGAGAATCAGAAAAACAGAATTACTGCTGCTCCGAGCCCATATTTCAAACAAGAGAACACCCCACACATTTTCACCTGCTTGGAAAAGGTAACAGGAAATTGGTTAAATTTGATTTTTTAACAAAAACATGACTGAATTATTTGCGAAATACAAATAGGGAAAGCATCGCTAGCTACTAAACATTCAGATGGCACCTGCAATGCTATACATATTTTTCCATTGTGTTTTTGTTTAGTGTTATGTTGGGATTTCTAACGACTAATATTTCATTGTGGCAGTGCACAAAATACATAGGCAAAGTAGCTGACACCACCTACACATTCTGATTACCCAAGAAAAATGACTCAGAGAAAGAAGAAAGTCCCAAGGTCTTATGTCACAAAACTAGATTTCCCAGCTTCCGTCAGAGGAAACTCCACACCAAAACTATCTTTATTTTTTTTTTTGAGCAGAGGCAGTAACATGACAAAAAAAAAAAAAAAAAAAAAAATCAAACTTATCTGTCAACATGTACATGTTTTTAGTATCAGAATCCCAGAAACATTTGAGAAGTTGTTGTAAGACAAGATGAGCTATAGTGCATGGTGTTTCCATGGATCTTTTGAAAAATATACTCAGAATGTAGTTAGTCTCGTGTCTTGCCTAAGATTTGCTGTCCAACACAATTACTGGTGCAAGAATTAAAAAAAAAGTTATTAGAACTGAATTAAGAGCCTGGTAGAGAAAGATGAGTTCTGAATGTAAGAATTCTATGAATCACTACTCCTAACTCCAAGTCAAGTAATTATTTATGCTAGGAAGCAAAATTTATCATTACATGATTGGATGTTGCATGTCTAAAAGTCTCTGAAGTAATTGTTATGTCCACCTGTGAGAAAAACGTGTTTCCACATTTAACAGCCAATAGCAGTTCTTTATGATGCATGTTTCCACACTGTTTCTTTCAGAGAGAATTTGTTACCTTTCCTTCATTCCTTTCTCCCCAGAAGAAATACTAAATCAAGGTAGCTGAAATAACCTATTTGAAAGTTCTTGCTTTGATGCATTAAACATAATTTCCTTCTCACAGTGTTTTCATCATAACAAACAGCATCATTACAGTTGGCATTTACCTTATTCCACAGTATTTCTATCATAAATTAAGAAAAAAACATTCGTTTTTATGACAGGGCAAGGAAGAAAGTACCTAACTAACGTAACAAATTATTTGTGATGATTTTTAAGATAATTCAATTTTGTCTGTACCCAAAATTAAAATAAACTACCTATTTCTCTCAATTGGATCTGGCTTTTCTGAGTACTTTTCACATCATATTTACCTAGCATGACCACCCCAACATTACTGGAAAGGCAGCACGACTCTGCAGTGCAACTATTTAATTGAAAGCCAGTAGAAAGATTTTGTTTTAGGATTTCTCAAAATGAAAATTCTAATAAAACTTTATGAAAGACGGAAAAAAGGAAATACAAATAGAGCCAAATTTTTCTCCTATTACGGCCTTCTTCCCTGTGCTGTCTATATAACTATATAATTTTTTTTAGAATTACTAACAAATGAATTTGGAAGAAATAAAAGCATGTATTTTCTATTTCAACTTGGTCAAACTTTTTCTTCACATCAGCAAAGTAATGCTAATAAATTGAGACAACTTGTGTTAGCCCAGCTCTCACGTGTGTTTTGGATGACTCCAGATACTGGATGTTCCTGCACCGTACATTAAAAAGTTCTAAACAATTTATTTGTGTTACAAGCTATCCAAACATTACTCTTCTCCATATTCTTTAATTTATTTGCAGTTTTCCTCTTAAATGATTATTTTTCTGATCTGTGCCTTTTTCATCAACTTAGATCACTGAAAATAAGTTAATGGCTCAGAATGATAACCAGTGAGGTATACAATATTTTTGAGCACCTACCTTCCACCTGCTGGGCAAAATGCTGAGAACAATTTCACCATCACAGCCAGTGACGAAGTGCCCCATTCCATTGTCCTTTGCCTTTCCAGGTTGTAGTCAATCCTGAAAAGTCAAGCAGTAATAACAGTTACACCCTCTTTAATGTTACTTGCACTAGGTACTTTTTATAACCCAGAAATTAAGAGCACAAACGCACACACAATACATAAGGCTTCAGTTGATTCTTCGGGAAAATAAGATATTGTCAGTAATAACGTGTAAATGTAGCGAATGGCTCAGTAGCATTTAGTACTTCTGTTTGTTGCTTGGATATGGGAAAAAAAAAAAAGGAGAGCTGCTCAATAAATAGAATTATGCCACATTTTACAGTATAACAACAAGATTTGAATGCTTATTAGGGTATGAAAGAAAAAAAACGAGCACTTTATGCATCTTAAAAAACCTATCCTCTCAGTTCTTTAATGGACAATTCCTCTAGTAAAGCACCACAGCAAATACTCCTAAATTATTCTAATCAGTGAACTATGTGTTTTAAGGCTTTACTTACATGCACAAATCTGAGAGGACTACTGAGATGAGCCCCTAATTTCGACAACTCTAAATCATTTGGTCTGAGTATCTGCAGACCTTACTGCATACTTCTATTGGGTATGACAGAAACATAGAATATCTCAAGTTGGAAGGGACGCACAAGGATTGAGTCCAACTCCCAGCTCCGCTCAGGACCACTTTTAAGTCAGAATGTATCAACAAGTCATTCAGGTGCAGTAAGTTCTGTTTCTCCAAAAGTCTTCTGTCAATATTGCATTATTATTTTCCAGTTTTATTCTCTTACAAACATGCAGACATAGCAAAGCATTACAGCAGCTGCACATAGTTTGAGTCCTTTAATATACGTACATGGGTTATTCCTCATGTAACTGCAGAGAAGTACAGTGGAATTACTGTAAGAGCAAAGTATGGCTAATACTGGTGTGAAAAAATCAGACTGTGGCCCTTGACTTGTCCAAATTAACTAATGAGCTGCAGTTCCAGATTTTAAACGCCATTCTTGAAAAGTAAATTTTATGCTAACTCAAGAAAGACCCAGTGAGGGGAAACAATAATCATGTTAAACCATATTTAAAACATTTCTGACAGGTGAATCTTGGCACAAACTGGAAAGCAGAGAATCATCTCAGGGTTTTAAAATTCTGAACATATCCAGAAATTTATATTAGCATCAAGACTTGGTTACCTGACTTTCTTTCGAATCAGTTAAAGCCTCAATAGAATCAAAGCTGAATCCACTCAGCTTTCTGTTTCAGAGAGTTTCGGTGTCATCAGAGGCTTTTCCCATATATAGGAACCTGGAGACAAAAATACATCTTTAAAGCACTGAAGTTTAATGGCATAAGTTTTTCCTTTACCAGCTCTCTAGCATAAAGATATCAGCATAGTTATCTCTGCATTTTTTACTTATTTTATTTTACTGTCATTCTTACCAAAATGTAGCATTAAAAATTGATAATCCTTAGGACTCACCATGCCTCCTTCTTGGTTGTCAAAGTTCAATAGAAAAAAAATACATACTTCAGTAGATGGCAGAGTATAAACAAAACAAAACAAAACAAACAAACAAACAAAAAACAAAAACAAAACACATGTCTGAAATTCTTTTACCTCCAACTTAAGGTGAAATTTCCATGCTCAGCACTCAGTAGAAAGAAGTCTGGTTTCAAAATTACTTCAAATAGACATCAAGCACCTGCTCATTTGTAAAATAAAGCAAAATTACAAGATGGTGTCAAACTTGGGCTAGAACTAAAATAAGATCATTAAAAGGGTTACACAGGTGGAAGAACACCGAGCCCTAGAGACAAAGCTTGATTCAGAAATCAAATAATTAACTAAGCATTTTTGGAGTATTTACCTGTCTTCTATCAAGCTAGGTAAGAAATTAGAATTATTTCAGTGCAAGAAATCAAATTTTTTGTGGAATGAAGCAAGACCTGAATTTTTGGGTGTATGCAGATAAGCAGAAGTAAGGAAACGGCCAACTATTTGCTAGGGAAAAAAATAAAAGAAGGAGGGGAAGAGAAAAGAAAAAGAAGCCTCTGGGGGCTTTCTATGGAAGTGTCCCAAGGCAGCTAAACTACTTTCACGTCTGGGAGTATGACACTTTTTCTGCATTTTTCACTTGAGAAAACAAAAAAACACCACCACTACCAACGGTAAAATGATCAAAAGAAAACAAACCAAAAACATATCAACCTTTGGGGTAACTAGTGTCCTCCAGACCCACATATAAAGCAGCACAGTGCTGTGCATAAGGGCTGAAGCAGGAAAGGACATTTATAAATCCTATGGAAAACAGCACTAAACCAACTGATGGATTTGAATTTTAAATCCCAATCTCAGTTTCCTTTGGTATTAGAAAATACATTGGAACTCATCCAAGAAAAGCGTACATTTGAATAGATGGTTGGATTTCTGCCATCAATTTAATTTAAAAAAATAATAAAGAGAAAAAATCTGGAAGCTGAAACTTGCATGATACATTGCTATTCAAGAAAAAAAAAAAAAAAAAAAAAAAAAAAAACAAACCACCACCAATCCCCCCAAACATGAGAAAAATCAGAAGTGAAAACACAAAAGAAAAAATAAGAGGAAAGGGGGTCTGGATGTTGAAGAAACAGTATGATCACAGATCAAGCTCCAAGGCAGAGACACAGCTGAAACATAGATCTCAACATATCAAGTCCCATAATTATTAGCCTATTAAATAAGGTTTGGTTGAACGGTGTTCTGAACTTTGAGGTCCTGGTCCCCTGGCCAGAGCAGAAATGTTTACCTCCCTGTATATCCAAAACAGTCAGGATAGAGGATTTGTACACACCTTGGTCTCAGTGGACTAGATCCCAACAAGGAGAGGGTGAAAATGCAGTTCTATATGCACAGAAATTCTCATAGATGTAGCTATTTATGCAGTGCACCTGAGCTTCTCTTGACAGAGCTGTCCCAATTTCTATAAATAATTCTCCAGCTAAAGGAGATTGATTCTGTTCTTAGGCTGCTCTTGCATATGATTTAATTTGGACCTTCTACTATTTGCCGTGTAGGCCTACAGAAGTAGTGGTTCTTTTGAGATGCTTTTTTTATTCCCCTTTTCCCTTTTTTTTTTTTTTGTTCAAGATACACTTCGTAAGATTTAAGATTAATCACAGAAAGGACACTGATTTAAACACTTTGAAAACACATGACATCCATACATACTACAAATGGGTTTATTTTTGTTTTTAACATAATATTGAAATTGCCATAGCAGGATGAGCCAGCAACCTTGAAACTGTTTTGTGTTTTTATCTTGGGTTTTAGAAAGTGTGGAAGGACTTAAGGCTAAAGACAAAGATATATTCAGATGGACTTCCTGAAAGTTTGAAGTAAAAGTTAGTACAAGAAAAAAGCCCATCCCTAACCTGACATCCCCAACAAGTCATAACCTTTAAAAGTAAAGTTAGCATTTCCCTTACAGACTTCTTCCTGAATTCCAGCCTAATATCAAAGTCATTACACTTCATTTCAGCTCCCGTCAGTACATATAGAGGAGGGACAAGAAGGCTTCGTTAGAGGGAAATTTTCAATGAGACAGAGAAACAGAGTCAGTACTTAACAGGTAACACTCCCAATTGCTCTTCCCTGTTTTTACAATCTCAAGCCCTTGATAGAAGTCAACTTGAAAAACTCTACAGAGAGAAAGCTAAAGAATGGTGTCAAGGCTACGAAAAAAAAATGATGAATAAAAGATGAAGTACTAATGATACATAACAGCCATCAGGCAACTTTGGGTTGTTCCATTCTTAACCCAAATAATTTTTTGCACACGCATCTTAACACATACATTTCCAAAACATTTGTCTGGCCTCAATTAAGGAGGAAAAAAAAAGAATTTGTCTGGTTAGGAACACTTACAACACATCTTAACCTGTAACATAGGAGCCCTTTACCTACCATTTTTCAGAGAAACATTCTGCTTGGTGATTTCTGATGGGCAATTCTAGTCCACGTTTTCTCTGAGTCCCTGACATACATTATATGTGACAATTACTTAAGTCAAAAGAGTTTCAGCGCTATTTTTAACAGTGCCTGCTCAGCACAGTAAGCAGTCTTTTTATCATGACAGTACATAGAAGACAATACAGCGATGTAAAAGACAATGTAACTTACTTCACTAGGATTTTTCTAAGTGATTAGGAAACTTCAAATAAATACAAATGCCTTCAAATAATTTTAAAGCATGTCCTGTTTCATCGTTTGATGATGGAGCAGTGTCAAAAAAAAAAAGTGTCCAATGTTGAAAGGCAAATATCCACATATGCTTACCTCCAAATTAGTGTTTATTCACATTTGCAATCTAAATTTATATGCATAATACTCTTGAGCAGAAGCTTCTTATAAATAAAAGCCTATTCTCAAAGTACTAAGCTGTTTAAGTTGACAATACTAGCACTCAACTGCAGAGAACTTATGAGGTTAAGTTAATGGTACCCAATGGTATTTATTGTATGAAGTACTCAATACAAGCAGAATTTGTTATTGGCTTTTGAATTAGCAGTGGTGCTTCTCCATGTTAAAGCAGCTTTCAGTTCTTGATAAAATTTACATTAATAGTATTTTTCTTTGTATTCTAGATGCCTCAGATTTATAAATCAGGAAATGTTCTTCTGTCTGGATAGGCAACTAAAAAGTCTATCTCCTTTACAGGGAAAGTCCTGTATGTATACAGTGAAAAACTCAATATCATTTTGAAACTCCACTTAAACCTTCCAAACAAAAAAATCCAAAAGAGTAATACATACTTTCATCATTTTCAATTAAGAGAGCTACCAAAAAATACAGAAAAGTAAAGCTACAGCCTATGACACCAGCAGTAAAGTCTGCTTTTATGATTTTAACTTGAACTACTTTCAACAAGGCATGTAAGTTTTAGGGGGAGTTGCTCGTTTTGCACACCCCCGAAAACAGTAAAGAAAAATTAAAATGAAGTCGCCAATAAGTGAGGAGCATTAATATTTCACAAGTCAATAAATGTTTTTTTTTTTTTTTTTTCTTCCCCCAACAGCCAAATGCATTTGCTTCTAAATTAAGCTTAACTTCATAAAACATGTTTTATTGTGATCTGCCACACAAGCAAAGATGCACATTCTTACTTAAAACATTACTGAATTTTTAGAAACATTTATTTTTATTTGAGCTCCGTACATCTAATCCTCTTAGGAGTGTCAGCTGATTATTTTCATTATCCATCAGGAGAATGATGGTAATAAAATCGAGACTTGATTTCTGTGTCCTGGAAAGGTGTTTGGCGTATATCAAAAGGCAATAGGTTGCCTATGAATTATTTCATTTCTCTAAAATGTCTTGTATTAGTTATTTCTCAATTTCATGGAAGTTAATGATCATGGTTACAGTAAAAAAGCAACATAATTCAAACAGCAGGTAAAGATAGATTCAAACTCCTGGTCCTTTTCCCTCAGCCCAGTAATTTTCCTGAAGTCTTTTCCTCTCATTAGATAAACATTTTCTTAGCTTATCTTGTTCTTGTATCAGTGTTTATATTCATAATTTTGGCTTAAATGCAACTATGTTCTGGTCAATATCAAATGAGATTCAGAAGTAAAAATGGATCACAGATCTGCAAATCTTTGAGATAACTTTTAAGAAGCAGTTGGGAAGAAGGTGAGATGAAGGCAATAAAAGATTAGTTTTAAACAAATACTAAACGTATTTGTTTTATACCAAAATTGGCTAAATACCATCTTTTTTTTTTTTAACATATTCTTTAGATTTGTCTTATACCTGATAAGTCTACTTTGATCATCAAGAATAATTACAATTAGATACGAAAATTACAAGGGTTCATATTTTGCTAACATAATACTTTGCTGAAATAGAACTTAACTAGAGACAGACTGCATATCACTTGCTCACTTTCAGACATTGACTTCTTTCAGCCAAAGTATTCTTTCATTCACAACTGCCAATTTGTCACACATGCAGTTGAGCACGTAAATTTTCTTTAATAATCAGATTGTATTTTTACTTTCCATTCTTACAAATATATACTTGAAAATTCTCTTACACAGAATTCACTTAGGTCTATGTCTAAACTTCGTGCTTTCTTCAAATATTAATTCCATGCGTAATTAAAACTTCCTGAGCATGCCACAGTCATTCAACATTTTCAATAGCTTGCCCACAAAGTAGTTTCCTCCTAACTGCCTCATTCCTGTAGAGATCTGGAAAATGCCTGATTTTTTTCAATTTTATTTTAGGCAAATCTGAATAATCTAGAGATTTAACATGCAGAGTCACTTACTGTAGGTTCATGGTGTTCCCTAGTAGACTGAGGGTTGTGAAACTCTTGCTAGGGAAGCAGAGCAAAGTTGCTTTAAAAAGACAGCAGTACTCTAGACATTCCAAGCTTCTGAGTTTTTTTTTGTACATGTGGCCAAAGCTTGTCTGAATTTCATCAGAAATGTTTCTTTGCAGAGTGTCTTCTAAAGGTCCCACAGATGGTTGAGAAAACCAAAGAGAGTTCACAGAGAACTCTGATAGTTTCACCAGTTTCTACTACTACTTCACTCCTCTCAGTCACAGTTTCCTTCACTTTCTTCAACATCATTCTAATGTTTGGATAGTTTACAATATTTAGATGTCCCATGTTGGTGTGGTGGTTTCACTGACGGTTAGATAGGCTCCACCACATCACCCTCGCAGCCCGACACCTCAAATACCCAAGGAAAAAAATCCAGTGAAGAAAAGCTCATGGGTTGACATACAGTCAGGGACATCACTCATCAATTACCAACCCTGATAAAACAGACACAGTATAAGGAAGATAAAAGTAACTTACCACCTAACAGACTAAGGCAGCGAGAACTAAAAGCAAACTTCAAACACATTCCTCCTATCCACTCCCTTCCACCTTCTTCCCTCAAGGGGCAACAGGTGAATGGGGAATGCAGGCTACAGTCAGTCCATAATTCTTAGTCTCTGACACTCCCTTATAGTCACTCTCTGCTCCTATCTCTGCATGGTTTTCCTCCCATGGGGTGCCATCTTTTATAAACTGATCCCACGTGGGCACTCAAGAGGCTGCAGCCCTCCAAGCACTACTCCAACATGGGCCCACATGATATGGCCCATCTTGCAGGAGCATACTATTCCAGCATGGTCTCCACAGACTGCAGCTTGTCAGGGGCTCTCCATGGGCTGCGGCTCCTTCAAGTTACATCCACTGCTGCACAGTGGGCTCCTCCACAGCTGTACATGGAGATCAACATTGTGTGGCGCCCATGGGCTGCAGAAGGATAGCCAGCTCTTCATGAGCTTTTTCTAAGCTGCGGCTGGAATACCTTCTGCCCTTCTTCACTGATATGCCCACAAGGGAGTCTCTGATATTTCCTCACTCTTCTCTCACAGCTACTGTTGCAAAGCAGTTTTTCCCTTAAATCTGCGCTCCCAGAGGCGCACCTAGCATCACTTACAGCTGAGCTCTGCCTAACATCAGATCCCTACTGTGTCTGGCTCTGACCTAACATGGGGCAGCTGCTGGGCTCTGCTCACAGAGGCCATTCTGAGGCCCTACAGCTGCCAAAACCTTGCCACATAAGCCCAATAAAATTGGTCCTTCATTTTGTGCAGTCTTTTCCAACTTTAAATAATTTTCCACTTTTTTTTTTAATAGAGATTACATAACTTTTTAAACAGCCTTGTGCTTTCATGCCTGATTGTGAATGCACACACACTTAACAAACGTTTCTTTAACACTTTCAAAATTACATGAGAATACTGCCTTGGCATATCTAGAGATGTAACTTCTATCACCTAGGGCAAAATGTACTTGTGGACTGAAAGTGTGAAATTGAAGTTCTGCCTTCAATTTTGCTTTATTACATAAAATACTTTTAAGAGCTTATTTCGAGATGCATTACAAAAAATATATTTTGTGTAAGTCATTCTAAAGTTAACTAGAAATGTTTGGGGAAGATCTATTAAAACTCCTGGTTCTGAGCTCAAACAACAAAGGATCAACACAATGAACACATTTATGTGCAGCAGTGAAATCAGACCACTCCATCAGCAAGTTGGTAGCTGATATAATACATGATACAAATAACATAATAGAAAACCAATTAGATAATTTCTACCCACTGTCCTTTATTAACTGTCACCAAGGTAAACGTCCATTCTCTCTAAAAGATGTTAAAACAAAAAGAAAGAAACTAAGTAACCAATTTTTTCATGGATTTCTCTAAACTTCCAACAATGTTGGTTTCAAATGTTTACTTTCCTTACACCCTTGTAACAACGAATCTATTGAAATATAAAGTTCTAAGTAAAGATTTCACAGTTTTTATAGCTTTCACGCAATTAAGTTTTCTATTACTTGCAACTCTAAAAGTAGAAAAGCACTAAAGTGATAATCATTTTCATCTGAAAAGGTCTGATTACTGAAAGTTTACTGTAAGAAATTCTTATAGCTCTTAATTATTTGGCCAGGCATTGACAATTTTTTTTCCTCATGAAGTTAACATATTTTTCCAGTTTGTCTCTCCATTTACAGTAAGGTTTTGTGGTTTGGGTGATTTTTTTTTATTTTTATTTTTATTATTTTTTTTTTTGTTATCCAGTGACAGAGAAAGGTAAAGCAGTTGTATTCGTACATCACATCACATTTCAGATTGCTAGGACATCAGGATACAATCTGAACTGTAAATTCTCTCCTCAAATATGCATTCACAATGATAAATATTCTAATCAGGTATACTTAATCTGCTTTTTTACTTCCACCAATGACACGCCAAAGATGTCAGAGAAAACACATTTTAGAAGTTAAGGAATAAACAAATCAAAATCTACACATTTTTATTTCTTTAAGTGACAGAACTCCCTTTTCTTCTCTGAAACATGAATAGTTGTTCTCCTTCCCCACACTGCATGTGCATTCACTGCTGAATGTATGCAGAAGCAGTGACCATTATAGCAGTTCAACTTCACTTTTTAAGGGATCAATACAGTGGTTGATGCTTTTGGAAAAGACACATCCCCTAATACAGTCAAATTTTTATTAACCAGTACAGGTTCAAACCAAATTATAAAGTGACAAAGTTACTTTGTATTCAGTTATTTCTCATTAAAAACAAACTCCCATTCCTATGAATCCATACATCTTTCCAAGGAAGAAAGAAAAAGAAGTAGATGCTGAAAGTAATCTGAGCAGGTTCATAAAAGCTGAAAAATGAAATGCTTCAATTAACTGTTTTCACTTCCTCCACTTCAGATCAGTATATACAGGTACAGTGCACTGAAGGATAGACCAAGCACAATGATCAAATACATAACTAGCTTAAGGCAATACAATCATTTCTGCTCCTCAGACTAAATCAGTAACATTTGTATTTATATTAAGATGTTTCTAGATTTAAGGTATTGAGACGCATCTCATCTCTATGGTAGTAGGTCGCTGTAAAAGTAATACCTCCTATTTATTTCAATAGAAACAATATCAGACACAAAAAAAGCACAATAACACTATTTGATAGAACAAATTCTCAGATGCAAACCACCATGATCAGTTATACATTTTCCCCAGTGATGAGTAAGATGCTCTTAAAAATCTGCATCAGTGGAGGTGACTCACTGTTGATGTCACTACTGCTAAAACACACCACCCATCACCTCACTGTGTTCACATCCAATGTTTGGCCTCCATTTACATTCAGCAAGTACCAACAAATGTCAACAGGTGCCATTTTTTTCCAAATAGAGGTACTCAATGACATACCTTTGCACACTCAGCTGCCATTTTGTCCGACTGCCCCCTTATTACTGTCTGTCACATGGCAGCAAAATGTAATAGTTGTGGGAAGGCTCAAGCTCTACTGTCATACCACCATCTGCCTATGACATCATTGTCCAACATAAAATAGGAGGCGTTACTTTTTGGGAAGATTTTAATTTTTTTTTTGGTATTACAAAGCAATATTTCTTCCTACTACTTAGCTCTGTCTAAATAGATGACAGTACAATCCATATTCATAGGGATCATGTACAGTTAAGTCCACTGATTTTGATTATCACTTCAGACAACTGAGTATCTATTAAAGTCTTGCCAGGATCACTAGAAAATGGAAATCACAGAAAAAAATAACTTTTTTTCTCTGAATTAATATTCATAACTTCACTTGCTATAGCATGATCTTCAATTTATATAGAAGCTAGACAACTCTTGCAAATCTATTTATTGCAGATCTTCCTGGAACAAGATCAGAGTCTGATCTAGAGTGTAGTTCTTGAGAAAATGGAAACAATACTGGGAACTCCAGTTGCAGAGTTTTTCATGGACTTCTCTATAAAAGAATTATAAATTTTAAAATGTCAGCACTGTGAGCTCCCTGGGATCAGATACTTCTTTCTCAGCTTATTCTCAGATAACACAAAAATGAGTAAAAGAGGGACTGCAGACCCACAGACAAATCTGTGAAACCCTCTTTGATTTCAGCTCACTCTCTCAGCCATGCATTTAAATACCCATCAATTTTAAATGGGTTTGGTTAAGTAGCACAAGGGAATAATCCAAGAAGTCTCAAGTTACACTGGAAATGGGAAGCAAAAGACCAGCAAGCATTAATTTCTAAGGAAATCTCATGAAATGGAAATAAGTCAGTTTAGCTGTAAAATCTAAAATGTTCTTGTAGGACTGCAATGCAAGTTTTATGTTATAAATGAATAAAAGTTTAGCATGGAGAATAAATGAAGTGAAATACAATGGACAGAGAATCCTATGAAACAAGTATGGAAATAATCCATATTTATCCTAGGGTGACAATTTAAAAAGACATGCTCATGATATATCTTTCCTCTCTTGGCAAGACCTCACTGCTTAAATCTAACATTAAAATGACTGTATAGTTTTATTTACAGTAAGCTGAAGACTCTGAGAGTCCATTCAGTGCTTTAATTTTCCAGCAATAAAATTACAGGGCACCAAGTCCAAAGGCTTTTATTTGTTTTCCTAGTTAGGGAAAGACATGTATGAAGATTATTTTTCTCTGGCCATTTCAGTGAGCAGATGCTACTTAACGTCAGTTTAGTGGGAAACCATATGAAAAACCTGAATTCTACTCTTTCAAGATATTCCATTTTCAAATATTTCACTCTGTATTAATAAAACAAGTATGCTCTCTGGTAGTTGCTCTCTTAAATCAGGTGGACATGTATAAAATCTTTTCAATGAACTTTAGTTATGATATGTATACATCAAAGCATTAATAAAAAAGTGATCAAGCAGCTGACTATCAAACCATTGCTTTACTCCAAAGATGAAGAAGTCTCTGACCAGGAGGCATTCACCATTCATCAGTATTGAATTTCAAAACCTCAGGAAAGCATGACTACAGCTTGTTGGTGGCTCTGCTGATTGATTTTGTGTCAACTTGACAAAATCTGCTACTAACCCTATGCAGCAAATCCCTTCTTGACATTACCCTATTTCTTTCACTGCACAGAAGTCTCTAGGAATAGACCCATCCAAATAAACAGTCTCTGATAGTTGAGGCAGAAAAGGGACACCCCTATGTTCCCAAATAGAGAAAATTTATTTCCTTCTGGAATCTCAGGAAATATCAGGAAAACATCCTCACCCACCACTGTCAGACACAAATTTTTTTTAGATAGTAGGCAGTGTTTTCAATGCTTCTTTTCAGATAATTTTACTAAGAAGGGAGCAGCTAAAGCATTCAGCTGAGATGTCAAAGCCAGAAACAACAACAACAAAAAAAACAATTATGCTTCAATAACTATATGCATTAAAAAAAAAAAAACAAAAACAAAAACAAAAACCCTGTTAATACTGAGCTGATAGGTAGAGAGATGATAATCACTCTACAAGAAAACAATGGACAACAGTCTACTGCCATTGTACATGATCAACACTTGGTAACAGAACATTAAAAAAAATAGGCTTGAAAGACTTGGTTCCTGCAAAGTATGGAATGAAATTCATTAACGTAAAGGAAGTCCCTGAACAGTAATTTCAGGGAAACAGAAGATATATACTAAATATTTAAAGTGTCTGTTACTTCACTGTTGATTGCCATTGTAGATGAGGTAGTAAGTGAACTTTAGATTATATGATCTGTAATCCCACCTCTTACGTCCCTGTCTTTACTTGAATAAACACTAAGTTGTCTCTAGAAATATTGTATCTCTTGAAAAACTGTACTAACATATCTTTTTCATCTCTTCCATACTCCTTGTGTTCCAGTCTAGTAATGTGAAATCTTTTACTATCCTTATTCCTTGAAGTGGTTACTCATTTTTGTTTAGGCCAGAAAATCTCAGTCCTCATTTCAGTTTCAATTCTGAAGCACAGCCAATAAAATACCTCCCTATCCTGGATCCCCATCCAAGATTCCAATTCTCTTCTGAATTTCAAGTTTTCCTTTTTGTGACACCTAGTCTTCTACTCCCACATTTCCTCTGGATCAATTCCTCACACCTTCAGCTTACATTTCTTAGCCTATCTATCCTTGAGTCTATACTACTATACACATTGTGGAACACATTTTCTTTAGCACTGCAGTCTCAGTTCTCTTTTAAGTTCCTTCGGAGAGAGAACTCTAGAAGAGTTGCTTTATGCTTTCCTTCATATTCTACCCATATCATCTTTTTTGTATAACCATTTCCATTCATTTTTTTCCATTACCTTCAAGTGTTCCTGACATTATTAAATTAGATATCTATCTCTCCTATGTACCAAACCTTTCATACCATTTGCTGCTGACCTGATGGTTCAGCCAGCTATCTATGAACTCTAGGCAACCTGTAGTTAAAAGTAAACTTCTCTGTCTACTTCTCTGCTTCCAGGACCTTGTAATAGTCATTTCACAAAGTTTTGGCCTCAATGTTTTCATTGTTTCTTTTCTTCCTGTCTTCATTTAGACCACATGTCAGCATGGGGACACCAAATATTGCCCTCCAAATGAAACTGGAGCGTCAGCAACAACTGGGGAGAAAAAAAAAAAAAAGAAAAAAGGAAAAAAAAAAAAAAGGAGTGGTGGTATTTCAGCAACTTCATTTAATACCAACTGCTTTGTGTCCTTATATGTCAGTTGAGCAGGTAGGAGTATCTAGGGAACTTAAGGCTTGTCAACTTGATCCCCAGGAAGGGGATGGACCAAATAATCATAGAAAGCATCTATTAAAGCATGGGAGACAAGAAGGTGAGGAAGTCTTCAGCACAGACTACCACACAAAGAGGCAATCGCTACTGATCAGCTCAGTAGCCTTCTATGGTAAGGGCTGATAGATGAACAGACAGCAGTGAATTTGTTTATCTCTAATTAGGCTCTCATAACACCTGTTACCTTGAGAAAAAAGATAAGAGACCAAAATGAATGCTGAAACAAAATGCTGGACTTACTCCGGGACAACTAACAAGCCTAAATTGGGCTTCCTAAAGGAAGGATTCAGAGTCATTGTGATAAATTGAAGAATATTCTGTAAATCATTGCTTATTGTTAAGAGCCTATTATTTCCATAGCAGAAGTCTTTCTTCTTTGAAGAAACAAAGAACATAGAATCTGAAGGTGAGGTACTTGTGAAGAAGTACAATCGTATAGATAATCATCATAAACAATCATATTAATAATAATAATCCAGAATAAAGCCTTTATAAAACTCAGAGATAAAATAACTGAATACGTAAAATGCAATGCACTACAGCTCTGGATTTAAATTAAATGTAATATCAATTTTCGGGGCTTTTTAAAGAAGAAAAGCTATCAGCTAGAACACTGATAATTGAAGCCTGATATTTTGTTGTCTTAACTACACAAATTAACAGAGATAAGACAAAGAATTACTGAACATGTTGAGGGAGTACAATATATAAGGACATATTATGGCTTATGTGAATAAGGGTGAAATATATATGGAGTGGTAAACCTATATTTTATTTACATGTACATATCTATGTATGTGTTACTATTTATATTTATAATGATACAGAAGTTTAAACAAGTTAAATATACCTCTATCTGTGAAAGTTTAGCTATAAAATGGATACAATTCTCTTTAAAGGAGCTTAAGAGGGAATAGCAAATCACTCAGCAAAACTAAAATGCTGTGCTGAAGTTCCGTTTTATCTGTCTGCAGAATAAATCTAAACAGATTTAGGACGAGAGAGGACAAAGGGTCACCAGAAGGATCAGGGACATGAACAATTTGGAACACGCCCAGGAGGTATAGCTCTCTCACAGAAGGTTGAGTGGCTCATAATCTCTATAATGGAAGAAGTATCAGTGGAGATGGGCAATTGGAGATGGGCAATGCTCATGAATCTTAGGGAATAATGCAGACTGAGACTGACCACAGCTGTTGCAAAAAAGTTAACTTTATCCCAACAAAAAGGGAGTGTGGCTTTTGTTTGAGATAAACAGATGTTATCAACTGAATGGATTAACAAGTTCTGCATTTCTCCCTGAGATCTTTGGAAGAAGAAACTGTGAATGTGGCAGAAGAGTGAAAACATGGTTCAGCCCAACAAAGTTTATAAAAGCTAAAAAACTACCAAACAAATTTTAAAGACAGCAGCAGATTTGAGCTGGCTTCAACCCACAGATACCTTCCTGGTGACTGAGGACATCCAGCATCATGATGACAGCAAAGCACAGATATATAGGTGATTTCTACTGTGATCTGATGGAGTCCTTTCAGTATCTAAAGGCAAGCTACAGAAAAGAAGAGGACAGACTCTTTAGAAGGGTCTGTGGTGACAGGACGAGGAAATTGTTTCAAACTGAAAGAGGGTAAATGTAGAGTGGATATGAGGAAGAAGTCTTTGACAGTGAGGGTGGTGAAGCACGGGAATAGGAAGCCCAGAGATGCAGTAGATCTGACCTGGCTGTGGATGTCCCTGCTCATTACAGGGGAGTTAAACTAGATGACCTTCAAAGGTCTTTTCCAACTCTGAGGATTCCATGATTTTAAGTATAAATTGCAAATGTTATATTCTGCTTGTATGATGTCTTTAGTACACTGCTGTTTCATTTTTCTAAATCAAAGTCTCACATACTTAAAATATCTTCATCATACACATTTTATATGGTCCACACATGCAAAATTCTAAAGAATCTGATCAAAGAGCATTGGACTCTGATATTAATTGGCGTAATTCACAGCACTATTTTGAAAATGAGCACTAATTATTGCGTTGATAACATTTCAACAATAATGGAATTCCTGGTTTAAGGAGGTAGTCATGAACAAGAGCCTAATAAAGATGACCCACAACAATTAGGAAGAGTAGTGATAAGACCATCTGCAGAGACAAACACTACAATTAAAGGGGAAATAAATTCTTGTGAATAGTAACAAAGGCAGGAGAAAAACTAGCCTGTAATTTTTATTTTTCAATTTTTTAAGGAGAAGGATGGAAATATCATTTGTGGGGTTGCTCATGGATAGAATATTGAGCTGATCCCAGTGATAGTTAGAACAAATATGAACAATTGGAAGGCTTTAGGAAGGTAAAGAAAGAAAAGCAGGCTTGTGATGACTGCTAGGAGATTGCAAACAGCACTGGAGAGGTGACATGCCTATTTGGAAAAAACTGAGCATGACTGAAGAAAAGGAATTGAGAAGGAAGTGAAAAGAGGAAGCAAGTCATCTGGTCTGGGATATTGAGAAGTATCTGTCAAGCAGCCCTGTGTCTTACCTACACCCCTCAAAGGGGGACAAACCTGTAAGTGTTGATGCCATATTTGCGTCTAATTAACTTTCATAGTCAAGGGTTCCTGACTCCTAATCCTGGCTAAGAAAGAAATGAAGTGACATCCTGACGTCCCAATGTTAAGTAGATATAAGAGATAGAGATCTGAAAAAGATAAATAATCTGCTTATGATTAAGAAGCAGAGAGTGGAAGTAAAGGTCAATTTTTATAATGGTACGTGATCAGCAGCAGAATCCTGCAGTCTGGATATTTGACTTTGAAATAAGTGATCTGAAAAAGCAGTTGAGCAGCAAGATGATAAAAGTTGCTTGATGATAAAAAGCTATACAGGGCAGCAAGGCTGGGGGCAGGCTGACAAATTGCAGAAACACTCCTTAAGAGCATGAAAAACTGGGCAGTGGAACAGCAGCTGAAATTCAGTGTGGACAAACTGAAGATGTCATCAGATTAAAGAAACAAACAACAAAAATTTTTCCCAACTTCACAGATAAAATGTCAGTTGCTTGTGTGACTAATTTTTTCCTGGAGTGAAAACAGGACACCACTGAACAGCAGCCAACAAAGTGCAAACTACATTTAGAGTTCTTGTCAAAGAACTGCGAGATGGAAATTATTTAACTGTAGAAATCCACATTTCACTACTGTGTCCATTTTTGACCTCCCATCTCTAAAGAAACATATTAGTGTTGAAGATGATAGTAATGACAGAGAAGCACCGAGCTTTTGTTTTCTTTCTCTCTCTATCATGAGAAAATTATACGGTATATTATTCTAGGTAACTGTAGAACAAATTTTAATATCCTTAGTATTAAAAGATTAAATTATTACTTTATTAGAAAACAAATGCCTATAACTTATCTCAACTTTCCAGTTTTCTGTAATGCTAAATGAAGGAATGGCACTGTTTTTCACACTGGTACAGTAGTGCTTACTCTCTGGTGGGTCTCAGCTCTTCAACTTACATATGCAAGTAAATGACAATCTTCCACTTTCTTTCTACAGCAGGCTGTAGTTCAAATTCTTTGTTTTAAAGACATCTCAGATGGAGAATTAACATCATTTAAGTACAAGACTAGTTACCCACTCAGTGGCACACTGCATCACATACTGCCTTGCACTAGATTAAAAACAACAACAAAATAATCAAGAAAAACACATCACACACAAAACCAAAGGAACACAAAGAGGAGGAAGGGCTCTGATCTAGCTGCAGATGTCTCTACTCATTGAAGGGCAGTAGGATTAGATGACATTTAAAGGTCCCTTCCAACTATTTTATTGGACTCCAGCAAAGACAAAATACACTACACAAATTTGCTCCATCACAGGTAACTCCGATATTCTACGTAAGCAGTGAGTAAATTGAACACCTGCCTTCTGTAGGACTTCTGCATTTTTTTTTTCCCTCACAAAGGACCTGAATAAAAATAGTCTCAGTGCTGTGGGGGTTTGTTGGTTCTAATGGCGCGAAGATTTCTTGGAAGGCTTGAATAGTTGACGAAAAGACTGTCTGTTACAACAAACAGTTATGTAGTAAGGATTCCACCAGAATGAGCTAAAAATACATCTAAACTATAGGAATCAACTGCTGAATTGAGATGTTTCCCCTTGTATGGCAAAACAACGATGTGAAGTGAAGTTCTTACCTTAAGGTGAGACTGAGATTCCCTTCAAATGAGCTTGCAAGTGAGTAATAACCAAAGCAAAGTTATTTCAAAAGACTGGTATGAACTCTGTGTTAAAATCTTGAAATGAAAGAAAGCCCAAGATATCTCTTTGTATGTCTCTTTTGCACTGAAAGTAAAGCCTCCTATTTATTTCCATGGAAATGACAGCAAAGAGCACAACAACACTATTTGATAGAGCCATTCCATAACGGCAAAACATTGGTTTTCAACATATTCGCTACCTCTAGCTGAGCATTTTCACTAGTGATGAAAAAGAGCCTGCATGCCTGCCAGACTGCCCATCTACTGCCATCTGCCAAATGACCACAAAGCATAATGGAATATCGGTGGGAAGGTTCAACCTCTACTGCCACACCACCTACATCTGCCTCTGGCATCATTGGCCAACATAATGAAATAAATTACTTTGAGAGCAGCCACTGTAATATACCAGTCTATGTAGCAATTCAAGGAAGTTCTCTTCTAATCTGTAAAAGAATGTGGATAGCAACTCTACTGTAGCACAGAGAAAAATTCTTACTATTGCACTTTGTGACTAGATTGTTGCCAGATACTACAAATTTACGTGTGTCTCAAACAAAATTGCTCCCAATGACTTCTCTCCCTTGGTACTGTATCAAGGTGGCTGCTTGTTGAACATATTGGACTACCATTTGAATAAACAATAGCTCTATATTTATTCTAATAAGTCAGAACACTTGAGAACTCTGAACGTATAACTGAAGGATTATACACGTCTGCAAGAGAATTCTACATATCAAAAGCCTGCTGCAACCTCACAATATGTAATTCTACCTGTCAAATCAGAATCTACATTTCCACCAAGACTTTTCAAATTCTTTAATACGTCTGCTACAGAAATTGCAATATACGTGGCTTTAACGGGATTTGCTTCCCTTTGAGGATTTTTTCGACTATGTTACTTAGAACAGCAAGCATCAGGCACACAGACGATTCTCTTTTAAGGCTACAACACATGGAATTCAATGAGATTTGTAGAAATAGGTCTTTACACATGAGGAGGATCACACCTATTCCTCAAAAGTGTTTTGATAACATATACTAATATTATATATTCAAATAAAGTAATAATAGAGTTGTTTATATATGCATCAATTAATAGTCTATATTAAATTACCTCAGTTAGTGTCTTTCTCAGAACTTTGTTTCTGACAAGCTCTTCTATTTTGCACACTGTAGATGGGAGAAAACTTCTTCCTAGTGTTCTGTCTGTGATAATAATACTTAAATGACATGAAAGAGCACCATGTATTTGAATATTAGTTTCTTATCTTCTTTGCTTACTTATTCATAATTCTCCATTCTATCTATATGGATACATAACATGGCTCACTATTTTTCTGACTGTATTCCAATCTTGTCAACAATCATTGCTGCACCTTTTCTCTTCATCTTTCTAAATATGTACTTTCCTGAAAAGTTTTAAATTGTAACTATATCTTAACTGCAAATTCAGGGGTTGTATAAGAAATTTCTCTTTCACATTGTGTTATTATAATGAGCTTTTGTCTTATTGAAGGAGATTCACTTTTTGGCCCTTAAAATTGCACAATCTACAGATACTTCATAACCATGAACATGGGAATCATCACATGGGAAGATGAATGAAATGTGCAAATACTATAAATATGAAACTGTGCAATACTATAAATATAATTTGAAAAAAGCAGGTGTCCCATTACACTCATACACTAGATACGGACTGTTAACTTAACCATTTCTTGTCATATAGATACTTCCTTGAACCATACTTAAGAAAACAGCATAGAAATAGCATTATTTGTGTTTTGGGAAAAGAGATTTTATGGCACATTCCAATTAAATGTGTAGTCACTGGAGCATTCATTTGACAGATTATAATCTACTATTCATTATAAGTTTAGTTGTTTCAGAGCTATAATTGCAGAAAAGGTTTTAAAGTATTTTCTTCTGTTCTGAAGTGGAAAAGCAATATTTCATTAGTTTCTGTGTAACTTAGCTGAAAAGAGCTGATCAAGAGTTATCTGGCCAAACTGAAACAATTCAGAAAGTTTTCACTTCTGATTAGAAGGAATTAAAATGAAATCTTAATTATACTGATTGTCACAGCTCTCACCAGCTCACTCTTCAGTTAAGATAGCTAAAAAGCTTTTTGATTGCTCATGTACCTTCTATATTCTCTAACATACACAGGCAGCTAATTTGCTGCTGCACAGTTCTCTGCAAAACTTCAACAAACATGTTTTTCCAAAGCCAAAGATTTGTGTGTGCATATGTATGCACACACACATACACACTTGTCATATCTTTTAAGATTGGAGGAGGTGGGAGAAGAAAGAGGGAAACATGCCTAAAGTCACTAGGAGTGGCAGGGAAGTCTCCAAAACCCTAAAGTGGGATATTCTATCTCAATAATTGTTTTGAACTATAACGATGTAGGTCTTGCATCTCATTCAGACATTGTTCAATTAGAAAGAAGGTTGTTTTCCTTCAACTTTAAGCATCAAGATAGTTCTGCAAGCTACAGTCTGCAACTTTGAAGTGGAAATGAAACTTTGAAATTTGTTTCTAAAACAATGCCTGCAATGAATTATCCCTTTTTAACTTGACTAATTAGCTTTCACTTCCCCTGAGTCCTTCTCTAGTCATTTCTTTTAACTTCAATGTCACCCTTACAGGATGATACAATTGATCCACATACAAACCCACTATCACAAGTAGGCTCATGTTTCAGTGATTATGACAAAGAAAGAGAGGAAGTAAACCACTAACAGCACTGTTAGTTTGACAGGCGTAATAAATGAAGAGTCTTAAAAATAAATAATGTATATCTGCCAGCAGATAGCAATCCTAGAATTATTTTAGGTCCATGGCACCATATCTTTAGATGAACATACACTGATTTTACTTTTAAGGACACACATTTGGATCATATACACATTTATTATACATGGCACAGAAAGTGACATAAATATTCTTTTACACTTCAGTTAGAACAGCATTCATGTTGCTCTAGCCTATTTTCTATTATTAACTTTCAAAAAGGTCAGTAATTTCTTTCTTATATATTCATACTGCTTTCTTACCCATGCAGAGCCTTTTCTACAAAGAATACTTCTAATTTACATTTAGGGTTCTCTCTCACAAGTATACATTTTCCTGAGAGCAAGTGACTTAACAGTCCAGAAACCAACTTACGTTTTTGTAGCCAATTCATTTAGTTGTTGCAAGGAATTATTCTTTTGTTTTATCAGTTTAACTTATTTTCTCAACTTAAATGGTCTAAGAAGAGACTTTGGTATAGAGCAATTCATCTCTTCTAATATAAAAATGGAAAAAACATCCACAATAATGATAATTTCAGTCATTAAGTTAGTAGAAACTAGTAAATTACTCATTTCATCTTTTGTACTCCAACTAGCCACTTTTGAAATCTGTTATTGACTTACAGGATTTATAATTTTAATCATACACTGTTATTTCTGGATTTTTGAGAGAATGACTTAACTTCACATAAGAGGCTTAAGCAACTTTTTAAATGCAAACTGCCCCATGAATCTGGAAAAAGGAGGATGCTTCAGGGTTTCTAACTCCACATGTGCCTAATAGAGAAGGAGACAAAGTCATTTCTTCTCATGCATGCAAAGACATTCCTCCCTCTTTTGAAATTTTAGGAACAATCTCTCTAGAAAAAAAAAAAAACTGTTCTCAATAAAATTAGTGAAAAGCAAATGAACATAACATATGAACACGAAATAAAGTTGGCATCCAAAAATAACTTTTTTTCTCCTTTGCAGTTTTCTCTCAGAATTTAGAGCAATGCTTCCCTTCAGCTCAAGATCCTAACATTTAATGTATCACTGTGAGACTATTTCACCTGTACTGAAGCCTACACTGGTCACTTCTTGCTGTTAAAGATGCTAAACTAAGACTGCTGTGTTGTGACAGTGTTTGGGTTCAAACATGTTTAAGTCGTACATCAGGTGCAGTTGTTCTCTAGGAAAGAGAATTCATGTCTGGTGTCGAACACTAAGGAGCAAAAGAGTTTGAGTTTCCAAAATGAAACTAGATGCCTTTCTTGGAAGCACATATGATTCAATAATAATAAAAAAGACTGTTAAGCAATTGCCTGTTAAGCAATTGCAATACAGAAGCTAACTCCTAACTGTAGCTTTTTGCCTCTAGATTTGCCAGAATGTTATTCTGTCGGCAGTGTATTCAGGTACAGAGTTTTTCCCTGCTTGCTTAGACTTCCACTCACTCATGCAGCCTGTTCCCATTAAGCCTCCTCTGCTGTGCTGGTCCAGAAGGTTGCACGGCTCAGGTCTGAGAGATGAAGCCCCATTTTGAATGTGAGCTGCTGTTCCTCAAGTGAGGAAACCTTAAGGAGCTCTATTAGTATAAAAAAATATTGCCAGGAAATCAGATAATGGGAGAAATAAGAGAAGTCTGGCAAAATAACTATGTGCTAATAGGAGGTGAAAATATAGAAACAGAGCACAGAGACCAATGTTTTAGCAAAAATAATCAGGCGTATAGTAAGGAAGATGGTATGCGAACATGTGGGAGTAAACATGAAAACCAATAAACTGTGTGGGTTTGTTGAAAAAGTCTCTTGTAGATCATGCTGAAAGAATCTAATATCTGACTTGCGCGTATGTTTGTTTCAGATTTCACTCTAGAAGAGGAGCAGCACACACTGAAACTGAATCGAGTTCATCTTAGAATGTGAGAGCATTAGAGGGTTACAACGTAGTGCCATAAAATAGTGACCTTTGGGCATCCACAGGGATTTAAATGCAGTGCACTGTAGTACGCTCCAACTATTGCAATAGACCTGCATGTGTTTCAGAGATCAATACACTACTAAGGGGATACAGAGAAGCAGTAACTATTTTTTTTTATTTTTTGCATATGTAAATACGCAAAATATCCCCATGAAACCCATATTTACTGCATGCACTACCTTCCCTTCGCTGCACAATAATTACCAAATACCGAAAAAATCCAGAAGATTTGGCATGGCTCAGTAGAAATGTCACAAATCTATATTGTTTTAAATGTAGATAGTTTTTAGTTCCAAACTTTTACATGCTGCCATATACAGAAATGACTTTAGTCACCAGGGAAATATAATTGCTTACACTGCACACAGATCACATACATTGTGACAGTGATAAAGAATAGCACATTCAACAGAAACAAAGGCATTTGAAGCTGTTAAAATCTAAACAACATATAAAAACCTCCAACTACAGTGTTTTGATGGCAAATTCTTCATTCTTTTAATTTTTAGAAGCGAATATTTCAAGATATTATCTCAGTAGAACGTCAGTTTCACAAAGCTCTATGTTACTTGGGGAATTTTATATCACTGCACGTAAACAGAAAAATAAACCTTTAGCAGCAGATTTGTTTCATAATTATCTATAAAAGCATTAAATCAAACTATGCTGATCCACTTGGTTTTGTCATAGGTGGAACAGGAACTTAGAGTACACAATACAATTCCAACCAGAAGTAGTAAAATGAGTCACAAAACACATTGAACTAGATGAAGACAAATAAAGAGTTCAACTAAATATAATTGGAATACTACTGCAAAGTGTTTGTATACTGTTACAGCAACAAAAAAGATCTGTTTTTAGAAAAAAAGGAAGTTATGTACCTACAAAGAAGCCTTCAGAGCAATTGGTTCAAGTAGTTTTTGTTGGTATAGAATGGTCTCATACACCATTTTGTATTATTTCTGCTTTCTGGAAAAGGCTGGAAAGCATACAAATTTTTTCAAGACTGCCACTGAGTGCTAGGCAGCATAAATGAAATTACATCTGCACCCCACAGATCAAAATGTAAAGTTCACAGCAAAAATACGGACTGAAGAACAATAAAGGAGTGTAAAAACATCTCTTCATCTTCAAGACAAAAAAGAAAAAGCAAGCACATGAAGGAAGTTTACGAGACTACCACTGACGTTCATTATTTCAATGTCATTTCCCCCTCCTATTGAAAGGAACACTTTATATAGTATATTTGTGAACCAATATACATTGCTTTCTTGTCTCAGCTGTTTCAAAAGGAATAATCTGTGCAGTAAGCAAAGAGGAACCCAAATGAGGTTTCTTAATTCCATTTCAAATGTATGGTGAAGGTCTTACTGACTGAAAAGTACTGTAATCTTCAAGTACAGCCCCACAACACTGTAATGAGTTTCACAGTTACTATAGAGTTCTTCTGCACAGTCTCATCAAGAAGTGGGATGCTTAATTACATTAGAGAAAGAATATTCTGTAATAAAACACATATCATGATTCAGCTTGAGCATTCCTTCCTGATTAACATTCATCACTTCCTGATTTAACTCTAGTTTGTAGCTGCACCACACTGAAAGGGTAGCAGCATTTTGTTCTGTTCCAGAAAGTGGATTTGACAAAGATTAGATGTCGAAGCCGATGGAGCAAACTGAAGCCATAAGAACAACTATGGAACACAGCTGTAGAAAACCCAGACATCCTTAAAAGAATTTTTCAAATTGACTACCTATTTTAAAATTAAAATAAAAATAAACAGTGTACTAAAAGTATTTGTTTGTGCAAACAAGTAAATACACCTCTTACTTAATATTAACAGAAAACATAGGAAGGAATGGAGCCAAGTCTTAAATTCTTCTTATTTGTAATTCAATAAAACTAGTGTAGAATAAAATTCAGTCAAATGCTCTCTGCCTAAAATATGATCGGGAAACAAGAAAACACAAAATTCAGTTACTCATATGAGAAAAAAGACTCAGGCATTGAAATAACACTTCCAATTTATCCTTCCTGAAGGAAAATATAGAATTATTCTTAATCCTGTAGATAAATTCTAAAAATACGCAGAGAACTGCAATGACTATATCCACAAGAGAGTCAGTGGCTTCGAAATGGAAGAATGAAGGGAATATTAGTCTCAGTTGATTGGTGTTTCTTTCATTTTGATTTTTTTTTTTTTGAACTATTATTGACATATGTTCACAAGAATTAACAACCTCCTGAAGAGGGACTGTCAACAACATTAAGGTTCTGTAAATTATTAGGTTAATTCTGCTTGTGGGTCAGTGTCTGTACTGTGCTTGTTTGGGATTGCCTGTGTTATTTATTTATCATCTGGATACATCACTTCCTAGATTGAAGGTGGGTGCAAGTCACAAAAGAAAAAATATTAAATAAGAAAAATAAATTAAGCCAACTCCCTGTGTTAATAGAAATACCTGTTGATACAGAATTACTAACTGCTAAAGATGACATTCCTTAATCTTAACAGTAAAATAAATAATAATTAGGCTTATGGCTATCCTACTGACACCTACAATTCCTTGTTAGCCCCTATCAGTTATTCTACAGACACCGAAGATGACAAGATGATAGAGAAGGATCCTAGCAAAGCAAACATAAGAAATTTCTTATACAGGAAAGCAATTATAGTAGTATTTCCCAATTATCCTGAATTCTGTGATAGAGAAAAATTTTTGACAGATGCTATTATCTCCTTCATATTCTTTTCAGTGGTAAATGATCTCTTTGATCATAGTACATAAGAGAGTATCTTACATGTCCAACAACTCTTCTAATTGCAACTAGAATATCACCTACTAGATTGGAAAACAAACCAAGAGTTGTCCCAAAGCAGAGTAATACATTTGAAAAAGATGTGCTCTGAATACATATTTTTTCCGCAACATAAAATGGTAAAATGAATGAGAAACAAATAAATACTTCAAGGAAGTGAACAGCTTTTTTTCTTTTCTTTAACTACAAGCGTGCAAGAAAGCTCTATGACTATCTGACCTTCCTTAAACACTCGCTAACATGCTAGAAATAATGGGCATGCATTTCTTTTCTCAAAGTAGGAGAAGAACATGAGATATTTGATAAAAACAAATTATCAGTTGCAAATGTGCAGCGCATAGCACAACTTCCAATCTGTCAAAGCTCAGATGAGTCAAGACACACCAGTCCAAGGACAGAAGCACTGAAGACTAAGACTGCTCTTAAAAAATCATAATCCTGTCTTTCTCCCACTATAACTTAAAGTATTTACTTTATAAAGCCCGAGAGCTAACAAAACTGTTTTATGATCTTCACACAAAAAAAGACTTACTTTTTAAGTGGGTAGGTATCTCTGAGTTGATAACTTATGTAAAAGACATCCAGCTTCATAAAATTTGGCTTCAGCAACTGTTTCTAAAAACAAAACTCCTGTACCTCTGAGCTTCCACAACTTTCCTAAGTCAAGCAAGTAGGGGACAAATTACCCCACAGTATGTCTTATTTAATCTGACCTTTTGCATGATTGAGCTTTTTCTACCTGCATTTGGTCTCTTTCTAAAATCTTTGAGTGACCTTTATTTTTTCTGAACTAGATTTTCTTTCTGGCACATGTTAAACATTTTATGAAACTACATGAAACAGTGTAGTGATAAGTGCAGAAAGGCAGGTGATGGAAATTTAAATTAACAGCATGCATATAACCCTTGACATTTGACAAAAGATCCATCTACCTTACCTAACTAAGTAAAGAACCATCTCTAGAAATGATTTGTAAACCCAAATAAAAGCTTAAATGAAAATCATTGATTCACATAATTATAGATTTAGGGTATGCTGGAAAAAAAAAAAGGGGGGGGGGGGGAATTAAAACAGGAGTATGATTGATGCGCTGCATCAAAATGTATTCCTTTGAACACAGGAGTGGCTCAGAAACAGACCTAGAAGTTAAAATGAGTACAGTTCATTATACTAAAAATTTAGAGATTGATTTTTGACTTTCTATTTTATATGGACATGAATATACTATATCTAAATTTCTGTGAAATTTGTTTAATTAGATAGGATGCAGGTTTAAGAGACTATATTAACAATATACTATATGCCAGAAAAACTTGCTTATTCAAAATCTTTACCTAAGCAGCAAAAGGAGACTGCATAAAGTACAATTAACAAATGCACAGTTAGAAGAAAGCCCAGGATGATGATTTACTGGTTTATAATTGGAAAGATTATTTGGTGGAAAGAGACAATCAAAAAATGAAATGCTCACCCGTATCCCAGGCTCACACTAGAAAATGGAGTCTAACAGAGGTGCAGCCAGGCTCTACCACTTCTGGTCACACAGCTGAATTGCCTTCACCTGTGCTCCATGGCTGACTCAATCCTTGCCTCAGGTGATCAATCAGAGGTTCAGGCCATGACTCAATAGTTCCCATACCCATAAAAACATAAATATCTTCAAGTGAACAGAGAGAATGTCCTGATGATTTTACTACCCTATAATCCTTCTCTCTTAACCTCACAGATCAAGTAGGAAGCCACGCTGCACAAGTGATAGCAGGTTCCCCTGTTCAATGCATAAGCAAACAGCAATTTGTTATGATTACAATTCCAGGGCAGAAGAAATAAGATTTTTTCAGATTGTATTTTACAAGAAAGACCAACTTGCCTGTACGCTCTTCAAAGACAGAATAAACAAATAGAATCTGCTACCTGGTATTTGTAGATAAGAAAAAGCATTTCATTCACTGGGAAAACACTGAATATCTGATTCAATATAGACAAAGGTTGCATTTAGCTCTTGAGAAATGGTATAATCAGTCTTCATCACAGTCTTTGTCAAATAAACTTAAGAATTTGCATTATAGATCTTTAGAAGTTTCTGCTTCTCTCCAGTAATCCTAAAACCTTTCTTGAGAGCTTCAATTTGCAATTTATGAACAGCACAGATGTCAGACTTACACCGTTAACATACCTACTGAAATCAGAATGGAGTACGGTAGGCCACGTAAAACATTTTAAAGAAATTTTCCCAGAACCATAAATGGAAATGCTGCGAGAGATTCCTACTTAGTAACATAAAGATTTGTTTCTCTACCAGTTTCTTGAACTCATTATGTCATCTGACTAAACCCCCACGTACCTAGAAACTGAGGAGGGACAAATTAAGGAGGGTGAAAGCCATCCCCCCTGCTTCACTGGTCAGGAGATTTTGCTCTCCTCTTCAAATGAATGATTCCAATATAAGTGTTACTAACACTAGGAAGGCTCACTTGCCTTCATTTATACTTCTTGTGAGAGATGAAGGATTAGGCTTTCTAGCTAGTTATACATAACTGTGTATCTGTGAGGCAAAGATTTCTACGTATGATATTCATCCTGTACCCTCAAATGTTGTTAAATACGTAAGTATTCTGCTAAAGGTTATCTGGGAAGCACAGAATAGCACAGAATAATATTTTCTAACAGGAATGTAGTTACAGGGACAGAAAAAGTTTTTAGGTCATTAATACTTATGTATAAAATATTTCTATACCACTTGCTTCCATCTTCCCTGCCTTTTTTTTTTTAAATAAGCTCTTAGTTACACACATTCTATTCAATGAAAATTCTCTCGAAAGCACAAATTTATTCTATAGGCACAGTTATTCCAAGATGGAAAACTCCATTTCACCTTCCTCTGAAAACACACAAGAAACGAAGCAGAATAAGAAACACCTATTAAAAAATCATTTGAAGTGAGAAAAGCAGCAGCAGATCTACTAGCTTTGTTAGCTAGATGAATACTAACATCATCTAAAGAAATTAAGAATCCCATAAAAAAGACTTAAAGCCTCAAGGAAAACAATTACCTGCATTATAGTAAATGGAAATTCCGTCAGTCAGTGGCTTGCATTTGGCAGATACAATAAGAGGCAATTTTGGTAACATGCAATTCATTACCATAAACACACAAGAGAAAACCTTAATCCTCAACCTGATATAATGGAAATTACAGAAGAGATTTATAGCAATCTCAGATTTATAGCAGTCCCAGATGGTTAGTCAAGGACTGTGAGAGAGAATAATCTAAGCATTGCATAATCTGCCTTTATAGAGATAGATTTAGGCCCACTCTAGTATAATGAATGGGGACACGCAGTAGTTGACATAATGCCTGAGTACTTCACAAGCTGCTAGATGTTACTAAGCAGTGCCAATTAGTTCATCTTCTAGATCATTTTAGCTTTTTAGCATAAGGGACTGTATAATTAAGGAATATATAGGTGTTATAACTAAGAAATATACAAGAGAGTTTGGCTAAGCAGGTTACTACACCAAAAGAATAGGCAGAGAGCTTACTCTTGTCTGGGGCTCGCTAGAAAAATCCAACAGGAAGAATCTCCAGAAAGAGATCTTTCCCTACTGCTAGTCAGCTCTGAAATGGCTCTAGGAGAGGTGGAGCCAGGCTCCACCCCTTCCGGCAGCACAGTTGGATTGCCTTCACCTGTGCTCCTGGGGCTGACTCATTGCTCCCCTCAGGTGATCAATCAGGGGTTCAGGCTGTGATTCAGCAGTTCCCATTCAAGAACAAAATACAATGGCATCCATGTCTGATATTCGGAAGATAATTGGCTAGAGGTTGTGTGCAGGGAAACTAGCAGCGAGAGAAAGCAAAAAAAAACTTTGCCAAGATTATGCATGGGAGTTGGGAGCAGAAGCCAAGTATGATTAAATCCATTGGATCAAGTTGTCTTAGGTCACTTTTCAGTCAATATATGCTTAAAGAACCCAATTTCATAAATGCAGGATTTCTCCCCACCTGTGAAGCTAAGAACAATTTTTGTTGTGCTGAAAAGTTTTGGAAGGTTTTTAGACATCCTCTCTCTTCTCCTAGTGTTTTCTTATAAAGAACACTATAGAAAGAGTTTGTTTGTGGAGCAGCCATCTCTGGCACATACTTTTTCCTCCTTTTCCATGTGTCATTTTATTAAATGGAACTTTCCCTTGCTAAGTGTCTCTTACTGACTGCATCCCAGGGTTGAACACCTAATATTTAATCAAAATGTCTCCCTACTGCCTCTGACCTCTGCTTTGCACCAAGTAGCAAGAAACTCCTACTTCAAGTACCATATCTGAATCACAGAGGTAGGCAGCACAGAAATCATCCACTTGTTGCTGATATGCAACAAGGATATAGACAAAAGCTGTAACAGTTTCCATCTTCTTCACTCTTTGTCCTCTCTACAGTTCTGTTGCTCCCTGGACCTCATTTTATAGGAGGGTGTAAGGAGCAGTCTGCCTCATGTGTCTTTCTGCAAAAAGGAGTTGTGATGGTTACAGTGAGCATCTGGCATCTAGGAAAAAACTAATCTAGGAAAAGACTAGGACTTCTAGTAGTAACAGCAGGAATTTTAGAAGCCAGAAGCACTGTGCAAGTCAAGCTGCTAACTGTACATTAGGTATACAAGGGAAATGCCTGCCTGGACAGGAAGCTTCAATATTAAAAGAGACTGAGTAGGAAATGTATAACCTGATATTGAATTGCTAACTTAAGTGAGGTGATTCTTCTCCTTAGGGCCACATTTCATATCCTTTCTTCCTTCTGAGTAGTATGTTGCTTAATCCAGAACGACTACTTGTGAAGCATAGATCTTTGCAAAATGAACAAGGGTATTACAATCTGACATAAACTATGCAACTCTGATCCCATGGGCTAGCTTTTATTGTATATGTACAAAAGGACACAGGACAAATAAAAATGATATCTTTGTTATCATGAGTACAGTCTTAATGATAATCAAGTGGTTTATTGGAGACTGGAAGTATGAAGGTTGTATAATCACATTGTGTTGAGTACAGTTCTCCACACACTGTGGTCAGGTATAGAGTGCTGAATTTAATACCATGCAGAACACTGGATTTAATGCTAAGTAATGACATTGCACATAAAATTTATTGTGCAATTTACAGGTGAACTTTCATGTCATCTTCATTTCTGTCTTTAAAGAAAAAAAAAATGTTTTATTACCTTTTATTACTTAAGAAATTGACCTATAATAGCATTAAGCCAAGCAAGGTGCAAACTATTGAACAGATGTAATCAAACCATTTACATCTGCATCCCGTAGTCGCTGGACATGAGTTAATATACTGACAGACTTCAAGGCACTATTGCATCATCTAATCTGATTTCCCATATTTCATAGAATCATAGAACGGTTTAAGTTAGAGGGGACCTTAAAGGCAATCTAGTTCCAACTATTAGATCAGGCTGCTCAGGATCTCAACCAACCTGGTGTTGAATGCTTCTGGGGATGGGACATTTACAACACCTATGGGCAACCAGTTCCAGTGCTCCATCACCAAATCATCATCATCAAATGATGCTAAAGAATTTCTTTCTAATACCTAACCTTAATCTCCCCTCTTTTAGTTTAAACTCATTACCCTTTGTCCTATCACCATGAGATACACAAAAAGTCATTCTCCCTCTTGCTTATAAGCTCCCCTCAACAACCAGAAGGTCACACTATTGACTCCGCAGAGCCTTCACCTCTCCAAGAGAAACAAGCCTAGCTTCTTCAGCATTTTTTTATAGGAGAGGTGCTCCAGACCTCTGATCATCTTTGTGGCTCTAACAGCTCCACATCTTTCCTGTGCTGGGGGCCCCAGGCCTGGGCACAGTACTACGGATAGGAAGAGCAGAATAAGGGAAAACAATCACCTCCCTCTCCCTGCTGGTCACACCTTTTTTGATGCAGCCCAGGATACTGTTAGCCTTCTTGGCCTGCAACGTTACACTGCTGTCTCATTTTTATCAAATCAAAATAATTTTTATTTGCTGCATGCAAATGATCAGCATTCTACTGTAATTGATAGAACAAGAAGAAGCATTTCAGTCCTTCTCCAACCAAACTTCAAAACTGTGCCGCTGCTTCCTGTGACTCACTCATTATAACTTCCACGTAGCTCTGGTCTCTGAATTCAACCAGGGGCTGAGACCAACTAACACTGAAAAGGAAGCTCAGTACATGATAGATAGCATTACGTTTGCAACAAGGTGAGTGGTAGAATCCAAAATTGGCCAAGATAGTTGTTAATATTGAAAATGAAACAAAAATAAACAAGCAGTAAATAATAATAATAAACAAGCATCAATTTCATTTGTAATATGACTCCTGGTGACAAGACAGTGGTGACTATTCCTACATTATTTCTAAACAACCTCTTCTTAAAATCTCTAGCGTTATCTTCTCTCCTAGCTGCTTCAAAGCTTCCACTACTTTGTGATAAAAACCACCTTCACTTTAAGGACATTATTTCATGCTTGCTGCCTAGAATAGAGAAAATAGTTAATTAAATTCTCACTGCAGCTAACCTGCACTTACTTCAATATTATCACCTTGCCCTCATTCTGTTTCCTTTGAATTCCAGAATTCATTACTTTCAAAACTTCTTCACATCTCACCATTTCCTAAACTACCTTCCATTTTGTCAGTTAAATTGCTTAGACATTGTTCCCCTAGACACAACTCCCAAGAAGTGTGATGAAGAAAAGTTAGAAACAATAAGGTTTTACAGTTATTGATAAAGCAATAGGTCAATTTTATTTCTTTCCTCTGCTGATAATCAGCATCAGTGTACTATGCCACTGCTTATCATTAAGCACAATTAGCAGAAATGCTACAATATTTCTCAGAGAACGGTGCATGTGATACATAATATAAGGTCACACATAGTGCAGATTTATAAAAAAGATTTATATCATTATTAGAGAACATTCACCAATATTAACAATCATTCCCAAAATTCATTCAGATGCTATTTTATAGACTGTTGAAAAGTTACTTTTTACATTCATTCAATTAGCGGTGGTCAATTTCAAAAGATGAATTGGTAACAGATTCTAAATCTACTACAGTCACATATTACATGTCATTAAATATTCACTTTTTTGGTACATATAAATCTTCAAGTGTGATATGAACTTAATCTTAACTGTGAATCTGTTATTTCCTTTTGTGTGATAGTCTATCCCTATTTTATATGTTATTTGATCCGGTGTGAGACTTTATGTAGTTTTGAATCTCTGCACACAGTAGCACCATCACTCTATTTCTACCAAATCAAAGCAGCATACCTATGAAAATATGACCCATGTCATCAGAAACACATCCAAATGAAATGAAATGTTACAATTCCACTTGCTGCACTAAAGAACCAAAAGTTACAATTTTTCAGGAGAAAATTAACAATTTTCTATGGCATGATTATAGATTTGTTATTTACAACACTTACAACAGAAGTCATGTGGATAATGAATTCCACAGTTCAAACATATGCTGTGCTATTTGCTGCAAAAAGCTGTAATTTTACTCTTTCCCACAGTTTTAAAAATATTCACAGGATAGTTTTTCAGTGACATATTTTCTCCATCATCTTCTGCCTTTAACATCATGTTAAGTACAAGGCCTTGCCTTTAATATTAAGACACTATTATTAATATTAATAGCAGAAAGACAGTTACTACTTTTCTTATAAAATTCCATTGATATAATGAGCTCTCAAATGAAATGTGACATATTTTGTATGATCAGATTTTCAGTGAGTTCTTGTACTTTAATGGGAAAATTCTTGTCTGTTTTTTCTTCACAGGCATAACTTTATCATGTACGAAAAATGCAGAAAGCACTACTAGCTCAGAAACTTTCCACGCTGTAGTTGCCTTGTAGCCAGAAAAATAATGAAATACAATAACACAGTTGCCTCAGTCATACTTCCTCAAACATTTACTTCCCTTGCTTACTCCAGCCTCTATCTGAGACAGGATGGTAGGTTGGATAAATGTTTATCTTCATCCAGTACAACCTTTTCAATGTATTATTATTCTTTAGCTGAAATAGTGACTTGCAAAGTTGTAACATGAATTTCTCTGAGGGACCTTTTTATATAGAAACTCAATTTGTCCAGTAACCACCAGACTTTGTCTGCATTTTGATCTGCAACAGAATACTTAATGAAATCAGCTTGAACAATCATCAGGATATTTTATGTATATTTCTGAAGTTTCTTAAGGACTACTTATCTGTGAATATGAGAGCCTGACAGTTTTTCACAGTATACTTATCCATAGATTACATCTACCAAACTCCCACATTTGTCAAGAAACCTTTCTGGCACAGCTCACTCTTGCTCTCATTGGAATTCGTGTAAATCATCAACAGTAGCTGGATCAAGACCACAGAGTGAAACACTATGCTAATGATAGAAAAGTGAAATTATAGCTGCTGTTCTGTTGAGGAGGAAAGGATTACTGACCACAAGAAAGCTGAACTGAGCATCCTCTGGAGTACTGTAGCGCACGTAACAATGACATGTATCACTCTGACTGCCTTCAGTGTTTCTCCATGTTGTCCTTCGAGTCTTTTCATTTACTCCTATTGATGAGAATTGAAAAATTATGTTAACCTGAGGCTTTGTCCCTAGCAGCTCCTACTTTGTGCATCTTCTTCATATCAGAAAAAGTTCCTACATTTAGAAATTCTTTGCTTTTGAAATCTCTTCTCAAATCCTAAATTTATTGTAGACATCATGCTTGCAAACTGCCTGGCTGACACTAGTTAAATAAAGTTCCTGATTTGTCTGAATGGAATGCAAGATATCACGTCTTCTTTAAGCTCAATTTTTTTAATTTAATATGTCCTCTGTGCTTGGCCACTTTGTGTTTTATCCATGCTATCTTTCTGAGGGACTGATACACAGGAAGTTTTCTCTTCTAGCAATAAATAGATAGACTATTCAGGCTTTTAATAACTGGTTTTGACAAGATTCATTATTCTTGCCTTAAAGTGGTTGAAATATAAGGTAAAAATGTATGAAAGGTGACTAAGACAATATTCGATTTAAAACCCAGGCTGATTTTAGGATCCATTAAAATCAGTCAACACATCAAGTAGTGAGAAAGGCTCTATTTAGTTTGTATTAATTGAAGTGCCATATTCTATACCCACCTTTCCATTTTATGTTTTGTCTTAGACTTTTAAGTTTGCTTAATTCTGGTTATGCTCCTTTAGAGAAAAAAAGAGAGAGAGAGAAAAAGGAAGTAAAAACAAAAAAGACAGAGCCTTGCAACAATAGGTCCAATCGGGACTTAGTTTCTGTTTGAATCCATTTTGAAATAAAGGAGCTCCCCAGTCTTTGCCTTTATTAAGCAGCTTTGAAAGAAGATAATAAAAACATCCTCCATAAAACTGGTCAATAAAACAAAAGCTAACTTTATTTTGAGCTTTAAGGTAAAGCTATCATTTAAAGAAAGAAATAATCTCTTTTCTGGGTCACCTGCTTCCAACACCTTTCAGACATCTCTTGTTCATAAGCCTAAGAAGCCTCTCTAAGTATGTAGTTTCCATATTGTAAATCTGTAAATACAGATAACTGAAGAAAACTGAAGTACTGTGGCTATAAGTGAAGAGATGTTATCCACTTAGAAATTTCATTTACTTCATTGTGTAGAGGTCACATTACATGCCCCGAGCAGAATTAATCAGGTACAGATCTTGCACACAATTGCTGTAGTAAGTCAATGGTTGTGGGTTTTAACCCTTCAGCAGGTTTTAAGGCACAAATGTCTAGACATTTAAGAACAAAGTTGTCATTCTGAGCACTGGGAAAACTAGTTTACAAGAAAGCTACCTTTCCAGTGGTCTCTCTCTAAGATAATTTCCATATATACCTGAACACAAAATAACATATTTACATGGGCATTTCAATGTATGAGGGCTGCTCCAGTTATATTATATTGGCCCCCAATGTCAGAAGCAGATGTTGGTGATAGGGCTGTAGAGGTTGAACCCTTCTACCATTATTCCATTAGATTTTGTTGCTGTGCAACAGATGGCAGCAGAGAGGCAGTCTGACAAAATGCCATCAGACATGGAAGAGTGCATGAACATTCATCTATTCTTTCTGAGTATTGATGGAGACCAATCAGTGGATGTTAGCACAAGCAAGTGGGGAGTGGTGCCTTTGAGCAATGGCAATAGTGATGTGAAAAACAAACCACACTCCAGACAGTCATTTAAATTTTTTATGAGTGTGGTATGTAGACTTATTCATCACTAGTAAAACTGCATAGATAATGGTGGTGGCTGCTTTGGAAAAAATAGTTTTTTGTATCTGAGAATTTGCTCTGTCAAATAATTTAATTGTGCTCTTTGTATCTGATATTGTTTCTATAGAAATAAAAAGGAAACATAGATTTCATAGCAACCTATGTAGAAAGAACACTAACTTGATGAACTATTTGTTAACAGTGTTCTACATCTACAAAAATCCCCACACATATCAACTGCCTAACTATGAATCAGGAATTTTCTTTAAACAGTTTTCCTCGGCAGATATGCATTTACAGTCCTGTCACACTTGATTTCAACTTATAAAAAGATATAATATCTTTAATGAATATTATGTCTTTATTAATCTCTGATTTATTGACTTACATCCCTGCTATTATGAATGAAAGGTACCACAAAGGCATTTCAAATAGAATGAAATGTGTATTATGGAAGGAGAAGTGAATAACAACACATAAATTGTATATAAGCAGCACTGAGAGACCTTGGGTTAGTGGGCACAGTGATGATGGGTTGATCGTTGGACTAGATGATCTCACTGATCTTTTCCAACCATAATGATTCTGTGTTTCTATATTTGATGTTCTATTTTCCTTTGCATAAAACAAAAAGTAGTTCATTTTTCCTCTGCATGATGATGTTTTATCATCAATTTTACACAGAAAATATTTTTTCATTCACACAGAAAAATACATGTTATGAAACAAAAGGAAGTGTTCATTATTTTGGAGTTAGAAATGTACAAACAAGAATTTCTAACAGCATCTGTTGCTGCCTCTTTCAGTGTCACATTGAGGTAAACCCAAGAGGAATCAGTGATGGCCAGATTTTCTGGTAGGAAGCTGATCTGTGCAAACCATAGCTAAATTCATGCTAAAAAAATTAGCTCACTATCCATTTATATAGCAGAAGCTATAAATCATTTTATACAGCAAAAACTTACTTTCTTGCAACACCAGCAAGGTAGCCAAGCATTTAAATGAGGAATTGACACTTCATGATTACAATTGAATCGCTTGCCTCCAACTTTCACACACTCTGGGAGGGGTTTGGTAGAAGGATCATTTCAGCATAAGTTGTTTGCCAACAGGCAAGCTAGCAAAGATAGCAAGTTATAAGTACAAGCTGCAGAATAATTATTAAAGTTGTTTGAATTTACTATTTTTTGCTTTGGAATTATTTTTCCCATTGCAATAATGTGACTGCTTTTGTAATATTATATTAATAAAACAAGATAGTTTACACGTTCTTGGCAGTTCTTTTGCATCATGGGGCTTTAATAGCACACAAGGATTCAATTTAGATCAGAACGCTAATGCAGGAATTTGGAAGTCCATGATTCTGAGATTTAAACAGAAGTACATATTGTGAAAACAACTGATGATAGAATTAAAAAGGAAAAAAGAAGAGCAAAAGGAAGAGCTTTAGAGGATTAATACAGTTCTTACATAATTACTAAGGGAAATAAGAAACACAGAAGGTAGGAGAAGAAAACAGATGAAGCCTTAGATGAAGGGAATAAAATATAATGTTAAAATGGCTGGAACTTTTGCAAATAAAGAACAAAAAAGGCTTCACCAGCTGTACAGGGAAGTCACAGAAGCATCATAGTGTAACACGAGATTCTGAAAGATAAAAGAAAAAAAGAATGACTATTGAAAATCCCTTGCGCCTAGGCTGCTCCAAAAGTAATATTTATTTCCATGGAAATTACTACAAATAAAAAGAGCAAAATAACATTATTTTATAGAGCACACACTCAGCTACAAAACACTGTTTTTCAACACAGCCACCGTCATTATCCACACACTTTTGCGAATAATGAACAGCCTTCATGTGTGCTTCCCCATTCCTCACATGCCATGTTGTCAGATGGCCCCTCTGTTGCCATCTCTCACACAGCAACATGTAGTGGAATACTGGTGGGAAGGTTCAAGTTCTACTGCCACACCACCGACATCTGCCTCTGATGCTGTGGCCCAACATTATAAAGTAGGAAGAATTACCATCAGGACAGCCCACATGTAAATGTGGAGAGATCAGGTAGTGAAGATCAGTTTTGGGATTCCAGTGCAAACCTCCCAAGAAGTATATTAACAAGCTAGACCAAACCATGTGTGTTGTGAGACCTAGCAAAAGAACAATGCATTCTCCACCACTGCAGTCTACAGAAATTATTATTTCAACAGGGAAAACTCAAGTTCAACAGTATTCATTGGTACTTTTTTTTTTCTGCTGTAGAATTATAGTCATATTAAATTATTCCATGCAAGACGTGCTCTTTGCGCACAATAAGGCTATTTGATAGAGCACATCCTCAGCTACAAATACTCATTTTGAACATAGCCACCACCATTAGCTATGCATTTTCACCAGCAATGAATAAAAGCCTGCATGCCATGCTTATAACATCTGCACTAGCAGAGGTGAGCCACTGTCACAGTTGCCACAGCTAAAAACACTCAACCAAGCAAGATGTTCCTTACCATTTGGCACAGAAAGCCAGATGGTGTGCTCTTATAACATACACTGCACTAAGTTACAACGGCTAAACACGCTTTTGCATTCAGTAATGGAAGATCACATTGAGGAAGAATTGCTCATGAATTCTTGAGAAAAAAAAAATTGCTAGTTCAGAGATGAAGTTACTTAAAACAGTAATTAAGATAATTTCTCCTTCTTAGACAGTTCCAGTATTGGGTACCCTGGAGTGCTTGTAAATAATTCCTATCTTCTCGGGAAAGACTCTCCCTGTTTTAACATATAGTGACCAGGTTATTGTTATAAACCTTTTAGTTTCAATACACATACAAGCCTAATTGACTTCTAAAGTAATCACAAATTTGATTTGCCTTAACTTGAAGGTTCCTATAGCATGAAAATTACTAGAATATAAACTCAATTAGATCAAGCAGCAGAGTATTTTTTTCAAATAATCGAACACTGACATACTTTTTTATAGTATCTAATTGTTTTCTATTCTCTAATGCTTATGTATGTATTTTAGGGGCGGGAGGGAAGAACTAGAGTAAAAGCACCACAAAAATGAAGCAAATCTGTTACTATAAGCCTTAATCTGCAATTGCCAATAGTATAACAATTTTACTTACAATCAATATAATAATAGCTGGCTTTGATTAAGATTGCCGAAGAATATGATGGCGTGTCTGAGAGAAACATTAATGAACATTCATAGAAGACAAGTAAAGCATGTTTTCAGAGAGAGGAGAAATCCTGCAAAGTACTTACCTTCTACGAAATCCGAGTTTTTAAAAGAACAAATTCCACATCACTCACTTAAAAGATAAATAACTACTCTATACAAACCATTGTTTTTGCAGTCTTAATCTTTTTTCCTCAGTTATGAACAATGAATTTAGTATATTTAATTTATTATTTTAATGTCAGTCTGATGACTTAATGAGGAAATTTCTCATACTGATAACTGCAAATTAAGAAGTGTGTGATTTCTTTTCTAATCAGTAAAATTGCATATATTTCTTAATGCATGTAACAGTACCTCGTTACTTTGGATAAACCTTGTTAGACAGCCAAATTCTTGTTTTCTTTCCCATGAGAATAATGCCACTTCACATCGTGCACTTGAATTTATAGAAGCAGTAACTCAAGTGAGCCAATGTTTCAATTACAGAGAATCATAAGAGTATCAAAGTACTTTTTTCTTCTCTCAGTTATCAAGGTTTCAGTCTCAATGGATCTGTGACTTGCTCTACATTGCACTTCCTCTCCTCACATTGTAAGTTATATTCTTCAAAGTCAAAGTTCTGTGTGAGGAAAGTATTTCTAGGTCATAGAAATAACTGGGATAAAACACATGTGGCATAGGAGAGTTTTACTTGATAAGCAGTCCAAGTCAGGCAAGCCAACAATATCTGTACAAAATGAAATCTATTCACATTCCCAGAGCTGATAGGATGATCCAGACCTAATAAGTATTTATTTCAGAACCTTCCATCACAGAAAAGAATCATCACCATAATACACCAGCAGATAAAATAGGCAACTCCTAGCCTTTGCAGTATGCTCTAAGATCATATTCTAACTATCATTATCCTTCTCCTTATCTCTCTTAAATCTCTCTGCATGGAAGGACTCCTTTAAGCCCTTCCCTCCGTCTGTTTGCTAATAGCCATTCAATCTGTTCTGTAGAAACAACACATCAATATCTTCTCAGTATGTCAGGATTATGCTTTTCAAGATTTGTCTATTTTTCCCCTCTTGTGTTAAATAAGGAAAAAAGAAACCCAATTGGAAGGAAATAAAGTGCCAACTACTTTATGTGGATTTTCAGTCGTGGTAGCCGTGACTGTACATGTCTAAGTCAGTAGTGATCTTTTTGTGTGGCGAATTTACCAGAGCAAGTGAAAATGTGATCTTACATTCACATTCATCTTCATCCGCACCCACTCATATTTTTCATCTGAAGATGACTCTCTCTTTTGTTTCAGAACAATGACTTAATACCATGCAGCATAAAATAAAATAAAATAAATAAATAATAAAATTTTAAAATAATAATAAAATAAAATAATAATAAAAATAATAAAATAATAATAAAATTTTAATTAATAAAATAAAATAAAATTAAAACAACAAAAAACCTACAAAACAGAACTACTGATATCTCTGGTATAAATCTATGCACTTTTAGTTTAGCTCACATCACCTATCACTTGTTTTCTATTTGACATATCACCACATCAGCCAACCTAAAGGTTATTTCTGAACTTCACATCTTACCCATACTAATCTGCCTTCCACAAATCACTTTGAATATAATGTGTAGGAAAAGAAACATATGTGCTTTCCAGGAATCAGGATGCCTATTTTTGATAACAGTTTTCTTTCAATCTGTTGATATGGAAATAAAAAGTCCTTTTGTCAAATTTCTCTGGAGATATTGATTATCCACCTGGAGATGTCTACTGCTTTCATTTTGGAAAGTCAAAAGAATTTCACTGGGTGATAGTCGTGTACAATATTATATCCCTATGGAGAGCATCCTGCTAAATAGTAGCAGTTATACACAAAAAAGACTATTAACCTGTGATGGCTTTAACTGGACAATGGTAAAGGCACATTTCTTGATTTCTTGAGTACCCAGATTACATAACACCTTGCATTTGCTTAGCTATAGGAAAGAAAACATATGTATATAAATATATATATGTAGAATAATATCAGAAGAAGGTAGAAGAATATATATAAATATATATAAAGTGCCTACTCCATGTCTCATGAATTGCCATTTTGCATGAAAATATTTCACTAGAAGGTCTGATGTTGCCTTTTGCTGCTCTGCCATTATTTTCTTTTTCTGAAATCTAAAATTCTCTTTCCTTCATCTTAAATTGAGCAAAGTTGTTCATTTTCTTCATCCTCTTGATCTGACCATTGCTAAATCTCTGGCATTTAAGTCTTTTAAGCCTAATTTAACTTTGTTACGTCAAGAAGTCCATTCCTTTGACTAAAGACAGGTAATGACCTTCACCACCAAATCACAGGGATATCTATATAGGAGCAGGAACTACTGCCATCCCATATTTTACATTCATTTACATTCATTTACATTCAATCAGAACTCCTGATTTCTATTCAATTTAAATTAAAAAAAAAAAAAAAATCTGAATTCAATTAGACACAATCTTAACTATAAAGTATGCAGGGAAGCCTATATCATCATTAATTCCCATCACTGATATGCTAGCTAACTATCCTGATGAGAACCATACCAAAACATTCTAAGTGACAATCCAACCACAAGGTTTATAAGATTCAGTATATTACTTATGTTTGGAATAGCAATTCAAGGAAAAGTCTTACTCTTTAACTGCCCTAAGTGCATAAATTAGTCACAGAAAGGGAAGTTCAAACAAGTTTATTCCTTTTCACATCTATTAGACTACTGAATATCTGCTGAGATACATTAAGAAACATCCCTTGTGCCTTACACAATTACACTCAAGTTTTTCTGTGCAAAGCTGAAATAAATACTACCCAACAACAGAGAGGATGGCAGAATCTGGACCTAAATTTTAATAAAAGTTCTGAACGTAATAAGATGTAAAGATGTTGAATGACTATTAGGAATAATATTAGAATAAAATGATAACAAAGTGTTCTGTATAATTTGGTTAGATATCAGCAATTCGACATGTTCAGGATTGCCACATTTGAGCTGAGGTCTAACTAACTGTTGCTGAGAAATTGAAGATTTTTTCCTCCCCATAACATCTAGCCCTAATAAAGCTAAGAGAACTTGTTCTCTTTAAGTCTGTATTCAAAGTTACCACCAGACGTGAAACAGCATTTTCTCTGTAAGAAGGGTGGCAGTAATAGGCTCAGAGTAGAAGGTTAAATGAAGCTGAAACTATTTGCTTCGTTTTTCAAGCTCTACTTTAGAAGCATTTATAGAAGGTTGATCTGTCAAGCAAGCTAGCTGGGTCTCCTTCCTCACTTCTTAGCTTTTTTTTTTTTTTTTTTCCCCACTTGCTGAAGAACTAAATGATAGTTCTCAATGGTTGCATGCATAACAAGAGTGAAGAATCATTATTAGCCAGGAAGAGTGTTATAACTGGAAATTGGTACACCAATTGAAAAAATCGCTTAGACTTACATTACATAGCACGTCTTGATAAGGGCACAATGAAGTCTCATGTCACTTACTGAGTGCTCTGCAATGATACTCAAGGGCTCTGCTGAACAGTATGCATCATTTTCATAGGAGTTGAAATAGCCACATCTGTGAACATAAATATGTCATTATAAAAGAATCAAAAACAACCAACCAATCAAAAAAAAAAAAAAAAAAAATTGTCTGGTAAAAACTATGTCAAAACAGAGTAAAGTAAACATAGAGCAGTTAAATTTTAATGAATAGGAAGGTATAACTTGCAAATACATTATTTCCTATAAATTACGATTTTCAAAGCAGGTGATAATCCTGGTATTGTATTAAATAATATGTGAGTATCCATATGTTTAAAACTATCAACATGTATACTATTCTTTCCGATTATACTGGAAAAGTTGAAAATCTTTCAATTTTTCTGCAATTAACTAAAGAAAATAATAACACTTTCAGGAAAAGGATGCATTTTGCCACTCCCAAGAAACGAAGTTGCAAAACTAAGTATTCCTTATAAAATTACAAAACTTATTAAAAATTTTAATTGGTAGAAGTCTATAAGAGCTCTTTCATTCACAAAAATGTAAAAGTGAAATTCATTTTCTTATGTTACACATTGTTACCACATACAGAAAATGGAGACAAAAGGAAAAATATTAGCTGCACACAGGAAAGGGGAGAAAAAAAAGTCACCAAATTTCTTTTCTTGCAGTTGGTATATCCTTGCATTTTCTTACTTTCAAGTACTGAATTTTTGATATAAAGAGGAAGCAAGTCACTAAGATTTTTAACGTGGAAATCCATCAAGGATCTACATTAATTTAAGAGTTTTAAATCAACAACATCAGTTTTACCTCAAGAAACCCTGTGTACAAGCCAAACACTACTATATTGATAGTCACCGAGAAGATTCTTTACCTGATCTCCTCTGTGTAAGTAAATCATTTCACACAGAGCAAATTTAGTTATTTTATTATGAAGTTACTGCAAATGCCATTCACAATGAAAGCAACTATGCAAAATACCACAATTACAACCTTGTCCCAGTTGTATTCTAGTGTTCACAAAAAAATGAGAACAAACATCATTGCTTCATTATAGACCTTAACTTCCCAGTAGTGTCTCTACAGTCTGGGAAGGTCATTGTTCCATCTTTCTGGAGCTATGGAAATCAAAGAGCTAAAGGAGAGAAGATGCATACTAAAATGTGGTATGTTAACGGTCTGGTTTGGAAGTCTTACAGAGCTCTAATTAACCAGCATAGTTCCAGCAACACCAACACCAGCTTGTTGGTAGTACTCAACTGCAGTGTCTACTGATGAATTACAATAACACAGAGCATGGTCCAGTGGAGGCTGTTCTCATACAGCATGAGGAGAGGGAGGAGCAGGCACTGCACTGAACCTGCCAGCATGATCACTTCAACTGGTACTCATTAGTTCTGCAAGGATTGCTTGGCTGTTCTTAACCTTTCAGCAAGGCATTTAAGGCCAGGATCCTGTGGAGTTCAGATATGCTCAAGATTGTACAGCCTTGTATTTATTAGCAATGGCAATTGTAATAAATAAATAAATAAATGAATGCTACAGTCAGTGAGATTAATTTGCCTAACATTCTTTCACAGACCTTACTCATTTTCTGTTGTTACAGATGATGTAGTTTCACTCATGCCAGTCAGGCCAGTTACAAAATACAGTTAAATGCTGAGTGTTCTCATTTAGATGAGAATGATGGAGTGAGCAGTCAAAAGGCTGAAGGCAAGATGGCACTAACTCCCAGTTTGATTGTAGGGGCTCAAAACAGTACTTTTAACTCTCGCTTACTACCTGTTGGTAGTACCTAAAAGTGGATGTTTTCTTAAGGTATGTACTCTGCACACTGATGATTTTCTTCATATGTTTGTCCAACAGAAAGACAGCATATTTAGCAAAATCAGTCTAGCTGCAAGAGAAACATTCAGCCATGGATACTGAATGTGCACATATTCCAGAAGAAATACTTGTACCTTTTATGCATATCTTGGGCTTTACAATGGAATACATAGCACGGTACAAGAGTTTAAGGTCACACTCAAAATTTCTGGGATTAGATAAAATATTAGTGTGCATGTATATCTTAATATGCTTCAGGCAATTACACCATTTTGTGAACTAATGTTCATCATAAGATTTCTTACAGAAAAACCATCTAAAAGTAATTCAATATTCTGTCAAAACTCCTGAAAAGTTTTTCATTCAATCACATCCTTGAACTTTCTTATATACTAATGACGGTCAGCCAACAAAAGCAATAAGTTAAGATATTGTGGAAAAGGGATTGCGAGATCAACTTATTGATACTAATAATAGTACTGTCTTGTGGTAAGTATAATTTAAGAAGTTTCCACATATTAAGCACTAAATCTGCCTGTACCTGTTCTATCAACTTGTATTTCTAGTCTGAACACACAATGCCAATTTGAACAGTGCTCTTCTTATCAGAGGGAAAAATTCATTTGGATAAAACTCTGTGCTGTGGAGAGAAAACCTATAAGGTTGTCCACAGCATTGTTTAAATGAGACACACAGAAATGGAACAACTTAAACACAAAATCAAGCTGAGAAAGAAGGAAGTTGGCCTCTCAGAGAAAGAACAAGCGACAGAAAGACAAGATACGACCTTTTCTTACAGTGTTCAATTATGGGTGACCACTAGAGAGTGGCAGATCTGTATTCGACAAAATCTTGCTTTACAAAGTCACCTTTAAGAAGTCTGGATTTTTCTTCTCCACCTTAAGATAGTGCCTGCAAAAGTTAGTTACTACTCTTGGTACAACATTTTCTTTCTGAAACTGGTAAATGTAGAGAAGGCTATCTTCATTGTTATAGCTACAAATATTAAAATGTCTCCCAAAAAGATACATAATCATTAAGTGTTTAATCTGCAGATCTTTTTAAAGATATCATTCAAAAATTTCAGGTGTGAATTTATTTGGAAAAAGTTTTACATTGTAATGCACTTCTTTTTTGTAAGACTTTACAGAGAAAAGAGATCTTCTCCATTATAAATATTAGATATTTTATTTATTTATTTATTTATTTTACTTTATATCTAGTTTGAACTATATTGAAATGAATGCCACAGTCCACCTCATGGTCTGTCACGAATGAAGTACGCAAGGTGCCAAGAATTCATATTCTTCTATAGACATTACTAAATAAATCCTTTGTTTAAATTAGAGAATTAAAGAAAGCACTACTGGGCAGACAGCTCTTGCCAGCCATTCTTAAGGCTCCCGTAGACAGTAAAAGCAATACTAGGAGAATTTCTCTTCAAAAATTTTTGGCTAAAAGACAGATTGTGGAACCTGACCTGAAGGAGTTATTCATGGATAACCATTTCTTCCTGAAGATCTCGAGATTTCAAGCCACTTCCTATAAATGGTTGTACAGCCATTTAGCTTGCCACTGAAGAGAAAAAAAAAAGAAAGCCTTTCACCTCCTCGTGTAATAACAAACTAGAACTCATCTCCAAGGAGAGATTGTTCTTTCCAAGTTCTTCTTCCTATTAATTTTATGGAAGGAAGAGTCAATCTAAACAAAAAACACCGTGTAGAAATGCACACATACTGGATATCAAACATCAAGCATTTTGTAACGGGTCTGTACCCTCATTTTAACGTACTTTAAAAATATTTTCAAACATTTGATCACAATTATTCTTCATGAGAAACATTACTTTTTTTTTAACAAGTCCAAAACTTAGACTTTTTTTTTTTTTTTTTTTTTTTTTTTTTGTGCAACAGGGAGGTCAGGGGAGGGGACACCAAATAGTTTTTCTGAGAAATATGAAAAAATGATAGTTCTGACAGAATTACTGTGCTGGTATTGATATACTTGTAACAGAACATGTAAGTAAAAAGCTTGGAATAGTTTAGATGTTTGTCTTGAAATCTACTATTGATGTCCTCTAGAAAGTATTGGCAGACTTACGGTAATGAAAGCACTGACCATCAAGCTGAGTTTCTACATAGATTTAAGAAGTGACAATCAGTTTAAGCTTCTAAACTTAAAAGAATTTCTGAGAAAAAATATAATCACATTTCCACCATTAATAACAGTGAAGTAAAATGACAGCTAGAATAATTGAGCCTCTTAAGAAGCAGAAGAGAAAAGTCATTGAAGTCGTCGTTTTTAAGCACAAAGGAAGCACAGAGGATTTCAGGCTGAAATGAAAAAATGCCAGGAGCTCAGAATGCCCCTGTGTGGTGGGAGGAAACCAGAACAGTGCACTGATTTAGCTTTTATAATTGCAACAGTTGCAACAGGACACCATGATTTAAGGAGAAAAAAAACAAACAAAAAAAAAAAAAAAACAAAACAAAAAAAAAAACCACTATCTGCACCTAGTATTACTACATTCTGTGCATATTCAATAACACCCACAAGTTAGCTTTCTGATGAAAGCCTCACCCCTTGGAAATCCTGACAGAAAGCAGATCCATCACAGCGTATTGGCAAGGCTCTAAACAGTATGCAAACAACACACCTGCCTATGAAAGACCCTTAATTATAACCCTGTACTCAAATAACACTACCTCATCATTATTTATCCACAGGGGAAGAAAAACCTGATAGTGTGATCTAATAGCCTGGAACAGAGCTTGATGTAATGGAACTGGTTTTAGTTTTCCTCACTTGTAGTGCTGAAAGTAAAGCTATTTACAACATGAGTTTCACCTGTTGAATTGCTACCTTTGTTTTAACAAGAAAGTTAATTGTACTAATACTGCCTGAGTGTGGAAACATCTGACTGCTTAGGATATCAAACTCAGTGCTAAAGGCCAAGGTTTAGCTCACCAGGTATGCAAAAGAGCTAAGAACTTAAAAAAAAAAAAAAAAAAAAAAAAAAAAAAAAAAGTAGAAAATGAGCTTCAAGACCTTCAGACTAGTTGATGTAACAAATTGTGCCAGCAATCACTGTGAACTTCCCTTCCCTGGGTCACCAGGCCCAGCTCTGTGCAGGCACCATGCATGCATGTTAGCTGCTCCAGCCTCAAACCGTGTGGAGGAGGAGCTGTCTGCAACGACCTGATCAATGCTTATTTTTCCTCTTAACCAGGTGCTGGCTCTGGTAATTGCAACAGTGTTTCCCCTTATAGAAAGAACTAGTCATAAGGAGCCTAACTGAGGAAATGGACATGGTATTGTTAGACTTTCAGAGACAGACAGAGCTTAATGCTATTCATGCTCCACTGTATTATATAGCATCCTCCATTGTGGTTGGAAAATGGTCTCCTTTCTTCCTAAACCATGTGTTCTATTTTAATATACATGTAAGTGTATAAATAGAAGGTTACTTGAACCCATACTATGTAAATACATGCATATGCATACTATATACACATACATACATACTTTTTTTCCAAACATTTAGTGTAAAATAAGTTAGCAGAGCAGCGTCCAGAACTTCTGACCACCCGTCTGAGCTTGTTTGCCATTTGACTGTGGACCCCTTGTTGCCTCTTCTGGAAGGTCTTAATATGCAGCTGTGCAGCAAATATTACACAGCACAGATCTGTTAGCTCTAAAATTTTTCCTTTCAGGCATTTAAGACTACTTTATATCTGGCTATAAAGAAACAAAACAAAACAAAAAACAAACAAACAAAAAACCCCAAAAAACTGTTTTCACTTCCCAGTCTCTGTAGCTATACCATCCAGGCAGTGCTGTAAGCACAAGCAGAAATGCTTGTGTTATGATTTCTTAATATCTATTAAGAAATCATTTCCAATTCTTTGACTTAATTCTCCCTCAATACCTTTTCTCCTACCAAGAAAAAAGCTAAGCTCTTGCGAATATATTTTTTGTTTCCAATACGCATCAGTGTCTTTCTATATACCAAGTATCTGCAAATAGACTGTAGTAAAAACACTGCTAATCACAACAAACTAGAAAACAAACAGCTTTGGCACAAAGTAGCAACATAGGCAAATATAGAAAAGTACAGCAAGTTCCCAGAATAGTCATCAAATTACAAAAGACAGCAACTGGCCCTTTCTTCTATTAAATGCAGCTTTCCCTAAAGCTTGCCTTGTCCTTCCTGAGCACATTATTTAGTAGGACTCAGAAAAATGTCTGAGGATTTCAGGCATGTAAATAACATACAACCAGACTGCAAGAAAAAGAAAATTAAATCAAAACAAAACCACAGTGCAAGAATGTCCACTAGAGTAAATAAACAATTTTAGGTTACTTTATTTTAATAAATGAATGAATAAATAAATAAATAAATAAAACAGTTCACAGAATTGTAGGGGTAGGAAAGAACCTCCAGAGCTCATCTAATCCAGCCTTCCTTCTAAAGCAGGTCCCCTACAGTATACTGTACAGGAAAGTGTAGCGTCCAGGTATGTTTTGAATATATCCAGAGAAAAAGACTATACAGCTTCTCTGTCCAGCCTATTTCAGTTCTTTGTCACCCTCACAGTGAAGATTATTCTCATGTTCTTTCAAACTTCTTGTGTTCCAGTTTGTGTCCATCATCCCTTGTCCTGTTTCTGGGCACCACCAAAAGGAGCCTGGCTCCGTCTATTTGATTCCCACCCATTAGATATCTACAAGCACTGATTAAATCCCCCCTCTATCTTCTCTTCTGCAGGCTAAACAGTAACCTGAGGCTTAGCTGTCAAGCAGAAAACATGCACAATTTCCATAGACTCTGTTTTTACTAAATAAGTAATTCTAGCATAAAACAGAGCACTTTCTAAGGGCTTTAATCTTTGAAACATTATTTTCTTTCATGACTTCTCACTTAAGTTTGTCCACTGAATCAGAATCAGAGCTTTGTGTAACTGACAGGAACAGTAGGTTTAGAGCAGCATATGCAATGCCACTTTCCCTTGAGGCTCTGTGTGCTTCCAATTGGAAATGTGATTGGAAGATTGAAATAATTGCAGTTCCCCTTAAATACTTCTCACAGGTTCCATCACAAAGTTGGAGGAAACCTCTGCTTGACCAAAAGTCCATAGCTATGACACATGGCAGAGGTAGCTTAGAGCTATATAGTAAAAAAATTTTATCAATAGTGTTAAAACATTGTATCTTAAGTCTGCTCCTTATCGACCCTCCATGTTAGGGTAGACATATGTCTCAAACAAATCTTTGGCCACATGAAATCTCCTAGTAGTATTTGTTCTAGTCTCATCTCTATAGCAGTCTATCAAAAATAATATAATCGATAACTAATAATATCATGCAGATTTTCTTATCATCTTGTGTTAATTAAATAGCAATGAAAAAATATTACTCTGTGGTACTTAACAGAATATGATTTTCCTAACAGTGATCTTCGTGGAATTATTCCCTGTCTACAAACGCAATATAATACCTTGTCCTGATATTGCAAAGGAAGATATCCAGTTCATTCTCAATTAAGAGTAACATATTCTTTGACTAACACTGATCCAAACTATTAGTTTGAATTTGGTTAAGAATGCAATTTCGCTACTTTATGACAATCTACATAGGAATGAATTTATCTGTGAAAATAATTGTTAATTTGCAATCCTCTTCTGAAAAATGAGGATGTGAAATTGTCAACTTTCAACACTTTACAAGCAGCTAGTCTCACATCATCTGTTTTTATGTCAAATAAAAAGTGATATCTTCTACTGTCATCTCTCCTACAAGAATGGCAAAGATGGAATAATCAGCAGGCTGTTTCTATACCCAATTGAAAGAACATGCACTAAGTATTAATTAATTATGCTTTGCAAATGTATTGTGAAGAGTATTTAAATTAATTTATAGAACTGCATTTTCAGTGATCAAATGGATACTAGAAAGATATAATCATAATTGTACTGTAATTGTTTACAGAGTGGGCGGTTATTTTGCAAGCTGAATAATTCTAAATTAACTGCACCCATTTAATAGAAATGGACATAACTGACTACAATAACCATTAGCTCGTGGCTAATTAAGTCAATAGTCAGATGCATTTAGAATTGATATCTTTCTCCCAAAGAAATAAATGGCTACTTGCAAAACTTTTCTTTGTCAACATTGTCAACACTTAGGTGCTGAATGAAACAGTCTTAAATGTAATTCTTCTATAGTCATTGATCCTGAAAGCTACAGCACATTCCAAATTCTAATACAAACTAAAAGTATCAGTGTAAATTAAGGAGCAGACAATGATGTACAGTCGTACCTCATTTAGTTTAAGGTTTGCTAATAGATATTCAAAATTTGGCATCAGGCATGCAACAAATAGAAGAGTCAAGAAGCCAGAGTGAAATCCCCTGAAATCTCCCCTTTATCAAGATAATGAAACAGATTTTTGTTTGTTTGTTTGTTTTTTGTTTGTTTGTTTTTAAAGGATGTGCTGGAACTATTAGAACATAACAATGTTTTCAACACAAAGGATATAGCCATACAGAACTCTTACCCCTCCAGGATAGGCCAACAAATCATTTTGCTACAGGCATGTTCTTTTGGTTTACCTGTGCTGGCAAGGTCACCTTTCATAATGAGTGATACCTGCATTTTTGTAAGCACTCCATCTATGGACACATTCAGAACCATGCAGGCTATAATCTTGGCACAGCTTCTTTTACGAAGCTTCTTGCTAAAATCAGACCAACTTTCATATGCTGCTTTCCTTCCAGCTACATTTAACTGTGATCATTGACCTGATTTAAAAAAGCACAGGCTAGACAACAATTTCATAAAAAATTATGCCTTCAGTCAATAAATTGAACATATTGTAGACCACAGGTGCAATAACCCGGATAGCTACATTTTCCATCTATGTCCTGACCCTCAGGTGCATTCACACTGTGTAGTCATAACCACCTTCCAGACTTTTTCTCCAACATAAAGTCCTCTGAACTCAGCAGATCACGGGCACATGCTTTCCTACAGGAGATCCCACATGTTCATGCTTAAGTGCCAAGAGTACTTTAAATCTACAGGAGGGAGAGGCAGGCTCGGATGCAGCTCCAGATGCCAGTTAGACAGGTTGTACTGCAGCAACATCCAAGAAACCCCAAAGACCACTTGTAATACTGAACATGAAACAGAAGGAGACTGCTGCCTGCTAGCAGTCCGGATGGGAGCACTGTCACTGAGAACAATAGCTTGAGGAAAACTTCTAGCTACCAGATTGAGACACCACCTCATAATTCACTTTCCTTGTGGGTAACAAGAATGTCTAATGCAGTTACACAATATTCAGTCCTCATAAGGGCTGCATACCATGAGTTCATCCATACAGCATTACACAGACTAGCCTGAACAATAAGGCCATATTCAACCACACTGCAAAAAGCTCAGGACGAGGTAAGAAAAAAAAACTTACCCAGAAACATCCTCACTGTGATTAACTTACTTCTGGGATCTGTGCTAACCAAGTGATATTTACTGAAGTACATCTGCTGACCTAGAATCATTACTTGGCCTGTAATATTAGCTCAACTCTGAAGAGTTGCTGGCTTTTACGAAGGTGAAGAATGTATCTGGTACCTGACAATATCACTGTATTTACACATAGCATCCAGTTATGTTTCTTCACAGAAAGTACAAGACACAGCCATTTCATTTCTAAATTAAGGCAGAGTGAAGTTATAAAAGCGGAGGGAACAAGATCGCTGTGTAATATTAGAAAGGTTAAAAATCAATGTGTAGAAGTAGTACATTGGGCTATAATTCCTACAATGCTGAGTTAATTATTCTGGTGCTCTGTTCTGAGGTACTTGAGTCAGCCCTAACTTCTGCTGTAATAACACTGTTTCTGTTAACATAGTACTAGGTACAGAGTGTAAAAAGAAGTTTACAGGGAGATGATTTACTTCTTGGATGGATAACGGAGGGTTCCCAGCATGGTATAGTAAGCCATGGTTTTGTTTCTGCCGCATCGTATCCAAAGCCCTGCTAATGATAGAGTTGCCCTTAAAAGAAAATTATAGTACCTTCAAGCTAAGATACCCTAATGACTACTCTGATCCCAAAAGAGTATAGAGCTTTAAGGGCTTGAAGTTACTTGTAATGTAAAAATCTACTTATCCCTCTAGTCTCTAAAGTTTTATCATGATGTTCTCTAAAAGCCAGTGAAAACATGTAAGACCTGTGCTTTTGTTTTTATTTCATTTTTTCCTTAGTGATTGGAATTAAACTGAAATTATGTAATACAAATAGGCCAGAACAGCATCTCATATTTTTCTAGAAGTCCAAAATTCACATGTCTCCAAGCAGCAGAAGTACAAGAACAGTACACCAACATTAAGCACTGAATATAACCAGCAATCAGAGATGACTTGAAAAAGCTTTTTACATCTGGCAATGCTCTGCACCTCGTTTCAGGTGATCACAGAGAAAAGCTTTTAGATATTATAGTAGCACCTTCAGTAAAAAGTTATCCTCAAAGTATGACTCACCTTCACAGTTCCATTCATTCATAACTAGCACCATTTCCCCAGCACAGGGCTTTGAGAAAGGCACATGCAATTGAGCAGGACTAGCTTCACTACACTGCCTGTAGGCAGCAGAGGGCAGTGGAAGGTGTTTTCTTCTTAGAAACTTCATTTCTAAATGTAATGCTGCTGGCATCCTCCACGTTTAGAAACATTTTGTGATGGTTTTTTCCTGCTTCCCTATGGTTTTATAATAAACTGGGTAGAAAAGCTCCACATTTTCAGGATTGTCTTACACTTCCATGCTTTTGGAGGGAATCATCCCCTCTTCCATATCCTATTTTCAAGTTTATATTATATTTGTTGGTATTCTGTATAATAAATATGCTTAGGTATGTGTTTCACCATGTACAAAATTAATCTCATTTTAAAAGACAGAAATCATTAGTGGTAAAACAATTGAATCAAGGCTCCTCAGCTGAGAGTTTCACAATTTTTAAACACACAGCAGCAGAGTACTAGTTTAAACAGGTCAGGGATCATCAGCATCATAGGCACTGCTTGATCTGAATCTGCTTGAGCTGAAGTCTCCTCCCAGCTTTAACAGTAACTTTTAACTAGTTACTAGTTAGATAGTTTGTTGTTTGTTGTCATAAAATAATACTATTCCATATTATTTCAACAAATTAGCCAGCTGCTTTTGATAACATCCATTTCAAAAAGGAGAAATTAAACAATAGAGCAGAGTACTGCCTAATCCACAATTCTTTTCACTAACAACCTGGATAATGTTTTTCTGCAAGATTCCTTGTATTACCTTTTATCGATAAAGCATTGGTGGGAATTACTAGTATTTGCTTTTAACCTGATGAATTGTTAAAATAAAAGATGACAACTCCTTTCAAAGCACAGAGATAGCACAGAAAGCCTATTTAAAAAAACAACAACACCACATCCTTTCTTCCCAAAAATTGTATGCACTTTGAGAAAAACAGAATAATGTAGTGACAAAAATAAATTAGTGAACATTCACAATTAGCTTATTTTTTCTTTTCATCTCAAACATATAGTGTTATCTTGGTAACTAATCTGCATGCAGCCTTGGGAAGAATCACAACATCAGACACATCAATTTCTCAGATTTTGAGGAGAGTTACCTTACAGTAAGATGACTATCGGTTGTGAGCATCTGTTTCTTGAGACCCTAACTTTGATTTTAGTCATAAGCTGTAGAGCAGCTAAAGAAGGGAAGAAAGACAAGAAACAAATGTAACTCATTTGGAAATAAACCTACCACCAGCAACTTCTTAGCACTACTGTTATAGTCTCAATTTCTTTTCAAACCTCTATCCTTTTTCCAGTTCCAAAGCATTTAAAGATGTTGGGAAGTGCCTACTCAAGCACTTGATATTCTAATTCTTATGGTTACATTACTTCTTTCTGCAAACATCTTGCAATTCAAATGTGAATACAAGGCATGAAAAAAGAAAAACTAGGAAAAAGCCCTCATAGAAGTGAGGAGACCAAAGCCAGGTAGCATTCCATATTCAGCATTATTTATAGCCTGCATAAATAAAACAATCACAATTAGAGAAGAACCATGATGTCAAAAAACCTACTCATTTTTTTAATTATTCCTGATGACAGATATGTGTCCAGCAATTTTCGTTCTGGCCCTCATGGTGCTAAGGTTTCTACAGTGCAGACCAGAGAATGCCCTCCAATTATTATATCATTACCTGTTTGTTATAAGCCATAAATGCAAAGATAATCTCGACTATACTGTTGTTTTTCCTCTAGTACATCAAGGCAGACATTTTAAGTGCATCATGCTAAATTTCAGGTGTTATTGGGAGTACATGAAAATGAAACTATCTTTACTTGGTGTGGCAGTAGAGAAATGCTTTTTCATTTATAATTATGCTAAAGTCTTGATACCCTAATTAATTTCTGAGTCATAAAAAAAACATCAAAAGCTTGTCTGCCTAGATTCCTGGAGGCTGTTTGTTTGTTTTTAATTTATTTGCATGAATATAGAATAGACATTTATGTCAGAACAAAACAACTGCTTCCAAAGAAACCTCTATGAAGATATTAGCTACTGAAAAGCGAATATAGGCTATGAAGTCTAATCTTTAGAGAAGTATAATACTTCAGTGGGATCTACTGTTTTCTCCTCTGCAGCACTGCAAAAAAGCCAAAATTGAGCCTAATGTTTTGAAGTTAAGCAGGTAGAGACAAACATCTAGAAGCTACCATAATCCTGACAAGTGTCTATATTCCCACTAGTTACCTACACATCACAACTTATCTAGACATACACAAACATCTATGCCCTGATTACTCAATATCTAGTTCTGAGATCCTTGAAAGACTTTTCACAGGGAGGAAAAAAAAACAACAAAACTTTAACAACAAAAATAAAAGTTAAAATTAATGAAATGCACTGAGTAGTTATAAGACAGCTTGTAGTTATCAGGCACAGAAAACAAAGGCAATGAAAAAGCAAACAATCCAGCCCATTCTCTACACCTATTTCACTACTGAGTGCCTTATGCTCCTTTATAGCAGTTTTACCAATCAAATCTGCACTTACATTTACCTAAATCAGAACTTGCTTCTTTTATAGCAAGCCTCTGTGCAACTTCCAGAGCAGTTCCAGCCAAACAGTTTCATCAATTGGGAACATCTAAGGTCATTACACTCCACAGGTTTGCCACACTCTGAAAGATACTGAAAATTATAGTCCCAGAGTTCAGCTTCAAATCTGGTAAAGAGCTTGGCTAGATCTCAATCAGTGCCTTTTTTTTTTTTTTTTTTTTTTTTTTAAACCATAGCTTGATATTTCTCATACCTAAAAACATAAAAGATCTTGTTTTACTAAAGTTTAGATTTCTGCAGTACTGTGGCTCCAACTGCTAAACAGCAACTTAATGGTGGTGGAGAGGACTAGTGGGTCTAAATTCCTTATAACCTGTAACCTTATAATGAATTCCAGCTGCTGACAAATCTATTTAATGTTAGATGTTGCAAAGTGCAAACCCGTGACACTGAATTAGTCCATTATATCAGAAAAATTTAAAGACTTTGATTGATTTCTTCTTCTGCTTTAACATTTCTTCACATACTACTAATCAGAAGAAAACTATTTAAATTTTAAACAGAAAGAGGGGAAGAACATACAGCTATATGGGTCACTGAGACTGTTTAAAGCTGCAGGAATAAGCATTTCAACTTTTTCTCACTATGATAAGCCATACTCATCAAGTTTCAATAATGATTCACAACAGCATGTAATATTTCTCACATAAGAGAAAAAAATGACAGTTGCATAAAAGTTTTTTTTCCTTAACTAGATCCTGCCACATTTATACATGTCATATTTTTTTCAATTTCTAACCATCTGTAGGGTCCTAACATGTCTGAGTAAGCAAAAGCATCTCTCCACACATCTTCATATTTTAGATAAGGGTGAGAGGTAAAAAAGAGCATATGTATATTTCCAAAATGTTTTAGTCTTCAATTTCATGCCAGCAGTATTTAACATTGATGCTTTTGATATTCATAGGAAAATGTACTTTATAGGAAACTACCTTTCCTTTCCTGAGAGTAAGTGGTAATCTAATGCACAAAGTATCTGCAAAATTGTCCTACTTATTCCAGCAGAAGAAGAAAATTTTAAATATGGCATCACATAAGTCCAACTCTAAAAACTCTGGAAGATATTGCCAAACAGCTATGCAGCCCTCACTGGGAGACTTGTACCTTTCAGGTTGTGAATTACTTGCTGTGGCTAAGCTGCCTGGCTCTGAAAGGCTTTCTGTTATGGATTATGACAAGTCCAGGATATGACCTGTAGATAGAACTATGAGAATTCACTACAGTCAAGCTTCTTGGTGTGTTTTTTAATTTTTTTTTTTTTTTTCTGTTCCCTAACTCTTCCTGCTTCATAGGGAAAATACTGTAAATAAAACCAACCAGATCCAATGTTGTACCACCTAATGAAAAGTGCCTTTACAGAGATAGTTAACTACAATATATTAGCATGATCATTCATAGCACACTTTCATATCCTTGAAATAAAATTCCCAAAATATTAGGAGAGTTTCAAGACAAATTGCTTTCAGAGTTACAGACCTGTTTGTCACTGGCTTTTTCCTGAGTTCCTGACTTGCCTCCTCTTTGCCCTTGACTGATGTCTAGTTATGAAGGTAAGCCAACAGCTGTAGCTATTGGCAATGAACAAAACCCAGATTTAGATGCCAAGTGTACAAATAATTTGCATTTTATTCCACCTCTCTAATACCCTCCAGCACAGACTCAGAGTTCATAGATAATCATTTTCTTATGATTTTTTTTGTCAAGGCCATTGGCAAAAATTCTTTGTTAACAGTAGAGCAGCAGTGTAGTAAGAAGAGCTACAGAAGACTCATCAGGTTGCATTTGATAACACTTTTGCAAAACCTCCCTGCCAGATAAAAGAGCCCCCAAATTCAACCAAGTACAACAGCGTCCTTAGGCTTTTATTATGGAAAGAGAAGAGTTTCGTGGTAAATCTCTTTTACATGCTATTGCTGCTTCCAACACAGATATTTCTCTGTGTTCAACAGACACAGCTGACAAGAGGACACTCCAACTGCCTCACTCAGTTTTGTACAATTTACCCATTGTTTGTTGGCTACCTCACATTCTAGAATGTGTACCTATCCTCAGCTCAGAGAATGATACTCTATGCAGTAGACTTATCTATATTGTCTCCAAAATCTGTAAGAGACTGGAGTGCGGATGCTAAAGAATGGGGTAACCCATTTTTTCATTTTTGAAATTAGCCCAGCTGATTGGATCTCTGCACTTCAAAATCAAGTGCAGAATAGGAGAAGCAATATTTGTGTGTGAAAAAGGTTTGGCAGTATTTGAAATAACAGCCTCTTTTTCAGTGACTGACAAGTAATTAGGTAGGAGAAATTTTAAACAGCAGGTATTTTAAAGTAACTGCTATCATTTAAGAGCTTATTTAGTTGTTAGCGGTAGCCAATGCAGAGCAGTAATAGCATCAGTACATATATTTATGTGATGCAGCTGATACACACATTCAAAAACCCACAGAGAACTGTCTGGCAGCAGTGCATCCACAGTCTGACTGTAAGCAACTATTATTGACTATATAATAGTGACTATTGCAGTCATGGAGGGGCCAGAGCTGCACTTAGCTGTCTGAGTCAGATTCCCAAAAAATGTTTCATACTCACAACATAGTGATGAAGATAGATGATCAGTGTTCCTCCTGTTTTACAAACATACTGAGTGAGCTGAGTGTGCACTAATGGAGTCCATGCATGCATGCTGTTGTCCATTAAAACAGAGGTTTACAGCAGAACTGGCATGATTTTTGCGTGTAGCGTTGTCAGTCAGTTTTAAACAGAGCAACATAAAAACTCAGAAGGAATAGGTGTGTACTCAAATATTTGCATCAGAAACTTGGTGAGGGGGGGAAGTTGTAAATAGAGCTCATTTTTTGTTTCAGTAAGAATTCTATTGTCCCATTGAGTCATAACAGCATGGAGTAGCTATTTAGTAGTTGTTTACACACAAACACCTCATCCTGAAATGTATTATTAAAAAAGGGGGAGACAAAGCCACAAGTAGTCTCTAATAAAGGAGAAGATGCTGAGACAAGTCAGTCAGTCTACCATAAGATCAAATCTGTAACATCATGCTCCAAAAACCAATAAAATGTCTGCTTTTCCACCTAAATAGTATAACCTTGATTGATAGAAGCAGGTCCTGTATGAGCCAGACTTCCACAAAATTTTCACGGTTAAAAAAAAAAAAAAAAAAGAGACAGACAGAAAGTACACATGAAGCTTCCTCTAATTCTTATGATGCACTATACAGACAAATTTTTTTTTTTTGCATAATTTTATTTCTGTAATAAGTTCAAAGGAGGATTTGTTCTTTGTGTCTCATATCATTCACTAGAAGCCACCACTTAAAGAGCATTTTCATTGTTCCACATTGTTCCACTGTACAAGTGCTGTTGTTAATCCGAATTCTTCACTAGAGTTGTGGGTTGAGGGAAGCAGTCTTCGACAAGGAGCCCTTTCCAAGCCTATAGGGAACAGAAAGCTTTCTCAAACAAGCACTGTATCTTGACTGCATGAGTAATAAAATGAAGTTGCAGTGCCTTTACGGTACTCTAAAAAGACAAATGGACTGTGCCTTCCCGGACAAATGTCAAGTTGTGAAGATTTTCACATTCTGCATATCAAGAAGTACTTGGTACAAGAATCATTTCATCTCATAGACCACACATACTTCCTGACAGAACGTTTTTCTCTCTGCTGTTTTCCAACAGCCAATTAATAGTGAAAATCACACGTCTAGGTATCAAGAAGCTGAAGCCTAAACTTACTTATTTCCAAGCTGATAGTATAACAAGACATAAGGTCAATCTTGCAGTCTTTGTTTTTGTGAAGTCCCCATCAATTTCTAAGAGTGTTTCATCTGCTCAGGAGAGATCAGGCCTTCTATTTGCCCTCAGAAATATACAGAATAGGAGTCAGCTTTGTCACAATCAGAAATAAATACCTTCAGTATTAACAAGATATATAAGAGCATTTTTTACCAATGGCTGAACTGCAGGTATTGTTTCTTGAGAAACCACTATGAGAAAAGATGGATGAAGGCAAGAAAAACCACAGTCCAAGGACAGACCATAATAATTCAACTCTGATTTTCTTTACCCAACACTAAGATTTCCCTGTTCTCACGCTAAACTTGCAGCTCAGATGTATTTCTAACCATTCAGCTCTTGATAGAAAGAAGTTATAAACACTTTCTCCAAATTACTTGTGTGTTAAAACGGTTTCACAAACCCATTAGTTGTACTTTATCAAGATCTACTTCATGGGTGCAGCTTTGGAAACATAGTAACACTTACCTGTCTTAGGAAATTGACCTAGTTTTATTTCTTGCTCATCAGGTGTTTCTATTTCATCAATACTGTTTGATCTGTTAGAGACATTTGTAATCTTATGTCAGCTGTGCACACCCTTCACTGCATTAATCCTGGTCAAGGTTTTCCACCTTTTCCAAAATACAAACCCTTCAATCTTTCTGCTGAAGAGATATTCGTATCTACTACGCTGAAGTTAAATTTCATGTATTATTAACAACCTCAGAAGACTTTCCCAAATTTTATGTAAGCTGTAGACCCTTATAAACTTTTATAACAACAAGCCTACCAGTGTGATGTATTTTAAACAATCCGCAAAATTCAAGCACACCTGGTAACTATATACACATACACCTAGATCTTAATGTGGATAAATGGAACAGTGAGAGAGGTGAATGGAGGATACCACAGAAAGCTTAAACTGTACTAAAGCATCTTACATTTTCTCTTATGTTGGTTCTTTTTATTGGTACTATTATTGTAGAAAGAGTAATATTTACAGTGAATTACAGTTAATTAGAAGTACAACTTCAATACACAGATGTGAACAAAGTTTAATCTCTCATAGAGAAAAAGTTCTCAAACTCATACTATTAGCAGCTTAGAAAGTTATCACTCAACATCTTTCTTCTCATTAGTGTTTCCAGCATATGTCTCTTACTATTAGCTGCTGTGACCAAAATAAAATCTGTAAAGCAAAAGACAAACTATAATAATAAATAATCTATCACAGAGACAAGTGAAGCATGCATAATTTTTAGAGAGAAATAAACATTATTACAAGGGACAAGCATCTGTGATGTCTCTCACAGTCCCACAGTGGAGCTTTACCTGAAGAACTTCCCAGAAGAGTTTCGTGGAGCACCCTGGGGAAATGCTGACAGTGAGGGCTTCAGGGAAATCAAGACAGAATAGCATGCAAGACTAAACCAACACATGGCAGTCATCAGCAAAAGCCCAGCCAGCTCCCAGCTAGGAAAACATGCCTTATCCACAGGTTATAGAATAAACACAGATGCAGAAAATGAGTCACCAGAGGAAAACAAAAATTTAAATTGGAGGCAAATGAAGCTTTTTGCACATGCATGACAAGAAACCCATTGAGCAAAACTAATTTTATGTCCGTGCTGGAGTAGCTGTCTTGCATGTTAAAAATAAGAAAACTGCAATGGGAAGAAGGCTCAGATCCTAAAAAAATAAAAAAATAAAAAAATAAAAATAAAAAATTAGTTCACCATTGTCAGCAGCAGTGTGAGAGGAAAAATTAGAGCGCAAACACAAGAAGAAAAAAAACAAAACACCAAAACACTAATTCCTCTTTTGCTTATTTATAGCATTACTTTTCCTTAATGGAGGCTTACGTTAATACATTTGACTTTCTACTTGCTGCAGGCTAAGAGGATATTACGATCATTCAGTGTACCTTAGCTGATAGACAGTAGCTTATTAGCCACAAAAACTAGACTGTGGGTCTAGTACTCATATTGTGACCTTACACACTAATAAATCTTAGCTTGGTTCAAATGACAAAGTATGATAACTGTTACCTCAGTGCTCTGAGACATAGAGAAAATAAATAGTTCCTGAAACATATAAATGCACCATGAATATATAATGTAGCAAAAAGCATACATGTACACAGACACAAAAACGACAAAGATCTGACATCGTAATGGCTATATGGATGTTTTTTAATGAATTACAGAATTGATCATGGACCCTTATACCAGTTGGCATTCTGCAAAAACAGACTGAGAAGCCAGGCTAGATTCCAGCAATTGTAGTTCAAATATTAACCAGGCATCTTCTGAAATGTGTGTTAAAGAAAACAAATATTTTCACAAAGACTCAAATGTGAGGGTTTTTACAGAAGAAGGCAGAGTGTGATGTGAGTGCTTAATGCACAGTGGATTCTTACCGTATGTTCTCTACCAAAGGAAGTGAAAAATGTTTCCAAAAACCTGTAAAATCTTACACTGCAAATTAAACAGGATTTATAAGTTCTTTGGAAATAAATAACCTATATTTTCTACAGCTTCTTTTTACTGCACTGATTCAACATCAGTTTATCTCCCATAATAGACTTTCTAGAATAATTTTTAAAAATCACCCACTTATACATGGGTAGGTGAGTCTTATAGAAAAGCGTCTTTTTATATGGTGCAGGGTAGTGGCAGTGTTGTAGTCTTTATTGTGGGCATGGACCCATAGGGATTGCCATGAGCTCTGCCACAAGGTAGCTCTGAGTTTTGGAGCCTTTCTGCTTTATTTATCTGTATTTTTAATTGTGAAAAAAAGAGAAAGAGAAAGAGAAAGAGAAAGAGAAAGAGAAAGAGAAAGAGAAAGAAAAGAAGGAAGAAAAAAAGAAAGAAAAGAAGAAAGATAAAAAGAAAGAAAAGAAGAAAAATAAAAAGAAAGAAAAAAGCCAGACAGACTTGTTTGGAGATATACTTACAACAACAAGAAAATGGAGAACAACAGTAAACAGCTAGTTGCTAAGCAATACACTTTTCATGGTCCAGATGGAGTCCCAACCTATCTGGGATTCTTACTGTTTCTCTTTAAATACTATATAATAACATCAGTTGAAAATGTGCTCTCAAAATGGCATCCTGTGAGCCAGCAAAGTGGAGTGCTTGATTCCCTGAAGCCGTGAGTGCTGCCTGAGGAAAGCCTGTCTGTCAAGCTTCACCCATGCTAAAGCAATTCAGAACTTGTCCCATTAACTTCTTGGTGCATTTACAACAGCATTTGTAATGTTATAACATTTCTGCTTTTTTTTTTGTGGTATTCTTTGGGGGGAGGGGGCTGTTTTTTGGATCTCTGGCAAGTGTGAATTAAAAAAGATGATGTTCCACTTGTTCATGCCCAAGAAATCCCTTCTGGAATAGTCTTTCTTGCTAACTTATTTCCACTCAGGGTGAAAACAAAACAAATAAACAAAAATATTTACACATACACACAACAAATTAAACAAGTAGAGAAGAAAAAGAGATAATTAGGAATGACATAGGAAGGATTCATCACTGTTCGAGATTGAGCAGATCAGGAGTTGAGATTGAGCTGGTTGGGACACAGGTAATCATACGACCCCATTTCCATCAGCTTGCTGTTGAGAATGCCTCAGGATTTGCTATTAAGTTCAAGCAGAATAGAGTAAACCATGTAAATATACAAACATACAAGAAATCCCCCTTCTGGTCACCTTATCTAGCTTAATTTTCTGATCTATCAAACAGCATTATCAAGCTTCCAACTAGATGTACCAAGTTAAGCTGAATGTCCCAATGTTTATTCACTGTCAAGTTTCAAGCTTCCTGAATATCATTCGTATAAAAATAATTATAAGACTTAAACATCAGAGCATGTTACTGCTGTGAGTTGATGTGTAACAGCTGGCAATCTGCATTTCCTGAGTACTAAATATTACTGACAAACGTTAAAGAACAAAAATGCTGGTATTATAGGGCCAAGCTCCGGAGAATTAGTAGTTCTGACTCTCGCTTCATTTGCTGGGAGCTTAAAGAATTCATCTCAAGGGAACGCCCTGGAATTTCTTCCAATTATATTTTTTTATTATTATTATTGCATTCTGGATCTGTAATAAGCACAGCTGTTTACTTATGTACTAGCTATGTTTAAAAAGACATTAGAGGTTAAAACCTAATTTTCTGATTCCAATAGTATGTGCAAATAGCCTTTCTGCTGCCAAAAAGTCATTGAGTGATATAAAAATTCCAAAACTTTATTTCTGTTTTCGTAGCATATCGGAATACATAAATGTGCTGATATTAGGCAGTAGATTGAGCTTATTGAAATCACTGTTCAAAACTAAATACTATAGCTACATGCACACTGTGGCCAAAATATGAAAAACATTTTAAGATTACATGGTATACTTGTTTTGAGTGCTTTGATGAGTGATTCTGTACTACACCAAGAGAAAAGCAGGAGAGGTTCACCACTTCTAGAGCACCTCTTTCTGATATCATTTGATATCATTCTGATATCAGTTGACATCATTTAGAACAGCTGTTGCCATCACATACAGCCTATTAGCAAGATCATAGAATCATAGAATGGCCTGGGTTGAAAAGGACCACAGTGATCATCTAGTTTCCACCCCGCTGTCGTGTGCAGGGTTGCCTACCACCAGACCAGGCTGCCCAGAGCCACATCCAGCCTGGCCTTTAATGCCTCCAGGGATGGGGCATCCACAACCCTCTCGGGCAACCTGTTCCAGTGTGTTACCACCCTCTGAGTGAAAAACTTTCTCGTAATATAAATGAATAAATAAATAAATAAATAAATAAATAAATAAATAAATAAAACCTCCCCTGTCTAGTTTAAAACCATTCCCCTTGTCTTATCACTATCCATGCTTGTAAACAGTCATTCTTCTTCTGTTCATACACTCCTTTCAATTACTGGAAGGCCACAATGATGTCTCCCCAGAGCCTTCTCTTCTCCATGCTAAACAAGTCCAGTTCCCTCAACCTTTCTTCATGGCAGAGGTGCTCCAGTCGTCTGATCATCTTTGTGGCCCTCCTCTGGACCCATTCCATGAGCTCCATGTCTTTATTTTGCTAGGTTCCCCGGACCTGGACACAGTACTCCAGATGGGGCCCCACAAGAGCTGAGCAGAGGAGGACTATCACCTCCATCTCCCTGCTGGCCACTTCTCTTTTAATGCAGCCCAGAACACAGTTGGCCTTCTAGGCTGCAAGCACTGCTGGCTTACATCCAGTTTCTCATTCACCAGGACCTCCAAGTCCTTCTCTGCAGGGCTGCTTTCAAGGGGTTCTTCTCTCAGTTTCTATGAATACCTGGGATTGCTCCAACCTGTTTGCATCACCTTGCATTTGGCTCTGTTGAACCTCATTAGGTTCACAAGGGCCCACTTCTCCAGCTTGTCCAGGTCCCTCTGGATGGCTTCCCTTCCCTGCAAAATATCAGCCACACTGCTCAGCTTGGTATCATCCACAAACTTGCTGAGGATGCACTCGATGCCATCGATTATGTCATTGATGAAGATTTTGAAGTGCACCAGTCCCAAGACCGACCCCTAAGGGACACCACTTGTGACTGGCCTCTACCCTGACACAGAACCACTGATCACAACTCTTTGGCTGCATCCAGACAACCAGTTCTTAATCCACTGAACAGTCCATCATTCAAATCCATACCTCTCCAGTTTAGAGAGAAGGATATGGTGAAGGACTACATCAAAGGTGCAGAGCAATTACGCAGTGTATGTCAGTAAAGTCGACAGAATAATTTATTTTTAAAAATAATGCATGTTGTGACACACACATACACACACAAGAAACTGAAGTTTCTCAGTTTCCCTTTACTGATTTTTCTCATTCTGCATTGAGTGTATAGTATAGTTTTCTCATTAAATAAGCTAATTTAGTGAATGTATATTGTTTGTCATATAAATATAATCAATGTAAACAGTAGGAAGGAGAATTTATACTACAGTTTCTGCTTCAGTTGTTGGTCTTTCAAGTTACTGACAAAAAAAAAAAAAAAGAGGATATTTCCTCACTTCAGAATTCTATAATAATTTGAAGGGGTTGTAAAGAGAGTTAGAGTTACTTTTCACAGAAAAGTAACATCATATGGAAGTAGAAAAAGAGAGAGGAACTTAATGTTGGATCAATCATTATCAGAAAATATTGCTGGGGAGATAACACTTTCATCAAGTGCACGAGCATACCTAAGCACTGGCAATATTCTCACTTATGGGCTGTTAAAGTAGAGGAGTGGCTTGTGATATAGGCTGCTCACTGTCAGGAAATAGCAATGTGTTTGTAGATAATAGCTTACTTTGCAGGAAAATTAAAAAGAGAAAAGCTTTGATGAGGAAAATTAAGGCAAGAAGGAGGAAAGAAGGGAACTTTAAAGCATGTTAAGTTAGCACATACTTTCGAAGAACATCAGTAGTTCTTAATGCAATCAAAGCCTGGTGCATAACTACTTCATAGTCATGGAGAAGGCTGCAATCATCCAGTCTTGGAACACAGTGCATAGCAATCTGCTCTGCAAGATCTTAGTGACTTCACCAAGATTATTTGGGGATCAAAATGCTTTCTGGTATGCTTTCTGGTTTCAGAATGTGGCTGGAAGAGAGGCCCCAAAATAGTCAAGTCAAAGAGGAAGGTGCAAAAGAAACAGACAAGGGAATGAGAACAGCATTTAGATGATTTTTTGAGAACATTAGTATTGCATTTCAAAGCTTAAAAACCTTATTGAGTCCTGAATGCAGAAGCAAAACAGAGCACTGACACATACGGCAGATTCATGAAATTAAAGGTGAGTATTGGGAATTGAGAGATGGGAATTAATTTGCTTTTTCTGAAAGCTGGATGCAGTTCCTAGCCTGCAGAAAAGGAAGAATTACAAATGTAATATCAAGCATCTAAAAAAACCTGCTATTACATCCTACTTTTTCTCACAGCCAAGGCAAGTGTTATCATGTGGTATCAAAGGAAGAAAGAGAGGGTAATCTATTGCAAAAGTCTGTTCAAGGCTATCATATATTAAAAGTCATATAGTGAAAGTGACCACAATAAAAATTCAGGGCTGCAGAAAATATTACCCAACAACTTGTATTTGTCTGTGGAAATTGTTGAAACAAAGAAGAGTGAGAAAAATCTTTGTACCAATACTTTAAAATAGAAATCTACCACAGTGTGGGAGAACACAGACAGACACAGTCTGCAGTGGATTGTCAAACATCAAAATCCATCATATCAAAGACATGCAATAAGCAGAGTATAACTTCTGTTGTCCCTCCACATAAACACACATTTACATAGGCAAATCTAGCAGCATCTGCTGCCTGTTTAGAGAAGGAAAGCTGTCATGCTGGACCAAATTTGCCTCTTAACAAAAAACCTCTCTCAGAAACACTTGTTACCTTTCCTCAAAATTTTTAAAACACTTTTATAAGTCTTAAGGTCTTCAGAATGTTGAAGCTCAGCAAGCTCAGCTGTATTGTGGCCTTCTCCAATATTGTCTGTCTGACTGCACAGTGACGGTATTTCTTTTTTGTCTCATGCTTAATATTTGGATCAGGAACTACCATCTGGGCAGGTATTTCTTTTTTTTTTTTTTTTTTTTTTTTTTTTTTTTAATTTAAATGTTTCTACAAACTCAGCACAATTTAGTCCTACCCCAGAGTAAAGATTTTAGATAAAGCCACAATTAACATTAAAACAAGAGTTGCCAAAATGAAGAAGTCATTCCCTAATAAAATGATGTCACTTGTACAAGACTTAAGCAAAATAGTAATTTAGTTTTCTGACTAATTTTCATTTTATAAGTAAAAAGAACATAGAACCATATAGCACTTCACCTTCTCCTTGAGACAAGCTGTAAAAGAGATGAAACATCTCATCACTGGAAAATAGTTATAATTTAAGACTTACTTATGTCAGGCAGAAATATGAACACTCATTTCTCTGCAAATTTAAGGAGATACTCCAGACAGTGATACTACTTGCAGTCGTATTAACAATTTTCCAAAGGTGAAGGCAGGCGGAGAGAAAGAGATAAAACAACTGCAATCATACTTGGTTTGTAAACTGCGAACTATTATTTCTCCCTCTAATTTTTCCCCCTCTAATTAATAATTGCACAAGGAGGTGTTGACCATAAGCACAAAAACTGAAAACATTTTATGTAAACTGGCACAGCTTAAGTGAAAACAAATGTCAATTGATGCAAATGTGCAGGAAAAGAAGTATTACTGATAGGTGAAAGATAATCTGGTGAAAGAAGCTGTGGAGCCGGGGGAAAATGATTGCTTACTAGTGCTTTGTGCCCTGTTACCCTCACAGTTAAACCGCAAAAAAAATACATTCAGCCCACAAACCTCAGCGAAGCTTAAAGCAGCAATAGCTTTCCAAAGGTTTAAACTGTTTGAAAAGCTGGCTGTAGGGAACACTGTTAGAAGGCACAAGGTGCACCAGGGGGGTTGCAGTAAAGCCAAACCCAAAGCAGCTTTCAAGATCAATCACAAACTGCTGTTTCAGGAGCTGTGCTGGAATTAATGCCAAATAAAAGCTTGCTACTCCACAGAGATTTTAATGAACCTGCTTGGAGGCAACAGAATGAAGGTGCTGTTGGCATGGAGCTGACTTCAAAATAACCTCGAGCAGCCTGCTTGAAGTCCAGGCATTTATAACACAACTGAACAAAACACAAGACAGAACCAGAAACTGCAAAGAGGTTAATGGAGTTCTGTATGCATCATCAATCTCTTACTAAAACATACAGAGGAAGCAAACCACATTCAAAAAATTGTAAAAGCATCATGTGGGATGTGTTAAAATCCTTTGAAAAGGAGGGAAGTTTGCTTAGCTCTTTTGAGCAACTTGGAGCATTTACATTCAGTAAACGAGACATCTAGAAAAAATACTAGTCAAGCCCTCCTGTCCCTCCAAGCTAAGTTCTTCAGTATTTTTCTCACCTTTTTTCTCCATCCACCCTACATTCTTTTTCATCTGTGTTTCACTTTCAACATACCACTTGGGATCAGTACACAATGACAGCAGCAGAGATTTTGCATAACCGTGCAGAGCAAAAGATAGTTATGAGTTTATTCACTGGTATGCCTAAGCAGAAATTCCACTATGTTGTTTATTTCAGGTGTTTCCTGTTAGGAAATTTTCTTGCTGCTTCTGGAATCTCAAATTTATTTTAGTCAACAGCATCATCATTACAAATTATGCTCTAAGTTTTTAAAGCATCTTAATATTCATAAATTAGATACTCTCAAAGCTAGCTCCAGAGAAGGAATGCTTCTCTCAGCAGCTACTAAATATATACATATATTTCCCTGCTTATGCTGTGTATGTTCTGATACAAAGAGGAAAGGAGCATCACCATCTGACACTTAGAGAACTGAACTGCCATTGTAGGATGAGAGTGCTGCTTGCTTGACCTTTGAAGCTGGAGCCAGTAGATTGCCCTGGTAGAGTTAATGGTGACAAGTTTCAGCTGGATTCTGCTACTGTCCTTGCAGTAGCTTCTTTGTAGTAGACTACCAACAGTATAAGCACTGCAGCTGAACTAGTAAAAGTAATGGCAGAGAAATCTTAGAGGAAGAAGACAAACCAGGCCATAAGTTCTAGCTCGTTAAGCTACTGCACACTTTCTGTTGAAGTCTGAACTTTATCACAGAAGACTTCTCAGAAAATTCTTTCCTTTTTTTTTTGCTAGAATGAATGCTACAAATGTACAGGTTATTTTACTTCTCCAAGCATGTTATTCTGACGGAACAATTTCTTTAAAACAGTTAGACTTTCATCTTTTTTTTCGTATTTAAGATGATAGGATCATTTTAGTATATTTGAAACAAGTAGAAAATAAGTCCATGCTTCAATTCTAATCTTAATTCATTTTTCCTGTTTATTTTAAAGAATGTTTTACAAAGAGTGTATTAGACTGAAAATTGCAATCTTACCTGAATGAAATGCAAGAATAAGTAACACCCAAATGGAAAAGGAGAGGAGAGGAGAGGAGAGGAGAGGAGAGGAGAGG
>NW_024884475.1:53341252-53438791 GCF_019232065.1 Centrocercus urophasianus
AGAGAAGAGAAGAGAAGAGAAGAGAAGAGAAGAGAAGAGAAGAGAAGAGAAGAGAAGAGAAGAGAAGAGAAGAGAAGAGAAGAGAAGAGAAGAGAAGAGAAGAGAAGAGAAGAAGTAAATTAAATCCTTGAAAGTCTTACCTATTCAGTAATTACATTAGTAATATTTCTGATGATGATGATTGTTAACATAACTCCTTGCCAATGCCTCCTGCTCTCCTGTTTTTGAATCTGGGCTAGCTGTAATTAACACTCGTCTTGAACAGTAAGAAATGATAATAATTGATCTGCGCAGTCACACAAGCCTAGCTGAGCATGGAAGGCATTAATGTGTTTGGAGTAGGTGTTCTCAGCTCACGTAACTTCTCTGGTCAGAAAAAGGGAATCCTTTTCCTTAATTTTTTGAGTTAGATATACTCAATAAACAGGCAAATACTCCAGTTATCTATGTTCTTGACTACATGGAGTAAGAACAACTATCAGTATTGCAAAGACACAAGAAAAGGCAAAAGAAGAAGGAAACCTGTGGATCCAAGCTGCATAAAGGAGGAAGCTCTGTGAGGAAATTAAATGTTCTCCTGTGGGGCTTGCATATGTGTGTGTGGGGAGTTGTTTCATTGTTGTTTTTTTTTCTCGAGCTTGTAGAAGTGCTTTAGCAAATTACAATTTGAAAAGTTTCTGGATTTTTTGTGTAATCCCCATCAAAGCAGTGGGAGACTGTCATTTCTGGTGAACAGGAAATATACAAAAGCAATGAATATTCCAGATAACTGTTTTCCAAGCAGTACAAACAAATATTAGCCACAGCTGAAAATTCACAGCTGCTTTGTGTTTACATTCATAACAAGAAATCTATTTTGGTAGATAAGAGCAGAAATGAAATTTAGTACAACATAGACATTTAGGTATGTGAGGAGAGAATTGTAAACTGCCAGTAAAGGATTGTCTCTATTTACAAAAACGAACAACAAAAACAAATAGTAGGCTGGGTGATACTACACTTAGTGTCCTTTACCACAGACCTCCAGGATTTCAGGACTGCTGCAAAGGCCTTCTGAGAAAAAAAGAGAAAAAAAAGAAAAAAAGAAAAAAAGAAAAAAAGAAAAAAAAACAAAAAACAAAACAACATTCATTATTTATAACCCTGAAAAAGGGTAAACATTAAAAAAAAAAAAAAAAAAGAAAAACATACAAAAACCTCAGCAGAAATAGTACATTGTAATTTGCTGCGTTGGGGATTTTGATTAATAAAGTGGGTTTTGCTTTTTTTTTAGCATCAATGTACCAATTTAAAATAATAAACTCTAATAAAAAATTAACAATAACATGAAATGTTTCTGTACTGTTCCCTATAATGGCTGTTGACATGAGAAATAAATCATCAAAAGAATTTCTAAAGAACAAATTTAACAAAGAAGTATGAAATAAGAGTGGCTTCAATAGCTATACTCAGTACACAGGCTTAAAATGTAACTCTACGTTCTCCCACATTAAATATTTAAATTCTCATAAGGAACAAAGTGTGTGGGAGACTCTTTTTTCTTCAGGCATATTACATTTCAAAGTAAGGATGTCCTTAGGATCCAGCTAAAGCCTAGATCTGTGATCTATATCCCATTGTTTGGCCTCAAACTAATCATAGCAGAAAATTAATTATGTCCAACATTTCAAACCTAAATTTTTAAAAAGAAGCTTGATCCTGAAGGGCAGGAGTTGCTCAGCATGTTGCATATTGAGGCTCTAAGTGGCCTGATTTTTCAGAACTGCTTGACTTGTCTAACACATTAGCTTTTGATAGAACCAGATGGTGTTTAAGTCTCAGTATTTCAAGGCACCTTGACACAGATCCTTAAACACATTTCTGTATAATTCAAGCCACTTTTAATACCTTTGAGAGCTTTGCCCCTGGGCACATAATGGCATGTATTAAATGTAGACGGCAAAATTTGGAAACTTGCGTCTAGGAAACTTGTGTCAAAACTGTATATGGCTGGCTAGCAGGTGCTTGATAAATACAATTCAAGTAGAAAGCAGGGAATTAAGTCTTTTTGCATAAACCTAAATTACAAAAGAAAAACTGTAAATTTTGGCCTCTTTTTCATTTTAAGGAATTTTAAGGGGAGAGCGGTAGATGTAGTCTACCTTGACTTCAGAAAGGCATTTGATACCGTCTCCCACGATATCCTTGTAACAAAGCTGAGGAAGTGTGAGATAGATGAGTGGACAGTGAGGTGGGTTGAGAACTGGCTGACTGGCAGAGCACAGATGTTCGTCGTTGGTGGTGCAGAGTCTGGCTAGAGATCTGTAACCAGTTGTGCCCCCCAGGAGTCTGTGCTGGGTCCGGTCTTGTTCAACATCTTCATCAACAACCTTGATGATAGGAGAGTGGCCACCCTCAGCAAGTTTGCTGATGACACGAAGTTGGGAGGATTGGCTGACACGCCTGAAGGCTGTGCTGCCATCCAGAGAGACCTGGACAGGCTGGAGACCTGGGCAGTAAGAAACCAGATGAGGTTCAACAAAAGCAAGTGTAGAGTCTTGAGTCTAGGGAGGAATAATTGCATGCACTAATACAGGCTGGGGGATGACCTGCTGGAAAGGAGCTCTGCGAAGAGGGACCTGGGCGTCCTGGTGGAGGACAGGTTGGCCATGAGCCAGCAGTGTGCCCTCGTGGCCAAAAAGGCCAATGGCATACTGGGGTGCATTAAAAAGAGCTTGTCCAGCAGGTCGAGGGAGGTGATCCTCCTCCTCTACTCTGCCCTGGTAAGGCCTCATCTGGAGTATTGTGTCCTGTTCTGGGCTCCCCAGTGCAAAAAAGACAGGGACCTCTTGGAAGGAGTCCAGCAGAGGGCCACAAAGATGGTGAAGGGCCTGGAGCATCTCCCCTATGAAGAAAGGCTGAGTGAACTGGGTCTATTTAGCCTTGAGAAAAGACGACTGAGAGGGGATCTACCAGGTTTATAAATATCTGAGGTGTAGCGGCCATAGTGGTGAGGCCAATCTCTTTTCAGTGGTACGTGGAGACAGGACAAGGGGAAACGGACATAAGCTGCAGCATAGGAAGCTTCGCACAAATGTGTGCAAGAACTTCTTTACTGTGAGGGTGACGGAGCACTGGAACAGGCTGCCCAGGGGCGTTGTGGAGTCTCCTTCTCTGGAGATATTGTCTTGCCTGGACACTTACCTGTGCGACCTGGTTTAGGGAACCTGCTTTGTCAGGGGGGTTGGTCTTGATGATCTCTAGAGGTCCCTTCCAACCCCTACAATTCTGTGATTCTGTGATTCTGTGAGTGTGACCTATAAAGGGATCACAAGGTTAAAAATGTGTTTAGTTACCTCAATCTTCAGATTTAAAATGTTCTTCTTTTTCTTTTTCTTTTTTTTTTTTTTTTTTTAAGAAGTGTTGGGGTCTGTATTTTCCTTGATAACAAATATCTAGATGTCAAAGGAGAAAGATTAATCTTATGTATATAGCACATCATCTTGTATTTTTTTTATTATCCAAATAACACAAAGAACAGGAACTTCAATCATTAAAAGCAAAATAGCTTGAAATTAGAACATGTGGACATGCCAATGCACAGTCCAAGTATTATGGAAGATTTTATTTCCAAAACCTAGCCCAAAAATGTTTGGGAAATCTGAGGTATTTCAGAAAGGCTCATTGCTGTGAACTCCAGCATCTATCACACATCGCAAATTTCTTTCCTTTCCAACATTACTCCAAATGTTTTTAACGAAATGGTTGCATCTCCTCCACCCTTCTACGATATGAGCTCTCCGAATTTTACAGGCCTACAAGGGATACATTGTAGAGGGGAAAAAAATGTGAATAGAAATAAATTTTCCTAATACATTAAAATTCTACTGGACATCAAAAGATGGAGTACCAGTGTGCATCAAGAATAATTATTTCTCCCACTAGCTGTATTATTCACAGTATTGCAGAATGGGTAAGTGCTTGCTTGCTTTTGTTACAGATAGTATTGAGTCTTCCAGTTTTGCTGTTGACATTAAAAATGAGAAGGAAACAGTATTTTGCAGAAGTGTCAAGATGAAGCAGCAATATCCTTGAAACACCAAAGTGAACTGTAATCAACATCATAGTTACCTCTTACCAAGCACGCAATGTCCCACAAGAGATGTGTAACCAGAATCCTCTAATGGCCCTCAGTGATCAGAGTGAGATGGACTTAGTTGGATTTCTCCCAGTTCTACTCAGAATGCAGAAAGGCTGTTCGGGCATCTCAAACTGTCTCAAGCAGATTTCAAGTCTGACAGTATTAGCAGTATTCAGTATTCAAGGTTTTTTTCATTGTTGTTGTTGTTTGTTTGTTTGTTTTTTCCCTTTACTTTTACAGAATTGTTTTGGCTCTGTCAAATATGAATGAATATTTTATTTGTCTGAAAACCTTTGCTAGAAAGCTATATTTAACCTCATTTTTTACTCTCAGATTAGTCCTGAAGTTTTTTTTTTTTAATGGTTTTAATTTATTATCCACTCAGTATCTGAGCAAAAAGGAATCCATTCCTTTATTCGTTTGTTTTTGAGAAGTCAGTTTGTTTCACTCTCTGAGCATTCAAATAGGTATCTCATTCAAATCTGACATTTATTGAAGGTAAACTAGAAATACAAAGGCATTTTAGCATTTTGCCATTTAAAGTCACTGTCAAGACATCACAGACATAAACAGTATTTTCTTCTGAAACATAAGGATTAATGTTTTAGAATGATCTGCAGAGCATGGAGGTTTTAAATTGGCACCTACTTTGATTTGAAGGAAAATTATGGAGGCACTTGGAGTCTCATTGTAGAGGAAATGAAGTCATTGACCTTTTATATGGTGTCGAATATGATATTTACTATGAAATAATAATGATGGCACCAATAACAACAATCACTGATTTAAACTACGCAGAATAATGAGGAAAAATGCATCCTTAAACTTGATTTCTATGTAAAAATGAGCTGATGATGCTCATAGAATGCCTCTAGAATACAATTAATGATTTTTTTCTTTAGATTCACATTCCTCATAAAAAATAACAGACAAGAAGTGGAAAGAAAACCCAGACATACTATGAATTAAGGACCTAAGAATTCAATACTCAACTTGTAGAATGAAAAATTTCAGCAGCAAAATTAATCAAACTAAACTTCAACTTATTTTGAACTACGATATATTTGAATTGTTTTGACTCTCCTTTGATGAACACGGATGGAAATAATTCAAAGCAACCACTTCAGTGTAAAATGGGAGACAAACCAGATTTAGGCCTTTGTAACCACAGTCTGGACCCACAAAAATTATTATATGTATTAGACACCACACTACTTTTTCCAGGAGAAATTGGTGATACATGGAAACATGGGATTTACAAATAGTTTAAAGTATACAGTGAATAGTAGCGTTGAGTAAGCAGAGAGGTAGACAACAAAAGCCAAAAGTTGACAGGTCTGTTCAGTCTCTTTCTTGTTATCTGATGAGCCTATCAATAGGAAATGGAAAGAAATCCAATGAGTTTCCCAGCCTTAGAATAGTGTTGAATGTCAGACTCCTTAAAAAATCGCTAGGCTTTAAGATGTGATACACAAGAGTCAACAAAACAATTTCACTCTTATAGTTGTTTAAAACAATTAGTAGCTGAAATTCTTAATTTGTTCTGACTAAAACAACTACTTATTTTCTTTCAAAGGGAGGAAAAGTAAGGTGTTAAATATAGTTTGATAGTGATAGGACAAGGGAGAATGGTGTTCAACTAAGACATGGAGGTTTAGGTTAGATATTAGGAGGAAGTTTTTCCACACAGAGGGTGGTGACACACTGGAATAGGTTGTGAAGGAGGTTGTGGATGCCCCATCCCTGAAGGCATTCAAGGCCAGGCTGGATGTGGCTCTGGGCAGCCCCATCTAGTGGTTGGCAACCCTGCACATGACAAGGGGGTGGAAACTAGATGATCACTGTGGTCCATTTCAACCCAGGCCATTCTATGATTCTATGAAATCCTTCTTGCATAAGTCCCCCTGCAAAATTAGACTTCCATCCAGAGTTCACAGCAATGATATCAAAAGTTACAGTCCCCCATTCCTGTTCATCAATCTAAACAGAGTTTTTGTGTTGTTCTTCTTTTTGTTTTGTTTCTTTGATTTTATATTTTATATTTTAATAGGTGAAGCGTGCGACCTCAGTACAGATTTAAAACAACTCTAAAATATCTGGTAACAATGCTACTCAGGCTTTCCTTTAGAGCCTAAATTAACCATTACAAAGTAATGTACAAAGTACAGTAAAATGTAAATGTGACATTCTCAGTATATCAATAATCCATAGGATTTATGGCCAAGTTCCCAGGTGGACACATTATATCAGACAGGAAAGAGGTGGACCTTTTTGAGATGCAGTGTTTAGAAATCTGGCACAATAGTGTTCAGGACTTACTGGAATCCCAGTGTCATTTTTACATTGTTAAAATGTGTGTAAAAATATCCAGTAAAGATTACATACCAGCAGGAGCAAGCTTACCTAAATGCTTGTGTTTTCCTACTCTCTTGTTTGTTCAGCTTTTCAAAAACTGAATACTATACTGTTTGCTCACAGTACTCATTAATTATTTCCTTGGTATTCATTAGCATGCTGTTTTTCTTTGGTGGCAGATTCACAAATAGACACTTTTCTTTTTTCTGTATTATCTTTCCTGTAAGACAGAGAGAATAAAATTAATTACAGAAAGAATGCAGTAGTTTAATGTATGAAAACAGATGGTTATTTAAAATTACTTAGTTTTAATGTTTAATATTAAGAAACATGCTTATTAACCATAAATGTGATGGTAATTAGGCATAATTTATTCATGTATCTCTCTGAGTCATTGATGACAATTTATTTGAGAACACTATCCTCCTTTGCATCTTAGTATATTTACATGTTATGAAACAAATAACAAAAAAATTAAAACTACATCTATTTCTATAGATCCTTTTATTCAGAACAAAACAATGACCGTTCTGCATTAGTTTGAGAAATATTCTGCAGGTAACTTAACATTGCAAAATGGTAGAAGAGCTTCTAACTTTTTTTTAAAAAAAAGAAAAAAAACCACCTTATTTTTGGCCACATACAACGGAGTTCAATCTACATTTTTATACGTACAGGAATATAAAACCAATCTGAAAATTGCTTTAGTTAAGAAAAGTTACATTCATTTTAAAATAATACAGACAACCAAACTGAAAACATATTAGCAGTTCAAATAACCACATTCAGTGCGACGTAGAGCACTGAATAGGATCTCGCTTCTGAAAATACCTGTACTCAATATTTAATATATAGTATTGAAATGTCTATGCCAACAGTTTCAATTGAAGTGAATTTCTATAAAATCTTCTCTACAATTAGACACCCCAGGTGTAAGAAATGGAATGGCAATTGGACATGTTATTCCAGTTTAAGTGTTTTTTGATAGACATAATAAACCAAAACCAAGCTTACTATTCCCTCAGATGTGTAGATAAGCAGTATCCAAAAATTTACATATTCAAAAACTCTAGAAGATTCTGTAAGAAATAAACATTGAAAACAGCTGTTCTTCTCTAGTTCTGTTTTCACATGGCAGTATTTTTTTTCTGAATGCCTATTTGTAACAAGGTGCTTTATATCACAGTGATATTTTATTTTTTCTCATTTATTGGCATTCAAGGTTTTTGGTGACATTACACCTTACAGAAGGCATTTTTGTTAAGGCCAATTTTCTCCTGAGTTCTTGAATTTATTTCACATTTCCAAAAGATTGTTGGCTGCTAACAAAAGAATGGAAGTGAATTCTTCTGCCAAACCAAATAGTTTTATACAAACCTTACTTTTACTATGAAGTAACCAAGGGCAAAACCACAGAAACCTTTTCTCCTCAAACGAATTGAAGTTCAACAACATTCTGTATCACTAGAGCTGTGTTACTAGTGTAACAAGGTCTTCACTGTATGACTCAAAAAGGGCTCCAGAGCACACGAAGGAGTCAGGGAGTCCAAGAATGACTCAAGCTTAAAGTGTCAGTGGAGTCTCACAGATAGATATAACAGCAACGGTAAAGGAACAAAACAGCTGAAATTGTTGAAGTGTCACAAATGATGTATAATATAGAGAACATTAAGATTTTGATCATTACACCATAATCTCCTGCTTTGCCATTTTCAACAAACACTGGAGTCATTTACTTAAAAACATTACTAATGTAATACCTGTGCAGATTTTCTTTTCTTAACTAAGCTTTACTATTTCTTGGCATCTGATTAAAAGGAATATGAAATGTAATGAAATGAGATAAAGTAAGAAGCCTCCAAAATCCATGTTTTCAAACCTACCCGGAGTACCCATCATGCCAAATGAGAGGAAAAGCTGCAATGGTTGCAGCCCTGTGCAACCACCAGATGGCACCCAGAGCGACAGTCTGTAATGCTCAACACCAGGGCAGCGGGGTGCCTATATGCTCCTTAATTTCCATTTCTCTTTAGTTCCAGCAGTTGCATCCTTTGACGTGCTAATGAAGGAGGACAGGAAAACAATCTTAAGATGCCTCTCAGAGCACCAAGGATAAAGGGAAGGAGAAGAAAAAAAAAGCAAAAAAAAAACAAAAAAAACCCAAACAGTTGCAAGCAGACGATGAAATTCATGTAGAGAAAGCGCTGAGCAATGAGAGGGACTCAGTCAACCTTTCACCTCAGTCATACCAATTTAAACCTTGCATATTCTACAGTAGCGCTATTTCTGGGAGAAAAGAAAAAAAAAAAGAAAGAAGAAAAAAAGAAAGGAAGAAATATAATCCTGGTCCTTTAGCTTTATTATCTCTTGTCACAGCACTGGATAAATTATGCCTTTGGGAGTCTCAGTTGAGTGATAAAACTGTTTATTAGGAATTTAACAATTACTGAAATGAGAGGGGAAAGAATGGAATATCGCAACCCACATCATAATCCCCAAAGATAATTATTTCAGACAGATAAAGATAATAAAATACGGAGTTTTTAGTTCCAGAATATGACACAATGTTCCAGCACATGCATTGCCTTCACACAGAAAGCAAGATGAAAATTACTTTTTTGTTTGTTTGTTGGAATGGCTTTTAACTATTAATATACACTGCCTCTGCATCAAGAGGCAGTTTTGTGTTCCCTTTTTTGTTTGCAGTTTCAGCCAAACAAAGAACTCTGTGAAAATGAAAACAAAAGCCACAGGGAAAGTAAAGAAATTCAGGTTTCATTGCTGAGCTTGACCATCTGATAAGTTCCAAGGAAGAAACCCAGGTATGGCAACTTATTTTACTCACCTCACAGAAACTTCTCCCTCACTGTGTCATACTCTATAACATTTTGGTACAGCTTTAATTTCTTCTCTGCAAGCATCAGTAAACCTGGCTAAGAAGCCTGACAAGGATTACTCCTGAATATTCTAATTACAGTGGCCTTTGTATCATCTCTTATATTATCATTCCTCTTGCACACTGATGCAAGACAGCTGGGAGAGACTAATCCCCGTTTGCTGAAACCATTCCTCACAGATGCTTACAAATGATCTGAATTCAAGAAAAGATACAGGTGGCTTAAAAACACACAACTTTGGGACTGATTTTCTGCCAGGCAGAAAACTCGGACAGAAATAAATCTCCTGGGACACTTTCTTCATTTTACGCTACATAAGTTGTTACAGTTAGGAATACAGTCATGCTTTTCAATGCCAGCTGCTGCAACGGAGTTAGCATCCACAGATCTCCATTACTAATGAGAAATACATTCAAAATTAAATTAATAAATAAACAAAAAGGAGGCCTAGGTAAGAAGACAAATTCTTCAAAACAAGTATTTAAACAAAATCCATTATCGTCTCAAAATCTGTAATATTCAAGGCAAATGAACTAAGTCAAAATAATTTGTCAGAAAAATGCTTGTTCAGTATCTGAGATGTTTACTTTTTCTTGATTATGACAATGATGCAAGTTCCCTGTTCCTGGAAATGTTAAAGGCCAGGCTGGCTGGGGCTATGAGCAATCCCTATGGGACTGAGATGTGTCTCTGCCCAGGGCATGGGGGTTGGAACTGGATGATCTTTAAGGTCCCTTCCAATGCAAGCCATTCCATAGTTCTATGACAACCCAGACAGATAGTTGTATGACATGTTCTTAAAATATCCTATTTAAAACAAATACTTTCTCTACAGATTATAATTGATTTTCCTTCTTCTGTGTACACAAATGGAAAAATCACCTGATGATAAAATTTTTGATGTACTGTAAGATCTGTTTCCCTATCAACACTTTCTCTGAGCAATAAAGGAAACCCAGCACTTCAAGTTTTCTAAATCTAAGTAAATTGTTCTTGAAACCTGCTGCTCTTTTTTAAACACTACATGATCTTAAAAGCGGAATATATGAGAGCAGTCACAGTGCTTCCACATGAAATTAACCTTCTATTATATTCAGTAAACAAGGGAACAGAAACAGCGCCAGCATCAGGAGCAATAGAATGCTTTTACTTTCCTCCATCAGGAGTAATCCAACTTGTGCAAAGAAGATGGGGCTCTATCATTTGCAGAAAGTTTGGCAGTTTTACTAGGATGGGATCCATATGCTTCAAAATGAGCAGAACTACATGCATGACAGTGACTTTTTTTGTGAGCTGCTGAAAATCTCTGGTATGTACACAATGTGGAGAAGAGGCACAATATTAAATTTACTTGTTTCGCTTCACGTCATGGGATTGAATGTTGTGGAAGATTTTACATAATTGATTTTCCTTTAAACAAACAAACAAAAAAACCAACCTGAGTTAGTTGAGTTTTGGAAGAGAATTAAAGGAGTTGACCCTTTTCTGTTCGAGCTATTGGGATACCTAGAAAACTATCCAATTTTTCACAAAACTCAAGCTTTTCATGAATCTTAACTAAAACAACTAATACATTCTCTATTTCAGATATTTTTGAATTACGATGGGGAGGATCTTCACTCAGCAAAATGATGCTGGATTGATTGTAGGTGCTGGAGATACATTTCTAACACAGTAATGTGGTAACTATACTAAATCGTATGAACACCCAACATTAAAACTAAATTCAATGTGGGTAATAGATACTAAACATGTCTGATCATTCATCCTGATAGGAAGTATCAGGTAAATGTCTAGGAAAATCAATTAAACAAGACAAAGAAGACTCAAATAGGCACCATTAAGCAAGGCACCAAAACTAGAAGATGATCTTACAGCTAATTTATTAGAAGATTTCTCTCAAGACTACCATTATTTCAAATAATTACTGTGTGCAAAAGATGGGTTGTAACTCTCTCCCACCAGCGTATTAATGCCAATACAATGACTAGCAATTATGGCATAGGTATTCAAAAGACTGTCATTTTAATATTATGTTCTTCCTCTTCCTTCTTTTCTGAGATATTTTGCACTTTATCATAGGGATTGTAATTCTTTGCATACAGAGTACCAAAGGGGCTTGCTTGCATATACTTCAGCAAATACTTTTGAAATATTAAACATTTAATTAAAGGCAGATATTCAAAATCAGCATGTGTATGTACTTGGGTGGGTAATTTAAAAAGTTCTCCAGCTGGACAGGTTCAAGGATTTTGTTATCAGCAGAGAGATCATAGATAAATTCATCTGGAAGCGCTCTGTATGTAGGGATGCCTTTATATAGGATAACCAGCCAATATACATAAAGATTTAGCCTAGTTATTTTCCTGTAAGAGGAATAAGTAGCTATGTGATTAGACTAGCCAGGTGTAGGACAGGTTTTTTTATAGGTTTATAAAGCATCTATGTATCCATTCATTTTCACTGTCAAGTTGTATGTCTTTTATCTCAGTCCTCTTCCCAGAAGGAGGCTTAATCTTGAAAAGTAACAGCAAAATTTCAGCTCACACTGAAGTACACAGGCACCACTCACTGTATGAGGATTTTGAAAAAGCAATAGCTTAAAATTTTGCCTTTTAATAAACTACTATTGTACAAGAAGCAGTATTAAACTAACAGAATTCTAATTGAGACATTATTTTAGAAGAAATTTCTCAGACTAACATCGGTATATTGTTTGCCTTAAGAAAAAGAATTTGGCATGAATCAAAAGTCAAATTGCTTTTCAAGTCAAAAGTATTACAGAATTATTCTGTGTTAAAACTACATGGATATTCTTTTCGCTGTTTTACTTCTCAGTTGATTGATTTTCCTTCTCCTGGTCATACACTGCTGAATGCTATCACTAAACTCAGAAAAATTAAATCTCTAGGTTCTTTCCTCTGCAAAAAAAATTTCAGGAGAATAATTTTCTTAAAAGTAGAGCTGCTACAAGTGTTTTTTATAGCGCATTTCTTATCCAAGCAGCAAATATACCCAAAGGAATACTGAGTTTATCTAAAAGTATTTTGCAGCATTTTATGATGTATGGCAAGGTTGCTGTGTATCAGAATGAAAAAAAGATTTTATAAGAGGAAAAAAAAAAAATTTGGATGTGCTTTTCAGAATAGATCTGATTTTTCTAAAGAATCATTTAATATTAGTGGCATCAATTTCCAGGATCAAAATGCTTCCTATCTCCACAGGGAAATCCTAGCACAAGCAACAGCAGTTCTGTTGCCCACAGTTCCTGCTTCCGATCCAGGGCCTTACACATTTCTAGTCTTATTGTCTTCTTACTACCTCTCACTGCCTACTTGTTGGTAATTCAGTATGAATAGCAACATAAAAATAAAATAAGAATAAAAATAAATAAATAAATAAATAATCTTGACATGATGAAGAAAATTTGAAATGACACCTTAAAAGTTGTAAACTAATATAAATAATGACATAGACTGATGCACAAAGTAACAAATACAAAGTGCATATAAATTGATGGATGAATTAAAATGTCAAAATTAGAAGAGAAGGGAGGAAGATAATGTCTTTTCCATAATATATCAACATTTGCTCATGATCCAAGTCCATTTTAGCACAAACTTATCATTTATTTGACTTAAATAACAAAGCTTCTGCTTAGAGAGGATGTAGGACAAATGTCTGATCTGTCTTAGATGGAACAACTGGATGTTACTATCATAAAACTGCAACACCACTCTGAAGCTGAAACAGAACCTCATGCCCATTACTTAATAAATTTCTAAAAGATAAGTTCAATAAAAATATATCCAATTTCACACTGCAGAATCTCACAGGGCCACACAAGCTGTATATATTTTATTGAATTCTGCCTGAAGCACAGATTTGTAAATGAGAAATTATCTGTTTCTGAAACTCTACAAAAATCTTTTTGTTCTCCAAAGTTGATTGTATTTCCACTCTAAGTCCCTCACCTCACTCATTTTTTTCTCTTGATCTACACAGGCTAGAATAGCAGAAGACTTTTTCAGACGTACACACATTAGAAAGCAGACAATGTTCCTCTCCATTCTGAATGAAAGAATATTAAAATTATTTGTTCAGTCTGAAGTAAATCACCATTTTGGAATCAGTGAGTAGCATTCACAGAAAAGAGCTACAGTAAATCTTTAAGAAATACCTGTCAGAAGTCACCATCTCCTAGCTATTAATATCAGATTTCACCTTTCTAGAAAAGGGGGAGGAAAAAATAAATAATCTAATGAAATTTCCATGCATTTTTCCACAAAAACCAAAGGTCCAGAGTTTCTAAAACAGCATACAGTCTGTTTTTTCTCAAGCCCAGAAGACGTTAATGCAGCCAGTCTGCTGGGTGTCCTCTGTAATATCGCCCAGCTCGGGGCTGTATAATTTAAAGAATCAAACAAGCAGACTGGTGCCTCCCTGTGGAAAGCTTACTGTATTTTCCCAGACAGATGTCAGAGAGACTCAGCCATCAAAGGCGGTGCTGCTGACTGATGTCTAAGTCAAAGAAAAACAAACAAACAAACCTAAAGATAACTTTAATGGAGCAAATATAAGCAGATCAAAGGCATAGAGGAAAGGAAGTATGTGCGACAGTAGCGCACATTTGGAGTTAAGCTGACAAACAAGAGAATCAAAGAGAGGAAGAGGACATGATTTCTTACTTCCAAAATTTAGACATAAGCATGGCACCTAAAAAAAGATATCAAGATATAAATCTGGATCATTTCTTTATCACCACAGTGAGTGTGCTTGCAGTAAAACAAGCAATGACACCATTGCATACCCTGACAGCATTCAGGCTCACTGTGGGGAAAAAGCTACAATCTTAACAGCCTGCTGAAACCTCAGCCACTATCAAACAAATTTTCCAACAAGGTGTCCTGCTGAGAAGTCCTTCTCTCCAGTTTTCCGCAAACATCAGTCACTGTAGTAGGGTTGTAACACTGCTGAGTTCTTTCCTAACCAAGAGATACAAAGGGTATGAATGTACTCAAAGCCTCACTTAGGTTTTGCCAAAATTCAGGGATGAATTCTCCTTGTTCAGGAGGTTCACAGCAGAGGTGAACTGACTTCTACTTCAGATGATTCCTGCACAGCCCCTGCTGATGAGAGCTCAACTGCTCTGGTTAAGGTCATCTGGAGAATGTCCTAAGTTGAACCAGATTCTACCAGGATAAAAAAACCCTTTATCTCTATCCATCTCCAGACTAATAAAAATGGAGGGCAAACATCAGTGTTGTTATATTAGCCTTCTAATTATTTATGACAGAAGGACTTGGTCTCTTAAACTCACATAAACTGTGCTCTGCCTAGGTTTGCAGCTTGGATTTTCCTTATCTTACTAGCAGATGACTGTTTAGGCTTTCTAAGTAACATACGCAATTAAGTAACAATAAAACCCATTTGCAAGTACAGTTATTCCAACAGGTAACAGGAAATTGCTTCTTGCAGACTTAGTGCATTTCTGTAGTGAAAATGGTTTTTAAGAAGTCCTAGCACAAGATTAGTTTTTCATAGTCAGTGAATTGTATCACTGTCACTGCATTTTATAGAAGAACTTCTGTAAAGCTAAGTACTACTGCTAGCTTGAGTAACTCTTCCACAGTTTAATGAATAGAAAACCTCTCACATTATTTCACAGCTACCACTTTTCCAAAACATTTTACAATGAAAGAACTGCAGCTTGCCTTCCTGTGAACATCAGATAAAGATTCCTCCCTGGACTTACCAACAGGAGAAATCCACCACAGTACAGCTTCAAACTAACCATTAACACCAAATAGGAAAGGTAGAAGTACTAATTCTGAAAATGTTAATTCCTGCACTTCTTACCTCAGAAAGAGCCCTTCTGCAGGACAGATGACTTCTTTGCCAATTTAGAGACACTAAAAAGACACAAACCCCGTGGTAAGTATTGGCCAGTTCTGTAATCCACACACCCCACTAGCTGAAGACTAGCAAAATCAGAATAATGTGCAGACTAAACCTTCTACAAAGACAGGGAGGTATCTCATGAATTCCTTTCCTCTTGTTCCTTCAGAACATTTTGAAATAAGAATCTTTCTGAGTGGGTTTGCTTGAAGTGCCTATGTATTGCAATGATTCTTCAATAAAATCCAATTTTCCTGAGACAGTAGGCAGTAGCAAGCAAATTTTCAAGACTTACTTTTCTTGATCCTTTAAAAATAAACTAAAATGCTGTGTTGAGTAGGGAGAAGGGCCAAAAAATCAGAAAATGTTTTTGTGGAAAGCCACAAAACATCAAAAGAAAAAGGGAGTCAGTCTTGAGCAGAGAAGATAGATTTTACGCATTTTCAGGAGAGCGCATGGAGGGAAATTCAAGACAATCCTTAAAAGAGTGTTGATTTCAAATTAAACATTAATTAATGTTTAAAATTAAATGTTTAAATTAAACAGCTACCAAGAAGTAAATGATGATGAAGTCAGTGAGAACAGAATTGCTAGTTACCAGGGAAGTGTAGTCTGAAAACAATACTAGGTATCATTTTCATTTTGTATTTTGCACAGCTATTATGTTCTATTCAGACTTCAGTGATCATTATTCTCCCTGCAGCACCAACATATTCAAACATTTAAAAAAGTATTTAGGTCCAATTCTCATTATGTGAAAATAAATAAATAAATAGATGCACTCATATATATCTACTGCTTACCTACTTTCTTTGTTTTCATGAACTTTTAAGGTTCAACTGTTCAAACTTTCTTTACGATTTGAGATCCAAAACTTTATTTGATGAGTTTCTTCTCCTGTAAGAAAAAGCCAAGGTGAAATGGCAATAGAGCAAAACAAAATATCTATCATGAAATTGAAATCAACTCTAAAGAAAAAGAACACTCTTTCTGGTGGGTTTTTCATTTGTTTACTTGGTCATTTTTTCTCTTAGACTCATGATTTCCATAGATCCAAAAGGTACTGCTGACACTACACAATACCGTGATCAAGTGCAATGCCATGTAAATGGAATTAATAGGAAAAAGTTTGCATGACCTCAGGAGCTGCCAATTAGCATTACTAAGTGGATGGTAATAATTGCATTAATAGATAATGTTAGCTTTGTTCCTTTTCACCTACAAGTATAGTAGTTCAGAAATGCTACTTGTATATAATAAAAATTACAATTGCTGTGGTAACTACAACTTTAATTAAACACTACACGGTACGATAATGGTAAGTAATCTTGATAGGTGTTTGGTGCTGAATATTTAACACTAAATTTCTTTCTCTTATTATATTGTCTGAAGTATTTCCATGGCTGTTTTCTCAATTATATTGTTCAAATTCTACGGTATAAAGAAACAGACTGAAGTTCTGTTAATTGTTTTGCAACTATTAATGTATCCATAAGAAATGAATACTATTTTCATAACTCATATATTTTTCAAATTTCACATAGTGAAGTTGTTGTGAATGCTAAACTGTTGATTATGAATGCATCTTTTCAGAATAAGCATATATGAGTATATATTCCAAACTTATATAAACATAAAAATTTAGGACTAAAAAAAAATTTATATGTGAAGTTGATATTTGCAAGTGCGTTATAAACCTTTATTTTGATTAATTCCATCAGACTGATTTTTTGAACATATTGGTACCTGAGCAGTTCTGTTGAAAGCCCAGACTCCAGCTGTGAATGATAAGCGCTTGAAACTCTGGTTCATCTGAGCCACATTTACTTGCACTGTAAACTGAGATTACACTGTGTCTGAATGTTATAGGAAGCAACACTACTAACTGTTGCCAGAAACTTCCTACTGCAAGAATTTCATATCAGTAAATTAGTATCAGAACGCACAGGAACATACATAGACAGCATACAAGCATTTTCCTTCTAAATAAACTTTGGATACATAGTTCGGATTTCTTGTGGCCTAAATTAGCCTGGAAGAAAACAGCAGACAAGATTACACTACTCAGACTGAAATTTTCTCTGTCGCCTCTCTATCTTGGGCTGATTTCTTTTGCCTTCAAGATTCATTTAAAATAGTTCAGCCTAGTTATAAGGAACAAAAATACAGTGCTCAGAGTTATGCTGGAAAGCTTTCATGCATTGAAGTGAGTGCCTGAAATGAGAATGAAATGTCTGGGTGTCAAGAATGTACTTTTTGAAAACCCTATGAAAATCCAAGGAAAATACATGACAGACCAATAAGACTTTCCATTCTTCCATTCAGTCTGTGTTCATTGTGGAGACCAAGGCAGGATGATGTATCTGCATGGGAGGAGAAGAATATCCTAATTCTGACTTTCCCAAACCTCTCAGTATATAATTTGACATACAACTTGGGTTTTTTGAGTTTGCCAGTTTGCCATTTTATTTCACTGAAATTGCTTAATTACCTGCATCTGCTTCCTGGTAGACTGTAGTAGGTTAAATTACTGGGTTCATAAGCTGTGTAGCTAAAAGTCATATATCAAAGACTATAAACTCATATTCATTTCTTCTAAAGCAAAGGGATAGATGATTAACATTAATTGATCTGAGGACAGTACAAAATATTTTTTCTTGCTTTTTACACTTCATAACTTTGGGATGCATTTGGCCTTAGAGAAATTTTGACCGACTGTGTAATCAACATGATGACCACTGATGAAAAATTTCTGTTAATTGGTGACAGTTCAGATAAAAGGACTGGACATGAGGTGCATTGCTCACCACACTCCTTTTTCCATCTTGCCCTCTCTTCACTATCTGCTCCCAGATGCAGACATTAATACCTCTGTGCCTACTCAATAAAATACTGCAGAGAACTGATCTTTTCTCAAAACTAAATCATTTACATTTATTTATTTATTATTATGCACTGCTTCTTTCAGACAGAGGAGCATTTTATTCAATTTAAATGCCTACAGAACTACGGCCTTAGAATATCTCTTAAGAAAAACAAAAACCGCAGTTTAAATGGTACTTAACTGGGCTTTAATTAGGTGTGAAAGTCTGAGTTAATCTATTAATAATGAAGTTTTCAGCTAAAAATTTAAAGAAGCAAAGATCAAATAAAGATGAAAGAGTCTGAATCTCATTTTTAGTCTTACATCTTTATTCAGCATAGTATTTTATGTTACTTAGTCATTTTAGACTTAAAGGAATTAATGACCTCCTACTGATTTGCAAAAGCTGTTCAACTGGACTAAATCTGTCCACTGAGCTATTTCCTGTAAAGGAGATAACATGGAACTGCATTTTCAAAACGTTATTCTAACATGCAGTCATGTTAGATATGATGTCTTATGTATGGAAATGATTCTTCAGGAGAAAGACCCAGTTCTCCAAGTTAAAAAGAAATGCATTCATTCATATATGCATAAGAGGATTCACATGTAAATCAAGATTCCTTACAAGATTATATTCCCATTCCAAAGGTAGACACCTTTGGAATCAAGTTAACACTTTATAATTCAAAGTACAAAGGTACTTCCCTTTATGGTTTTTCATTTTTCATGTTTGGGGAAAGAATGGTAACACATTCATAACAAAACACAGAATGACAAGAAGTTGCATAAGGACATTATTAAAGGACTGTTTTGTAAGAGCAAGAGTTGTTCAAAATTATTTAGAGTAAGTTCTTCCCAGTTTTTTTCTTGCAGGGAAAGTGGTGCAAGTTAGATACACAGTAATACAAATGATTTTTGGTTTATTGTTCGTCTTCCTCTCCAGAGAATAATATCTTTGCATTTGTATCTCCTTTTTTTTAAATCCCCTTTTATGCCCACTAGAAAGAAGGAAAATGCAAGACCAAAATAACTGGAAAAGAAATACACAATTCCTACATTTAGAAATAGATTTAGTTCAAAAATGAATCAGAGCCAATAAAACAAAAAGATTGAAAAGAATTGATCTATTTGAATTTTTGGGGGAGGTGGGGTGCACATGACATGACATCTCTGTTTTTTTTTTTTCTTCTTGTTTTTCCCTCTATAATTAGATATATGACTGATAATCAACAATAAGAGATACAATAGATTATGAGGTCCTTCCAGAGACATTTTGGTTGTTTCTTTCTAGAAATGAAGATACAATGTGAAAGTTTAAAATAGTTTAAACTACAAGTGATAGAAAGTCAAACAAAGATTTCTCTTTTAAGATATTGTAGTGATCTAACTTTCACAGGCCAAAATAGAATTTCATAATATTTGTTTTAGAAAATTTTAGAAAAGTATTTACTTTTCTGGAAAAAAAATTAAATTCTGGAATGTGTTTTTGAAAGTGTGGCATAGGCATATTCCTTTTTTACAGCAGTAAGCCATGGTAACAACACTGGTAGCAGAATTGAAACTTCCTTCTATATCTTCCTCTGCCCTTGACTTACAGCAGAGCCTGGGAGGTATTGCAGATGCACACAGAAGCCTCATAATTATGTCTCTGTTAAATGGAATTCTAAAGAGAGATCATCAAGGAGGTTTAGAAATTGACTAATCCATGTGATAGGCTTGTGAATATGTTTACCATTCAAACATTAATAAAAACATTAAACAGATTGCAGCAAATGTTAAATACTATTGTGAACAGAGAATGGAACAAGCCAACGGGGGGAGAAGGACTCCACATTTATGGTGGGAAGACAATCATGTCCTTATGTACTTTCAGCTGAAAAGAAGGGTTTAAAAGTTACTGAACTAGAATTTGCTTACCTTCTCTCAACTCTCCCATGTGAGACTGGAAAAGTAGCAAAAGGAGTATTTTTCAGCGGTTCAGGATTTACACAATATAATAATTTTCATTTTCATGTCCTCTTCTCCTCAGAAGTAGCTCAGATGCTCCTGATTCTAAATAAAGCAGCACAGACTAAGGAAACATCTGCAACGACTTTCTGAGCTTTGCAAGACTTATCTTTTGTTATTACTCCTCCTTTGCACTGTTTTAACTCTTTCCAGTATGGAGGTGCTAATATTTGAATGTATTTTATAGCGCTCTGTTCTTGGGACAATGACAATTGCAACTGCCGAGCATTAGCATTATTACTGCCCTCAAGTAGGCTCCTCCCAATCATAAATATTTGAATACTACCATGGTTCTATGTGGTAATGTGAATCAGAGATGCACATCATCACCTTGAGGTTTTCCCCAGGATGCTTCCATTATACCACTGCAAAAAACAACAGTATATACAAAATTGTTCAGTATGGTAAAGACAGCTAAGAAACAAGGAAACATAAATACCACCTATTACACCTATTTCCAAATTTATACACATTTAAACTTCACAATCTAAAAATATGTATCTAAACAAAATGGCCTCTACTTAGATCTTCCTGAATTATTTCCCTTTATAGTACTGCTGCTCTCTTATAGTTTCTGTATCATACATGTCACTTTAAAAAGAAAAAAAAGAAGCTAGTTACTCCTTATCACAAGTTGCAGATGTGTTGTTGTTCCTTTGCAGCCCCAGCACAAGTGTTTGGGATTCCTACTGTTCACAGAAAACATCACTGAATGTTTGTATTTTCTTTGGGGAAATGCTGTTTTTTTGTTAACATAGAAGAGAAAAAACTGACCTTTTCCCTTAAAAACTGAGTGAGAGATTAAGTATTTTCTTTTCCTGGAAAATACTGTGCTTTAAGCAGTGCCCCAAAAGGCAATTCTGATACTTCAGGGTGGTAGTGGCAGTGTTTGATGCACAGCTGAGATCAATCAACCACTTGGCCTCAGCTACCTTTCCCATCAGTCCCAGGGCATTGCCTTGCCTCTTAGGCTTTGCTGTTGATGTTGAATCATCTAGGGTTCTTCTTGAGAGAAAAAAAGACTGCAAAAGGCACCAGGACATCCATCAAAATCATGTTGGTGGTCTTAGAAAACAAAGAAAGAAAGAAAGAAACTGTCAGAACACTGCTCTGGTGATGATGCCACTTAGCGCACATAAAAAGATGAAAGAGTTGCCCTCTGCTTGAATACATGAACACCAGCAGTGTGGGCAACATGGATAGAGAAGAAAAAAACAGCCCTGTTTCCTCAGAGGAATTCTTCCTGAGATTTGTAGACTTTTTCAGCACAAGGAAAATGGATTTTTTTCTCAAGAACTACTCATTAAATTCAAGCTGCTCTGAAGGATATAAGTCTAAAATTTGCAGAAACACTGATAGCTGCATCAAAAGAAAATCCATAAGTCATAAGTACAAACCATAGCAAGACCATATATTTTGTAGTGGGGTTAAAGATCCATTAAACAGTATAGAGAAAGAGAAAAAGAGAGAAGGAGCAATGATAATGAATCTCTTAACTTGCCTATATGAAACAAGCACACATGAACCATTTTGTGATTTCTTGCTAGAGGAAAATAGAGAAAAGAGCTCAAATATGACTGTGAGGAGAGTTGTGCGTTAAATTACTTTTTTAAAGTAAAATTTATAAGTAAGCCTTGGAGTAGGAAATGGAAGATAGGATTCTCCTATCCAGTTGTGTATGACTGTGATATCATAATCTCCCTTTTTTCTTTTCACAGTTTTCCTCTTTCTCTTAATATTAAAGTAATGGTGAACATAACCTTACATGGAAAACGCCACAATCCATCCAACAGGGAGATGAGAATAGCCCTAGGAAGAGAATGAAGCTGAACCATGTCTCTTACAATCACCGTCAAAAACATTAAGCATGGCTATTGTATGAACAAAGAAAATAGTGAGAGAAATTCTGTCTCTCTTAAATGACCCATATCCTCTGGTAATGACTACTGTGTCAAGATACACAAGGCAGAAAGCAGCAAGGGAAGAAAATAGCAGATTTCTGGATAGCGACTCTTCAAAAGGTGAACTAGAATACTCAATCCTATCAGAAATTTCATCCTTTCAAGGCATGAACAGAAGTAGTTTACTGTGTGCCTGTGGAAAACTGAGATTAAAGAAAGTGTGACAGTATTTAAAGGGTGAGGCTGTAGCTATATGAAAATTTTTAGACTCGCAATTTAGGACTTTTTATTAAAAAAAAATAATAATCTCTGGCTTTAATGATTTTGAAACGTGATGTGCTTTAAACACGCTGACTCTAGCATTCAAGTCTTAGTTCAGAGGTCTTCCAAACTTTATGAGGTTAGTATTTGTATGAAATCTGAATCCTAAAGTTTGACACCTGAGCCATAGATATAATTCTCTGCAAGTCATCATGAAAGTGAGTACATAATTACTACTTTCAAAAGGTGTTTTGAGTTCCTCTACTAACAAACGTGTACGTAAGCATCCATGAGATGGACAGGATAGGGGAAGAGAAACATGTTTAGCTAATTACTGCTTTCAGAATAAATTCTATGCTACATCTGTGCTGTGCAAGGGATAACTATTTGAACCTCTATCTTTCTGCTAATTCAGATGGTATATCCAGATAATGGCTGCACAAAATATCCAATCCTGATCTCAAGTCCCTCTCCCTGCAACTATTCTGCATTTCAGATCTCATAGCAGTGTAGCTGGTGCTCGACTCAGGAAACTCCAAGCATAACAGATAAATCTTTGATTTCATTTTCAAAAGTGGATTAATAATTGATCATCTTCATCCCTTAAAAAGTACCAGATAAACCAAAATTGTTTGATCAACGAGTAGAAAACACATATCACTAAAAACACGGAGAGAAAACAGGCACAACTAGGAGTAAACAAGGTAATTCTTCTTCTTTCATGTACGGTAATACCAAAAGGCTATGTTCCCTGAGTACTCTGAGGACTTTTTATTTATTTATTTATTTTATTTATTTTTTTTTTTTCAATTAAATAGTGCTGTCTTGTTCTGGAGGGTGAGACTGTGGAAGAAGTTGAAAGTGTCCTGGGAAGAATCAACTTGGTTCTTCTTATGTGTGTAAGTTAGAAGTAGGGAGGGTCATTTAAAGCCATTTGTTCTTTTTGGAGGATGAAGTTTGGGATGCTTGGGAGACAGTCCTGAGATTTACAGACTTGTCTAAGATGATATAGAAGCCTTGAGGTAAGGGACAATGACAAGAAAAAAATCTTGCTTTAACAAAAAGCAAACAGAAAAAACCATGCACAGTATGCAAATTTTAGTTATATGATGAGACAAAAAAAAAAAAAAAAAAAAGAAAAAGAAAAAGAAAAATCCCACCTTTTAAATACTCCTATTAAATACCAGCTAGGCACCCTGAACAAACAGAAATAGCTTGCGTCCCCTAGGACAAGAAGTTGTGAGAACTGGACCACTATTACTCTGAAGATGAGCGAGATAATACAGTCATTAGCACCCTGCATGAAAAAAAAGAAGAAAAACTTTCCAAACCAATTATTATTTTTATTAATACTGCTTTTCAAAAAGATCACTATCCCTGGTGTCCCTATAGAGTTGAACTAGTCTCTTCGTTTTCTGATTTATTAATAATATTCAAGTTTCTGCCAGGATGAATAGGTTGGTCCCTCTCATCTTTGAGATTTATTTTGTATGTTTTTTTTCTAAAGAGTTGTTTTAATGGACAAAGTTTGGAAAGAAAACAGCTGTCATTTACATTTTAGAATTTGATTTTGGCAGAGACATTTATTTTCTCAGCATTGCAGTCAAATCTGTCTAAGAACTGATAGACCAAGGTCAAAACACAGTAAACTTTGCAGAGTACATAACGAATATTTTCAAGTATTTTGACAGTAAAACAACTTTTCCAGCTGAAAAAATTATCCACTGTATCTCCATGCATTACATTTCTATGGTTTTACAGCTGAAATGCTATAGAAATGTAATGCATGGAGATACAGTGCATAAATGTATAAGTGTATATATATATATACACACACGTATGCATTAAGAGCTGAAAAATAATGTAGTTTTTATCTGTAATGTCATAACACGTGATACTTGCTGAGTTGTAGCCTTTATAATATCGTGTTTTCCTTTCTAAAGAAAGTAGGAAACTTGCTTAGAGTGTAGCTTTCAGGATATAACTTATTTTTCAAACATTAGGGAACAGAGTTATCTTCCGCAACAGAGGAAAATGATAGTTAGAAATAGAGAAGTAAGTAGATCTGAAAGATTGACAGCTTACACCATTGTAAGAAATAACTTATGAATTGAAAGGATTGAGGGTTGAGTGCAGAAAGTAATGAAATCATCAGAACATACAGATAACAAGCAGCTGTATTTTAGGTAAACATAAGGCATAACAACAACTCAATCAATGAGCAGTTCTATCTTCCTCCACCCATAATTCTATGGGGAATTATATCATTATTGATAGTTCTCTTGTCCTCCCAGAAGAATCACAGAAGCTAATGCTGCTTACTAATGAGACCTGCAAAAAGAAATGCATGGGAGATGAGTTTCTATCCTTTCACTCCTGCCTGGGGCTACTCTTCCATGCAATCTATTAGTCTCCTTGCAAACTGTCATATTGGATTGCCAGAGAAGAAATAGATGGTGATGAAAAGGATCCAAAAGTGATATTTCAGGATGTAAAGTTTAAATTTAATTTCCTCTTACTCTCAAATTTTTTTTTTTTTCCCCCCCTCCAACAACTTGGTATTTCAGTATCCAGATGGATACTTAACGTTTTCTACTATAACCAATACTAGACAGATACCAGATGGAGAAAAGGAGAAAAACAAAAAATAATACCCTGGCAGTTCTTCAAATCTAGAAAATGGTAGACAAGTGCTGATAGATTAATGTCTAGCCAGCTTTAGGAGAGAGAGATAACTATTCTCAAAGTACGAGGAAAGTTTTATTACAAGAGCTATGCATTTACAAGGATTAAATGCAAACTAATATAGATGTTTTCACTTCAGAATAGGACAGGTTGTAACATTTTTACCACATCTGTACATAAGATAGACACTAAACAAGAGTTTTCTTTAAAGTTGGATTCTGAGAGCTTGTCAGAAATACCCATCACACAATTCTTAAAACATGTTTAAAGAAATAGTCACAAATATGCACATCAATATTTAAACCAGCAACATGGCCTTCTATTCAGATAATGGAAATACTTCAAAAATTTGGATATCAAAATTTTATGCACAGTTTCAGCACTAAGTATTTCACCTAACATCACTGCCTTAAGATTTTAAGGCACAACTAGTTATTAGACACACAGTCAAGGATCACAGTCATACCACAGCTCTGTATTTGTCCTTTTATTTTCTTATATTTCTCAAATTTGTCAATGATAGGGAAAATGATCTTAAAAACACTTCATCTCCTGCATGTGGTTCTACAATTCTTTACAACCCTCTTAACACTGGCAATGTTTCCACTTTTAAAAAGGTAGATTAAGGATAATAGCCATAATTTTTTTTTTAAATTTTATTTTATCTCAATATGTTACAAAGTCTCTCTCTCCATGAAAAGATGAGTAATGGATTAGCTGGCGGTGAAATCCAGCTCTCTAAAAATAATTCACTGATCTAACTGGAAGCATTTAAGAGCAATACCTACCAAAAGGCAAGATGAGACCATTGCTTGCCAATAACGTTGCTATGTTTATATTCACTGGAATTAATTTACATGTAAAATACAGTTCAAGATATATAACTACAGGTTCATGTTTTTCTTTGATTCATGAAGTAGAGCTGATGAACACAATGCAGGTATATGGAAAACAAATATAAAAAGTGTTTTAAGATCCAACTTCACATACACCTTTACAAAAAGATGGGAATTAGATACAACTTCAGAAAACAAAAAATACAGAGAGTAAAAGGAGGAACATAATCATTACAAAAATAACATTTAGTTCACGATGCTCTTGGATATTGAAAAATAATATTTGAGTGTATTTGCATTTATAAGAGCGGGGGGAAATTACCATTTCCAGGTTATTTATATTACAAAATAGGCCAGGTCTTTCCTTCTGTTACAGTTGGTGTTACAGCTGGAAAGATTAATGTGAAAACGGGAAAAGACGCAAACAGAGAAAGAATACTCACTTGTATCTGAAGATCTAGATTTGCAGGAAAGGCTCCACAGTGGGGGAATCTCCAGAAACAGATCGTTCCCCCCTTGCAATCAGCCCTTAAGTAGGCTCTTGGTCTTGCATTCACCTGAGCTCCCACAGCTGACTCAGTCATTTCCTCAGGTGATCAATCAGTGGTTCAGTCCATGACTGAACAGTTTCCCTACACTTTCTAAAATAAGAAAATACATCATCTTCATGTTTAGTTATTGAACAAGTACTGCATTTGTGCTCAGCAAAGAGAAACAAGAGGATAAATTAAAAAAGAAAAGTAAAGTAAATATTACTTTAGTTCTCCCTGTAATTCAGGCACTTAATCATATAACCATTTATGATTTTAAGAACTGTGGAGAAAGTATAATTGTGATTTTTGGAGTGAAATGACATAAAGTAGCATGCAAAATGGAAGACGTGTAAAAGGCATTGTCTTCAGTTTTTCCACTTTCCCCCGTTGGTAATTTCTGAAAATGTATCCCACTTACACAGGCCCATGACATTTTTTGCTCAAACTATTGAGAATAAGCATCCACTTTATTTCTCAGCCTAAAGCTACCCTAACAATTCAAACCACCAGTTTATTTATGTAACTCTCTCGATTTGCATATACATACCATGGCTACTTCTGAATATCACACGGCAAATGACTGCTGCTAATCTATGTCTAAGTAAATTACTGCCATAAGCATTTCAACAGTAGAACTAATATGTTATTCTGCTTAGAAGTCTTGTTTCATTCATCCTAGTAGGAGTATATCTGCATGCAAATTCTCAGGTTTGGTTTATTTTTTATGCCGTTGGTTGGAGTGCTTTCTTTCCCATTTCTAACTTGGGCCACACTTTTTCCTTTGCTATGAGGAAGCAAATGGAAGAAAGGGCGATATGTGGTTCCTAGCTCACAAACTACTGAAGAACATATAGGTTTTGTTCTTTTTCCCCATACCTGCATTACTGAAATGTATACAAAGAAACATGTTTTTATGTTTCCTCTCTTTTTTCTTTTTCTTGTCTTCACTGAGGCTCAAACCAATATATTTAATTAAATGTGAGTCTGGAAGAAAAAAAGGAAAGAGAAAAATATCATAAAATGCTCTATTTGTGTGAAAAGAAGAAAAAATATCCAGGTTTTAAGAAAATCTAATGAAAAGAACAGGTCTGGTATAAGAAGGTTTTCTCAGATATGGCAGACCTTATCTATAGCAATCAAGATGAAATTATGTACTACAAGTCAACAGCGCACAATATCAAAATTGATGCACAGATACACTGCAGATTTCTGTATATAAATTCTTACAAAGGTTCTTTTTAGCAATATCAGGGAAAAAAACTAACTTCTATCACCTCTTAATTTCATCCAGTATGGGGGAGTAGCTTCAAGAGTTAAAACGCTGATTTAGGTGCAAAGTACATTGATGATTCTCACCTCAGTCTGACCCCAACAGGCTGCTTAATGTACCCTGTAAATGATACTTCTGTTTTCACTGACACTGAGCAGTAAACAACATAGCAGGGACTTTTTTTCCTCACGGCTTCTTTCTACTTTATGCACTTCCCAGGTAAACAACAGGCAAATTGTATACAGTGCGTTTAAATATCTGCATAACAAACAGCAATAGCAAATACTTGATTTAATTAAAATAGGCTGAGGATGGTGGCATAGATTTTCTCCAGTTGTCTAAAAGGCAAAAAGCAAGAAAAAAAAAATCTCAGTAGAAATCACAAGTGTTACCTACTGCCAGCCAGATACAAGTAAGAATAGCTTCTTGAAAAGACAAGAGCTTGATGTAAGCTCATAAATGCAATCTTTACTGGGGCCATTATCATCACTTTGTGCCTTGCTTTTACTTTTTAGGAGAATCCAGAAGTGCCAAGGTTAAATCAATTTTTGTGGTATTGGTTAGTGAGGCTTTCCAATTTTATATCTGTCTTGTTCATATTTTTAGAGTAAGTGTAGTCTAATTTTACTTAGATACATTGTAAATGATGTGAATTTCACTTATGATCAGTTTAGCAGTTGTAGATACATGATATGCTGTCAGATGCCTTTCAGATTTTCAATATACACTACCTACCATGCCAACTATCAAAAGAGCTAGGATTTCTCACAAATGTTTCAGCCTCTAGCTTCAGCAATCAAATCTTAACATACAAATTTGGAATACCTGGATATCTGTCTTTTTTATTATTATTTTCCTGTTTATAATAAAAACTCTGGTCTTTTTATGCAAACTGAAAATATTTTTGAATTTTAAAAAATGTCCTATGCTGCATACCAGAGTCTTACCATATAACCGAATGTGACTGATCTTCTGCCAAGACCTGCAGACACATTTCACATTTTCTGTTGGTAAAGCACTTCATTCAGAACACCTTCTTTTGTATGTGTATGTGTGTGTGCTAAAACTTCTTTCTCAAGTTGTGAAAAAAAACTTGATATGTATATCAGTTGCAAAACAATTTATCAAGACTGCAGTTTGCATCTGTCATCTACCTCATTAGAATATCAAATTTTAATGAAGTTAACCATAATTTGCTCAGGTATTTTCTTACTTTGCTTTCTTGCCAGTAAAGTCACAGGTACCAATCTGCCTTCAGGAGGAGCAGAATCTGTCTTCTGAATGTGTAGCTTTTTGCTGAACAGTGCAAAAAAGTGGAGACTCTTACACCAAATTTTTAGAGTTTCAATTTATTTCTAATTTTGCATAACAATGTCATTATTTCCCTACTCTCAACAATGCTGTTACCACAAGCACCTTGTATTCAGAACATACAGTACAAATCTGGCATGCAGACTCTGGTATTTAGTGGACATACTTGTGCTTTCTGATCCTGGAAATTTTAACCAAAACCTTTATATTCCAAGAAAATCCTATTACATAGCCAAATTGTAACGCTTCCTTATTTCCTATTATCAGTAAATTGCTGTTGACCCTTGAACATTTCTAGCTAGCTTTGTTTTGTGAGGCTCAGCTCACAATTATCAATAAGAATCAAAACAGAATAATCAATAATTATCTGTACTCTGCAATCACGAATAACTTTGCCCTTTTTGCTCTTAAGTAGAGAATCTTTAAGGAAACCATTTTGGCATGCTGAAATTGGGTTAATTATTTCTTGTGAATGGAAAACAAGCAAAGCTATCCTCTGTGTTACTATTGAGATAGGCTTCTATAACAAAAGCTAGGAAGGAGTTATCATCCATTTACTGTAATTATAACTCTGGTACTATGAAAGAAAAATGTGAAGGGAAAGCTGCTCTAAACCTGCAAATGGAATTCTTCCCACAACAGTCCACTGGTTGTGAATCGAACTTGTAACAAAATCAAAACATGGTATTTTTTGCTGTCACTCCTACTGGGAAGTACTATATGAAAGATACCTGTCTTCTGAGCTCTGATTGACACTTCATCACTGGTACTCCAAGGGAGATTTATGCATATACATCTAAATTGAATGAATTCACACTAGTGTGATGGGGGAAGATATTCTTATAGGTAACCCTTCTTACGATATAGAAAACAAGCTCTGTTTTGAAAGAGAAGACAATAATTTAAAAGGCCTCTGATGTACAGCATGGTTTCTGATCCTAATGGAATGCCAAAAATACAGTAACGGTTCTTAGTCTTTGCAAATGCTGAATGGCATCAATTTGTTTAAAAAATACAAACAAAAGTGATTAATTTCAGAAAGATAAATTACTCAGCCTGTATTAATAAAAGTTTATTATTTTATAAATTATAAATTTATAAATTAAATGTTTAATTAAGCTGACAAGAGTTTCAGCTCACGCTGAAATTAATAAGCAAAAATATATATTACAGTATACTATATTTATTAATATAAATTTCTAGATGTCTTTTTAAATAAACTCTAATGTGAGCTGGCCAGAGTATTATATCACACTGGCACAAAAATTTTCTACAGGTATTTATATTTCATGTCATACAGCACTTAAATATCATGTTAATGGTAATTTTGGGATTTAGCTAGAGCAGAAAAAGTTTTAGGAATGAAAACTTTGTTTTATATTGCTTCTGAGATACTCTTTCTGGGACGAAAAGAAAAAAGGTATGTTTTCTATACCTAACATGGGAAAATACGGGTATAATCAGTTTTTCTTCCCCTTGATAAACCATATAATGAAAAAGAGCTTCCAAACGCACAAATGCCAGCCAGCAGATTGATTACACCAAGAATCATGAGGAAAAAATTTTCTATTTTATACTGTATTTCTTGAAAAGTCCTGCTTTGGGCACTAAAAGTTAAGACATGATTCCAAATGGGACCATGGCACAAAACTGATCATTTTAGGATCCAACATGGCAGACAACCAGCATTAACAAAAAGTAAAAGGAGAAGTGGATGGAAAATAAATTTTTCCAAACCTTTAAAAAGATGAAATGCAGAAAATATATACAAAGCACTGCCAAGTTGCGGGAACTTTATCTTGAAAATAAGAAATTTGTCTTCTTTCCTTTGTCTTCTTCCCTTATACATACATTTACAAGATATTTCATTTATCTCTACCATAGACCGCATCTGTTTGAAAATGTTGTGTGTATAGGTGGTTGGATTTATTTAGATATCAATTGGATGAAAGAGGAAAATAGGAAAGAGTTTTCTCGGGTAGTTAAAGGATAAGAAATGCTACAGTTTCAACCTAAAATAGGGAAAACGAGGCTAGTAAATGATGAAGTGCCCTTCAGTTAAGATGTATATATATATTTAAATTTCTTACTTGTAGTAGGAGTTCAGAAGCCTTTTGAGCTTAGAGGAAGATTATTTACCATTGTTATTGCATCATCACAGCTTGTTACTACTACCAGATGTCTCCCTCTACAGTCTTCAAACTCGTGCTAGCTTGTGGGTGAGTCCCATGGCAGAGAAAGTTGTTACAAGAGGTAAGAGAAGATAATACCTGATGAGTTATAACAGATCTTTTGCCTCAGTTTTGGAAATGACAAAAAAAAACAAAAAACAAAAAACAAACAAAAAAAACCCAAACAATTAGCAGAGAATAGAGTCTAAATGGTTGTGAAAAATCAGTAGTTTTCAGTGTCAAAATACTTTCCTAATCTCTCTTTGCTAAGCTAATTTCTATTCTTCCAGTGACATCTTTAACAATTTGATTGCTCTTTATGTAGTCCTATTACTTTGCTTATAGTCAAAATTTCCAAAAATGAACTGATCATAAATACAGTCAGTATTTTACTGGATTTTTTTCATCTTAATTGGATGCATACATCTTGTTTTTGGATTGTCTACCTCATTCACAGATGTATTCACAATATTATTTCAACGGTTTTCTATTCTCAACATTGTCTTCAAAGGCATGGCGGAAAAGAGGCATAAATCACTAGAAAGAAGAGAGTCTAAGGTGGGAGGAAAGTCCTAAACTGCCAAAAGTATTCAGTGGTGCCAAATACCTTCTTGATAAGATTCGACTGAAAGGTTTCTCAAGATAGGTATACGAAAGTATGTAGATGACTTAAAAGGGCTGTTTTTCAATAGAAATACCACTTACAGATGTTTTAGAAGAAACCAATTTGGAATATGTTTCACTTGTTCCAGTTATCAGGTGTATCCTGACATCCACACTGAAAGTCAAACTCCACTGTCAGTTTAACATATGTAGATACAAAAAGTCTTTCCAGAAGAGCTGTATCAGTCCAGGGAGGTTTGAAAATCAGACAGAGATTGCAGCTAGTCCAGTCCCCGAGCCCATATGTAAATGGTGCTAAAATTCATATTCTATAGAGCCATTTCCTCAAAATTTTTGCCTTTAGTTTTATCGTGTTCTTCTTGATTACTCACATTGATTAGCTTGAGCTGTATCAAGAAATTGATTAGAAATTGATTTCTGTTTTGAATCATTAAGGCTGTTACCTTGTTTGTTCTATCAAGATTTTCCAGTGTTATCTCTAAGGAATTATTATAATTTATTTCGTAATGGATGGATTCCATGACATTTTCTTTTTTCTTTTTTAATTATTATTATTTCATGCTTTAATTAATTTGCTGTTAATGGGAGCGTCTGCAAATTTGATCAGTTTTGTTGAGGACAGAAATGCATTGTATTTGTGAAGTTACCTGCTAGCTCATGTTGATAATGAACTTCTGACCATAAAATGTGTGCGTTTCAATCATCTGAAAGTACTATTTTAAATAACTTAGTTTTGTAATTTTCTTTTGAGTATACTTCCTTGTCACTGTGTTTCAGTTTAGTATTACTCAGAAAAGAATGGTCTTGACCATTCAGTCCTTACTCTCTTTTCAAAATTCATAACGGATTTTTTACATCTACCAAAGGAAAACTTCAAGAATGTTCAGTTGTGCTCTTTACAGGGGTATTTTTCATTCTAGACTGTGATTACAGCAAAACCTGTGCCTGCTTGCACAGAATATTCAGGGACTGGAGCTGATATCAAACACGTTAGCAAGGGTTTCTCAGCTAACATCTCTGATTAAAAGGGCAAATACACGAGAGTCACTCTGTACTCCCTCCTAGCTCTCTTCGCCCTTGGCTCAGTCCAAATATTTCTGCAACAAAAAAATGTAAACCATACCAGGCAATGATGTAGTTTAAAACCCATCTAGAAAAAGAACAGAAATCTTAAAAAACAAAAATGGAAACCATAACATAAAAACAGTTCAAAGTACAACTGTAATAACTGCAAATACTTAAAAATATCTGTGAGGGGCTACTGACCCTGGTTCACAGAATTGTACAGTTTACACTAAAGTGTAAATCTTGTTTCTGATAATGTATCTAAAGACTCTGATTCCTTCTGAATATTATATTAAGTGTCTAATTAACTGCTGACAGAATAGTAATATAGGAAAGGACATAATATTAAAATGGAGAGAGATTTATAGTTCTTTTTACTTACGGTTCTCATGTTGCATGACAATTTTTTTTAATAAATTGTTTTTGCATAGTACCCGAATGCCAAAGTGATAATGACATGATAATACAATTTCAGTTACAAAGAAACATTGCTTTATAATATTACTACTGTCATTTCTAAAGAAGAAACACGTTTTGATTCGTTAGGTACCAGTCTTTCTGTGTTGCTAGATGAGAGATGTTTTTTCTAACAAATAGATCAGAGCAAGAAAACTCAAATTTCACTCCTCAGTTTCAAGAATGTGTGTCTGTATTCACAGATACCTGCAGTGTTTAAACAGGAGAGATGAATTTTGAAGTATGTAGCCCTGACTGAAAAAAAAATTCCAAGCTAATAAAAACAAAAGGATTAGGGATAACACTCAAAAATTTCCGGAATAACTTAAGAGTTCTGATTAGTAATAAAAAGAGGAAGAAAAGCAGTCTGGTTAGAATCCCAGATAAATGCTGCATTAAGAATAATCCAGAAGTCATATTGAAGAATCAGCAGTAGCAGAGATATTGGAATTCACATACAACAATTTTCACAGATATTCAGGAGTGGAATAAAAAGAAAAACAACCTCTTTCATATACACATTATATATGTGTGTGTATATATATATATATATATATATAAAGAAGGCAAGTGACACATTATTTTTGCCAAATGTAGCACTGATCAGACCAGATATTATTGTACGTTTGGTCTTAGTGGTCAAAGGCTATGCAGTTCAGGTGTTCCCCTTGTAAGCAAAGACCCTGAGCTACACTGAGAGCAAAAAATCAAAGAGAAACTCTCTTCTTTCTATATTCTTTCACATACTTTCAATCTGAATTCAACACAGGTAATCCAGACATCACTAACGAGGTACAGAAAGTGTTTTTTTAATATGGTAACATCAAATGGAGGACCAAATGCAACACTGATCCGTTACTTGATAAGAATGATCACTTCACAAGCAGAGATGTTTCAAAGGCAGGTAAAAAAAAAACCACCCTAATAATTACAAACCTATCAGTTTCACTTCAGTGCTCAGTGAAATCATAAAGACTACTCTGGAAGTTGATGAAAAACACTTGAAAAACAATGTAGTAAATTGTCATATAGACAACACATGTTTATAATTTTCTTAATTTCCTTTAATTATGAGGTTACTCATCTTAGTTGACCAAGGGAAATCGTTGATGTAATATTTTAGATTTCAGTAACGTTTTCAGTGTTGTCTTTCACAGTATCATTCTGGACAAAATGCCCAGTGCACAGCCAGAAAGGCACACAACACAACATGTGGACAATTGGCTGACTGGTAATTCTGACAGAATATAGGATTAGATCAGAGTGGCAACCAGTCACTATTAGGGTTCTTCAGGGCTCCATTTTAGGGCCAATTCTCTGCCATAAAATATCAGGATGTAGTACTTCAATGGATATTAATTGTAGACTTCATAAAGGCCTATATAGCTGCTCCTGAGGAAGTGGAGGACCAGTGCTGACCTATGCTGTCTAGTGACAGCAAAAAGAGCTAGGGGAACAGTGTGCAGCATCATGAGGGGAGGGGCAGGTGGGTGTTAGGAAAAGGCTCTTCAACAGAGGGCAGTGAGCAAGGAACAGGCTACCCAGGCTGGCAGACTTCAAGGAACACTTGGACAATGCTCTCAGACAGAGGGTTTGAATTTTCAATAGCACTGGGTGGAGCCAAGAGTTAGACTCTTGCCTGAAAATAGTTGAGTGGAAGAGTGAAATCCTTTGCTTCAGCAGGAAAGAACAATACCACTCAGAAAATGGGTAGGTGATCATTTTCACACATACATGATTTCCTGCCATACAGCATTACCTAGCAGTAGATGAGTAAAAAAAAAAAAAAAAAAAGTGGTGAAGTTGATGTTTGGCAATTTGATTTCTTGAGTATAATGAATTATATCAGAAAGCATGGTTTTATTTTCTCTCTTAGCACATTCTTTCCCCTCAAATTTCTACGTTTAACTACCATACTAACAAACCACCAGAAAATTCAAAACCAATACAAACTCTTGAATTCTTCATGATTATTACATTCTAACCAGAGCAGAAAAGCAAACAGTTTGTCACATTTTAGCATTTGGGTTTACTGACAAATCAATACATTTTTCTCCAATATGTCTTTATAAGTAAGTTAGAAATAACATGCTTAATCTTAACTAAAATGAAAGCACATCTGAGAATGCCATATAACTGCACCTTTTGAGTATTAAAAGCCAACCATAAACTTTTATGAGAATGACTGATTAAGGAGACAGTAATTTAGGATAAATTTAACTTTATACTAAACTTCTAAAATGATTTGGTAACAAAATATTTGACCAAATAAATGATTGCCAATTAATGTAATCATATTTGGATTACAAAGACAGATAGGCTTTGAAAATATTAAGTTCTAGTTGAAGTCTCATATATCCAATAATTCTTTGCAATAGAATATTTTTTTCATTACATTCAATACTTTATTGATTTTAAAATATTTTCTTAGTGAATGTGCTGTGCTAATACATTTGAAACACTTCAAATAACACATTTCTATCCAGAATTACAGCTCATTAAAAAAAATAATAATTCATGTTTATATTCTAACACATTTCCTGAGATGAGAAAGCTTGGGCAGGGGGTTTTAGGGAATGTCTCACTGAGCTGTTATATTTAGTTTTTAATTGAAGAAAGACAAGTTGACAGGTTAAGTCAGTAGCCAGCTTTGAGCAAGCAGCATCTGGACTTCAGATTATATATACTACAAGCAATATATAATAAAAAGTCTAATCTATGTACTATATATTATCTATATTTTTATATATTACATTGCATATTATGTATAATCTAAAGTCTATATATTAAATAAATCTAAATATGGACTTATTTATAATAAATAAGCTTTCAGTTGTATATGTGAATTTTATTTTTTTTTTTGTTTATACACACATTTATTATATATATCTATCTATACACACACACCTGAAAGCTTAATTTTTTTCTCTCATGCAATGCCTGATTTGGCCCAGAAAAAGCAGAAGCAGAAACACTTTCTCAAATAAATATGATATTCCAATCAGTGATCCACACTGTGAACGGGTAAAACTGTTCAATATTATTCAACTGCAGTTTGCTGGATTGTTTTTCTTTTAATATGGTGCGTGCATCACTATTTACAATTTTATTGAAAGACAGAGAAGGGACTAGATCACAAAGATGAAATTGGTTTTATGTCGAAGCACTTCTTACAGTTCATGTATAAGTCCTAAACAATGAGCTCATAAATACACAGCGAGCCTGGTTAGTTCAACTGGTGAAAGTTATTCCCAAGTCAGTTGACTTATATTAAGGTAAAACAGGTGAAAACTCAGAATTTGCAATATATGTAAAAGACCTAATCATACTTCAAGTATGTATGAGTAACAGATAAAGGAAGTATATTTGCATTTATTCCAGAGATGGAAAGGAAGACCAATCACTGTAAAGTAAATAATTACTTCCTGTAAAAAATTTATTTTGTTGATCCTAGATGACCTTCAAAATCAAATATTCAATACAAAGTGAAATGCAGCACTAGAAAATTTGAATTTAAAAAGTGCTAGAAATTTTTCTTCCATGAGCCTATACTGACAGACATGCAATAGGGAAAATGATCACAAAAAAATAAAGAGAAGCTTGACAATATATTCAGTAGTTATTTTCTTTATTGATGGTGAGGAAAAGTTGCCTACAGAGAATACAAATAAAATCAGTGGTCTCAAAATCCAGTACTCTTAGTAATCACCTCATCAGATAATGAACTTATTTTTAAGTTATGAAAATGATAAAGAATCCATTAGTAACACTGCTCTCAAGATTAATAATGAAGATTATTGTCAATGCAGTGGATAAGAGGTGTTTCAATTCTACATGGAAGAAAAGTGTATAAACAACAGGTAAATTAAAGCTAACTAGGAAAGGCAAGAAAATAAATACTAATAATAAAGTATAGAAACTACAGACAACAAATGAATACATTTAAAATAGAATGTGTTGAAAGCAATACAGAACAAATTTATTAACTATGAAAAATATGAATGTCAACCTATATTTCCTTATCAACATTGCTGGCTCACTTGAGTTTTTTTATTAACCAACACCCCCAAATCCTTATTCTTGGTTTGCTCACAAACTAGTCTCTGCCCAGCCTATAATTATTTTTAGGATTGCCCCAAGCAACATGCAGAACCTCACAGTTGGCTTTGTTGAACTTGATCAAGTTGGCATGGGCCAACATGTATGTATCCCTTCCCTCTAGCCTGTCAACTGCAAACCACTCAGCTTGGTGTCATTTCCAAACCCACTGAGGGTGCACTCAGTGCCACTGTCTATGTTGCCCTCAAAGCTTTTAAATAGCACTGGTCCCAGCATCAATCCCTGAAACCCCTCTTGTCACCAGTATCTACTTGGACATTGAGCTGTGGACCAGAACTCCCTGAGCGTGACCATCCAGCCAGTATCTTATCCAGCTTATGGTCCAGCTATCAAATCCATTTTTCTCTATTTTGGTGACCACGATGTCATGTGAGACAGTGTCAAATGCTATGCACAAGTCCAAATATACTATATCAGTAACTCTTCCTTTATTCACAGACACTGTAACTTCATCACAAAAGGCCACCAAGTTTGTAAGGCATGATCCACCCTTGGTGAAGTCACATTGGTTATTACCTATCACCTTATCATTAAGTGCCTTGAAAGGTCTTCAGAAGGTTCTGGTCCACAATCTTGTCAGGTACAGAGGTGAAACTGACTTGCCTGCAGTTACCCAGACCTTCTTCTTTTTTTTTCCACCCTTCTTGAAAAAGGGGGTTATGTTTCCCCTCTGCCAGACAGTGAGAACTTCACCAGAACCGAAAAGGGCAAACATTAACCCTACATTCCTTATACTAAGCTTTGAAACTTTATTCATGTATGGAGTACACAACAGTTTCTATAAAAGGAAAGATGCATGGCATATTATTTTTAATACATGAGGTATTTTTCTTGAATTCACAGTTCACACTTCCTAATCCATTAGGAAATACAATCGTTGTGAATAAAGTTACTTCACTATATTTATTCTCATTACTAACTGATCATCGCATGTGGAATTTAGATCTCATTCTCTAGAAACTTGATGGGAAATTTGGATTGAATAAGAACACAAAGAAATTTTTTATTTACTAGATGTTTAATAATTACAGTTTCTAGCCATTCATGATTTAAGAAACTAAACCCATTTCCAGAAATTACTATTAAGACATCTCCTAAGTCAAATTCCAAGCAGCTGCTTTTCACTGAAAACAAGAAATTGGTTTCTTTCAATACTTAGTATAAAATGTTGGTTGGAATGAACTAACAATAACAGCAACATGCATCTGCTATACAAAACTATATCTTTGACATTCATCAGTCTACAAACAGAAGTGTCTAACAGACAACTGCCAGGGAAATCAAGGAAAATTAAGTGATCATTTACTTCCTTTTTTTGGTTGTTCAACCAATAATTTAAATTACAGTAGTCAAAAATTTCATATTTGTAGAATGACAAACAGCATTCTAAAAAGGAAATATTACCAGAATGATTCTTTTATCTCTCCTTGCAGAGGTACAAAAGGAAGGAGTTACCTAACAGTATTCTGTGCCTGGAAACAGGAGAAAGAGGGAAATACTGTCTACAAGTAGAAAATTACAAAGCATACTTGGACAAGGCAAGTCCAGACCCAGAACAACACAGACTGGTATATTAAATAACTTCACTCTAAAAATGACCTTAAGAACTAATATGGGCATAGCTGTGAGAGTTTCAAACAGCAGTGAAGGCATAATGCAACAGAGTTGGAGGAAAAATTCTGATTTCTGTGTACAGCATTTAAGAAAAGGGACAGGAAGAGCCAGGATTTTAGAAAACACCTGGCATTACATTTTTCTTTTTTAAATCTTCAACTTTTCTGTTACAGAGGTGAATTTACCACCGCTGTATCCACATCCTGTAGATGTCCACAGGATCTAGAAGCTACCTGTTCATACACAGTTATCATGGTTTTATGATTTTTGCTATCTGTATTCCACGTCATAACATCACGTAGAGTACTCGGAGTTCAAGAGTTAATCCTCCAGTTCCGTGGATAGTGAATAGTTTTGCATACCTGGTTCTCAAAAGAAAAGAACTACACATTCCAAGGGACTTTGCATTTCCAATTTCTGTTTAGAGGGAAAGATAAAATCAGCAATCATGGGACCTCTCCTCTCTCCTTCCCTTCTGCTTGTCCCAGCCACTTTCAGCATTACACTGAGGCCTTCAGTTTTTGAACACTCTATCTCCCTCATTTTATTTATTAGCTTCAAATCCAATTATATTTTATTATATTGTGTCATCTTGTATGCAGGTATCTTTTCTAGTAATTAGCTTTCCTCCTCAGATCTTTGCCACTGTTTTGCTTCTAGGCCCATCTTCCTACCCTTTCCCTTTTTCCCCTTTCCCAGGGTAGGGGTCCATGGGTCCCCCACCCCCATCAGTCACATAACTGGGCCAAACCAGCCTGTAAACCATTGACAACAATTAAAAAAAAGTATCTGTTTACTGATTTGAAAGTAATTCTCCATTACTTTATTTCATTACTTTACTCCAATTCTCCATTCCGTGAAGTGTCCTTTCTTACCAGGTAAACACCAGATAATTAGGCCCCTATTCATTAGGCAGAAACTTTATTTCAATTGAGTATTTGGTCAGTTTGGTCCAGAAAGACCAAAGCACTACTCAGTGCTGTCATAGATAAGGCTCAGGCATTCTCAGTCCCTACAACACCAAAGCAGCTGCAGGAGTTATTAGGTTTATTGGGATACTGGTGTTCCTTTATACTTCTTTTAGCACACCTGCTGAGACTACTAAACACTCACAAAAAAGGGGCAACCATGAGCCTGTGGGAGAACAGAACACAAGGCTTTCCAACAAGCAAAACTGGCAATTAAACAATCTCAGGCATTGGATACATTTGATCCTACCCTCCCTCCCAGCTGCGTTGGACGTTCACGTCACTCAGGATGGCTTTGTCTGGGGCCTTTGGCAATACCAGAGTACTGTTCGGACCCCCATTGGATTCTGGTCTCAGGTCTGGCACAGAGCAGAAGATAGATATAGTATGATTGAAAAACAGTTATTGGCTACTTACAGCTGCATTACAGGAGGTAGAGCTGATAACCCAAACAGCTGAAATCATAGTTAAGACCATTCTACCAATTCAGAGAAAGGTGAAAGATCTGACCTACATTCCTAAGACATTGGTAGCCCAGGTGCAAACAATGGCACAATGGGCTGCCTATCTCAGCCAGGGGAGTAGTCTAAAAGAAGAGCTACAGAACCACTTAAAGAAGAACTACAGAAGATCCAAGGCCTAGTGACACATCACAGTGACACACAAAAAGAAACGTTGGTCGCTCCACCAGAAAAGAGTCCCATTCAGGAAGGGAAATACCCTATTCTTGAAGACGTCTATCTATACGATACTGCAGCTGTTAGCTTCAGCCTGGAAAAAAAACCTTTTAAAAGCTGTATTTGGTCTTTTCCTTTAAATAAAATAGACACAAGAAAAATTCAAATAGAGCAACCTACTTAAGTGGCATCCCGTCAGAGTATATGAGATGGTCTCTACTTTAAATGTCTCAATGCTATTCATAGAATACTCTCTCAACTTTTTAAGTATTATTGTAGGTTTTAGATTTTATTCCTTATCCTTATTTTATTACAAGTGTGACCACTAGACACAGGCCCTGAAATCTAGATGACTCTTCTTCTGCAAACTCCTTAACCATCAACTCATTTTTCTTGGTCCAGGGTGGAGAGGAGAAACTGAAATTTTATGAAAAACAGCCACATCTGCTGTAGTGACATGGGAACTTAAAAGTTCATAGGACTTGGTGAAAAGTCTGCCAGCTATAGAGAATGCCGCAGATTTTCCATCTTAAAAATGTAAGTCAGAAAAAATGATTAGCTTAGGAGGCAACAAAGAGAATAAAGGAATATTTGCATCTTGTATGCTCTGTATGCAGTAGTGACATTTAGTTTTACGTGCAATTGTTAAATCCACATGTACTCAATCAAAATTATTTCATTTATCAACTCTGTTCTAAATCCTGTTTTAACTTAATCCAGTCTCATTCACATAGCATACTATTTATTTCTCTTCCCAACACCCCAATTTCATTTAGCAGTTATGAAACCTAGACATTTCAATGCATGTGTTATCACTTTGTGGTCATTTAACTATAAAAGGAGTGTATTTCAAAAGCAATGACACTTCCAATTCCATTTAGATCACTGTAATTTTGAAGCAGGGCAACATCCTTTCCAATACATGTATGAATTTTTGATGAATTAATGTGCATTTTATATGCACACTATGAAGATGACATTATTTAAAGGTTTGTTTTCAATTATGTGGGCATGTTTGAGGTGAGTTTCTGCATCAGTCCACTAAAACTACTTATGATTACAGAATCCTCTAAGAACACAGCAGTACCATGTTCTACTACACACATTTTCTAAATCTCCATTCCCTGTTCACCCTTCTCAGAAAGAGTATGATAGAGTTTATTAATCTCTATTTCCACATCTATTTGTGAACAGTTAATCCTTCATTTGAATATATACTCTAGAGCTTCACCATAATTGTAGAAAAAAAATCACATTTATAATTCTTGCAAATTACTTTCAGTTAGGCAAACCATACCAGTAAAGACTTAGCAGCACTTGTCAAAACATACAGTGGTAAATGTTTCTTTTGAAATATTGTAAACCAAACTTGTTAATCAGTTATCTAGTGAGAATCTGTTTGTTCCAGCCTTGCAAACAGGGAAATCCTCTTACAAACTTAGCTTGGAATATAGAACAACTATTAAATAAATAGCATTCTTCATGCCCAGGAAACCAAACACAAACAGTACTACTAAATTACTTAACAAAGTAACAGCATTGTTTGTATCCTTTCTGTTTGTTTTTCCCCCCTTAGTCCATTTGGCTTTTTTTCTTCAACTTATTTTTTGTTCCCTAAACTCTGTTTTTTTCTTCGTGGTTCGTCCATACTCTTCCTTTTTCTTTCATATCATTTTTAGCACAAAATCCTACTGCTTTGAACAGAACACGGAGGAAACTCAGGGATAGGTTATTTACATTTTCAGCTGTGTATCTTCATCTGATTTAGAATAGCTACTTCAAGAACTTTACACTTACATCAGGTTTTCAGACAAGGCAAGAGGGTTTTCCTTTTCCATGATTCTTCCTCTTATACCCAGGTCATTTTTTTCTAATGAAGTATAATTATTCGCATGTTACAATTTCTACGTAAACAATTTTGGAACTTGGCAGACATAGCTAATATACTATATATTAGCTTATATTAGTATATTAGCTAATATACTACTGGCTAATATACTGCCACATCCATCCTTGTTTTCACCTGTTAGAACTTCATACTTCCCTTTGATGGGCTTTGCCTTGGTAATAAATAAGGGAATTGAATATATGAAAAACAAAAAAAGTTCCAATATTGTCAATAGCATGTTTCTCAGTACTAGAAACAAGACATTACTATGGTAAGTGCAAAATCTAATCTTATATGGGAAAATACAAATGCAGCTACATTCCAAATGAAAAGAATGTGACCATATGTTAGCCTTCTGGTTTTACAAATCTTATACCACAATAAAATATATATAAAAAAAACCATGATTATATCCTTCACCATTGGCATATCTCTAAAAGATAAGTCACCACTGTGGGAGGAAAAGCTGATGAGATTAAGGATGACTTATAGCATGGTAACATTCAGACTGTGATTAATATTGGTTCTCCTTCAAACATCAGCTGTAAATAATGAAAATACTGAAAACCAAAGCATGTGCATTGGCATTTGTGTATGCCGAGGAACAACCCAAGTGAGTTTGAAGGCAAATAAATATGTACAAAATACCTAGACTGAAATCTGAACCTAAATAAATAGATGTAAACTGTGATATTCCTATCTTTACCTGGATTAATGTTAATCTTTTAGTATTACTTAAGACTATGTTGATAACTAGTGTTTTGTAGCTGAGATTGTGCTTCAAATACTGCTACTGAGCTCTTTGTAGTAGTAGTTCCCATGGAAGTAAATAGGAAATACTATCTTCAGAGCAACCTAAGTAATAGTTGCTAATAAGGCACTGCAAATCCTCACTCTTGTGTATGATCTCTTTCATTCTTCTTTCTGTAGTTGGTTCTCCATCTGTCCTTTTCATTCCCCCCTGCACACACTGTAGTTTCATACTTCAAAAGTTAGGACTCTATGCAGAGAAATATATTACATCTACTCTTTCCTGTTACATGATTGATGTATAGTTACAATTTTTTACTAAAAAAACACAGCACTCTAAAACTCTAGAATTTTATGCTTCCAAAGACAAAGAGTTTGATGAAAATATAAGATTATGCCTAAGCAACATCAACACTTTAAAGTTCAACTTTCCAATTATTAGTTTCCTCTTCCTATGCAAAACTTTCTGGAAGGTGCAACTTCATCTGAAATTAATAGAAAAGAGATTTGAGTTTTTAAATAGATTATTTTCTTTAAATGCACATTATAAATTAGAAAAACATACACACTTATCATGACAACAGTTGGATATAGAGAACAGAAGTATTTACTAAAGACAAGTAAGGGATCAGCCTCCTCATGTAACATGGCTTTTTTTCCTCCACAACACAGCTTTTGTAGAAGACCCGAGTTGCAGGTAAAGAATTGTGATGCCAACGCTTATCTTTTGACATCCATTTCCCTTTTCTCCTCTCTTTCAAGGATTAAACATGCTGGAAGAGAAGGAAGACATTATGATCAGCTCTGAAACCATGAAATAAAGTTATATAAACTGCCTAATCCAAAGGTGCGAAGTTATAAAATAAATGTGCCAAGTAAAGGGCTCAATACTATCAACAACAACAACAAAAAAAAAACGTTCCACTGTTTTTTTCTTCCATTCATGACCCACGTCCTGTACTTTTGTAATAAACTGAGTTGGTTTAAACAAAACGTCATTGAGAAAAAGACAACTAGTTTGTCTTTTCAGCAGGTTTATTGAGAGAATTGGCTCATTAAGAGATATGTCAGCCACAGCAAATGCTGTAAATTGTTTTGGACCTTCTATCTTGGAATGCAGTTTCAAGTATTTAGATCATTCCTTTTTGGTAGTACTAAGCTTGATTCAGCCACTGAGTAAGTAATTCTCAAGATTAAGCCTAGGGGTTTCTCTTGCCTTTCAGTCATCTAATGCTTTTCCTGATACTTGTTCCCTTGCAATTTCCGCTTTTCTAAGAGTGAGAACTTCTGGAGTAGTACTACAGTTGGTGCTACAGGTAAAAAAATCACTGTGGTGAAAATGGGAAAAGAAACATACAGGGAAAGAACACTCACCTTCAGAAAAGACTCCACAAAGAAGGAAACTCCAGAAAGAAAACCCCAGTAGCAGTCAGCCCTCAAATGTGGTCTAGGAGGGGTGGAGCCTGGCTCCACTCCTTCCAGTCACACAGATGAATCGCCTTCACCTGTGCTCTATGGCTGACTCAGTCCTTTCTTCATGTGATCAATCAGTGGTTCAGGCTGTGACTCAACAGTCCCTATACAGGTAGTTAGCATTACAGATAGTTATCATTACCTACCACATCGTGGCTTACAGCTAACTGAATGCTTCCGGGGCTATAAATAGACTTGCTTCTCCTTATCTGAAGATTATTTACTTTTAATCTGTAAATCTATTTCACGTTGTCTGATGAAAACTGGAAGTGTCTGACTGTACTGGGAGTGTGAATGTCCCTTTTTTAAACAAATGCCATCTCACATATTTGTCTGCCTGATTATCAAATCTCCCCTTTCTGCCTTCAACGTGATAAGTTAACCTGAGTATACAGTTTAATTTAGGGTTAAATGACCCTGCTGAACACGGTGCCTCTCTATACAGTAATATTTTATAATAATATATAAGAAGGATTATTATGTTGATTTTTGAAATTTCATTGAAATCACAAGTTATACTAAGGTAACTCTAGACTAATATGAGTTTAACAGCAACTAATGCTCAAATAGCCTAAGAATGCCTAAGTAGACACATTTTATGGAATTCAGTTGTGGTTGACTCACAATAATGTTGGTTGTCTGTGTACGACAGCGTATTTCTACAATGAGTTGACTAGAGAGAATACTTTGTTACCATACACTGTGTCTTTTGTGTGCTCTAATAAATATTGTGGACACTAGTAAGAGTTATGCTATGAGTGTGCTAGCAGTACGGTGGTAAATTTTATTAATCTGGCTTTCCAATTTAAAAGTCTTACAAGTAATCTCTGCAAGAGTGAGAATCCCCAACATCTGTTGCTAGTGAAAAACATCTAAGTTGCTTGACAGAGCAATAGTCACTGACTGTCATTACTGTGGTTTGACTAACTCTCACATGACCCAAGGCAGAATCAAAACCATCTATGTACTACTAGCATTCTTAGACATAGATGTTCAGCAGAGTCTTTTATGCTGACAGCTTTCTCTGCTCCTACCAGAAAAAATTGATTACCAGAAGTAGTACTTTGGAAAAAAGGCAATGTAGGAAAACTTCCTTATCTCCTGTGGGGAGATTCCTTAAATTGGCTGGCTAGTTATCTTCTTTTGCCAAACACTTTACAGTCTTCATAGGGACTTTTGGTAGAGGAATGGCAGAAGTTCTATACAATTTCTTGTTACTGTATGAATAAGAACTACAAAGCTGAGCTTGCTAAAAAACAGCATGTTTTACAAAGAGATCTAGAACCATCTAATGCATGTACTGTAGGGATATATTTTGATTTACCTGGAGCAGATGAAACACTAAATTTCACAGAAAACTTCCCATGAAAAACACCTTTTCCTGGCCTCCAGTTGGAATACATATGCAAAAGAAAGTACATCAGTTGTAAACAGAGCTCCAAGAACATTTATCTAGAATAACATTTGTAGAGCTATTAAGAAATATAATTTAGAGTGGTATATTTTCCTGACTTAGTTCACAGAAACCAAGCAATTGACCAAATCAGATTCCAAATTCTCCTCCATAAAGTAATCCTACTTGAATATTTGGATAGTAAAGGACACACCTCTGTGAATTCAGGTGCAATAAGGATATTACATATTTCCATTGCTACTTTTTCAGCATCTTATCACACGAGAAAAAGCCACAGATATAGCATTACGGATATTCCTATAAATAAATTAATAAAAATTTATTGACTGAAATAGCATTAGGTACATGAAAGAAACAGCACGCTACAACAAGGAGCAAACTGTTAACATAAATAGCTGAAGTATCACATTTTTCTATTATCTTTTTCTTCAAAATAAGAATCAGAGGTGAATAGGTTTGATGTTTATAGACCATTTGAAAAAAAAGATGTAGGCACTTGCACATAATTTACAGCTATTGCAGACTTAAATTATTTACAGGCATTTTTAATAGGACGAATATAATTTATCTTTTGCCTGACCTTCCCTCATGAATCTCACTTTTGTGTCAAATTGAGCTTTATCTCAGATTAAACAGCATTGGTTATGCTAAAAAGCACAGCTTTTTAGAATAGAGAAAGGAGCACTCTGCTGGATCCCCGCTGCTAAGATTACCTCTCACTGTTTGAAAACTTTAAGTTGATAACAATATATCAACATTTATGTTCACAGATCATAGCTCTAATATTTTTGTCCTCAGAGGATACTGCAGTTAACAAAATATATGCCATACTTAATCAGAGGTTTTCCTTAAGCTTCTGAACTTGACACACTAATAATTTTCTGTTGGTAAAGAGTACCTTTTGCTGTTAATAATTAGTTTACATTTAACTTTTCATTAAAAGCCATGTAACAATATCTGTATCTGCTAGTAAGAATCTGTTCAAAAGATGTATTCCAATTATGATTATCTTGCTTAGGGGCTGACCCTGTACCTGTACAATAACTCCTTGATGTCCCTGAAGTAATACTCTTCTGGGGAAGCCACTTAAATATTAGAACCAAATCACTGTCTGAAATGCAGAGCTTTGATTTAAGTCAGGAAGACAGTTATCTCTTACATGGTCTGCCTTGGAGCCTTTATTCTCACCAGAGACCAAATAAAATAAACCCTGGAGGCATGGGAGTCAATCAAAATCCAGTTTGCTCTCCATATCCCTTTGCATTACCATCACACTGTTGAGTGCTTCTGATTTCCCAGATGATTAGCTTTATGCTCAATTTATATGTTGGAAGTTGGGTAAATTTTTGCTTTGTTTTTTTTTCTTTCTGTCAAGAAGGGGACCTTAAGTTCCTCCCACAACTATGTGCTCATTATAAGTGACCTATTGAATACATCCTTTCCTAACTTCACGTGTTTCTCGGACTATTCTCCAAGTCATTATTTTCCATGTTGATGTGACAGCACCACAGAAGTTCCATTAAGTAGCTGGGTATCTTTTTCTTCGCTGATCAGACCACACTTCATGAGATTTGTCATCTGTATCATTATACAAAGAAGCTCCCTAGGGCTCACTTCTTTCACTGTGGTTGAACATAAGCTTTCTCTGCCCTCTGTCAACTGCTTGCTTTTGTTTCCATAAACCTTTACTAAATACAATTGAAAAATACAGGTAACCAAGAAATTAATCATTTCTAAAATGTACTAGTCTGCTTTTGAAGGCATCTATCAATGATGTATTTATTAAAAAACCCTCAAATGCTTATAGTACCTGTTACATACGTGCAGTTTGGACACCAAGAGGCGTTATGAGCTTTTATTAGAACTGCATTTTCTTGACATAAGATGCAGGGATCTATTAGACTTCTTGTCGTAGTGTGCATTTATTCTCCTGATGCATTTCACTTAAACAATTATGAGTTATTTTTTCATCATTCTGATACAGATGTATTCATTCTCTAGTCTCTTTTCATTATTTTAACTTAGATAGATTGAACATCATCTGAAACAATGTGTTTTGAGGTTCAGGCTTATTTAAAATCCATACTGCACATTTTATATTTTAAATTGTTCATTTGTGCATAGTCCAATGAATTCCCTTCATACATGTCGCAATCACATTGCATGACTTCAACAATTACCATTCATTAAACAGATCTACATTCAGGGCTCCAGAATGTGCATTTGAACTTGATTATTTTTCATTCTTGTTGCCTGAATTAGTCCAACTGTCACTTAAGCTTAGTCAAAATAATTTTCAACAAATTTTTTATTTTCATTTCATGTCAGAATTTATTCACATTCCCAGCTTCCCTACATCACATTTTGTCTTTGGTTTGTTGTCACATTGTGCTCCACAGATCTTTTAATCCAATTTGTAGACTAAATTCTGGTGAAGTTACTTAAGTAAAGCTAATAGTAAAGACAAGTTTCAGAAAGATTTCTGAAAGAGACACTGAGTAGTTCTGTTACTACCAGCTCAAAGTTTAAATTTATTAGTTAGGTCAGAGGCTAGAAGATTGAACATTCTCTTTTTTGCCTATTTTGACAATACAGTGTGCAAGTTCCTTTTAAACAAGTCTTGCACCATCACCTCCAGTCTACTGCTTGCTTAGCGACCTTGTAAATATCAAGCTAGCTCTTTGGGTCTATAAATTCCTCTCCAACAATGTACAATTCAGAAATATCTAGTTTAGACACCAACACAATGCATTCTGTATTATTTTCAAATTTGTTTCCTACAATCTCCACTACAGCAGACATAGTGGAGCCTACTCAGAAGCTTCAAGAATGCATCTAATACAGGCATTCTTTAGCAGTCCTGGAGTGCTAGACTAATATAAACCAAATTGAGTAATTGAACAAATACATGTGTCTGTGAAAGTAATTTTTTGTTAAATAAGAAAACGTGAAGCTTTGTTAGTTTTTCTGATCCCATCAAGGAATGTGAAGACTAAATACTTTTCCAAATATCAGCACTGTTCAAGGTGTTTGTTAGAGTGGAGGGTGGGAAGTGTGATGTCCCAGATAAGTGGAAAGGAAGAGATACAGCCTTGACTCTTAGATCACACTTAGCAACATTACACGTAAATGAATTAAAAAAAAAAAAAAAAAAAAAGTATATGTATATTGTCCTTGATGATAGCCAGCAGTTGATTCACAGGAGACAATAGTCAGAATGAGTATTTGGTTAACTTTTACATGGAATACCTGCCTCATTGATAGTATTAATTGGTTTGGTGTTTTTGTAAGCATGGCCTTGTAGTTGAGAAGGATCTGCTGTCTATTATAATAAATTCTTATTCCAATCTGTACCCATTTCGAACTGTTGCCAACCCTGTCTGGTTGAACAAACAAGAGCAAAGAACCCACAAACTCATGCTCTTCACTCTAGATATAGTGGAAATATTTTACAAGAGACAGGCTTAGAATTTCAATTCATTAGAAGAAAAAGAAATGGATCAAATACCTCACTACATACATAAACATAACTGATGATAATTCGTATATAAATTAGCAGTCATTTTACAGTTCCATAGATTCCTCTTAAGTATAAGGAATCTGAAATATGCTGACATACTCTTGAAATATTTTATTAGTTTTTAAGTTAGTAGGTGAAACAAGGAAACCAATACTGATGGTCAGTTGAGTTGTAAACCCTTGTCATGTATTTTTAGTTCAGCCTGCATCCTTTGTAGGCAGGGCTGCCCTTACAATACATTCCTACAGGGAAGCCTTGTGGGACTAGAAGAACCCACAGGTGTAAGCCATCATTGCTAGTCTGCCCAACAGAGTCTTTTCAGGACTGCAGGAATGAAGCCTGAGATTAAAATTCATGGTCATTACCGTGTGCTGCTAAAATGTGACTTAAATCGTGACAATGGCAAATTGACTGAGACCAATTTAAGGCCCAGCTGCTCTTTACTGAAAAGTCAAAGCAACAAAAAAAATCTGCCCCAAAGGAAGCATGGCTTCATTAACAGGTGAAGAACAGTTATTTTCCTTAACAAGTAGCAGAGGTGGGAGCACATGTCCTCTGGGAACCGTAACTATCAGAGGTAAACTCATGTAATGCTGCCAGTGGAGTAAAACACTGGTCATGGGTAATCACTTCAAACAGGTGTTCAGCATTCTGCTGTGTTTGTGCAAACGAGTGCTGCTTTCTGCATGTATTGAATCTGATGGGAAATCGGTAAGCAAATGCTGCTGACTTTGCAGTAGGAACATTTCATTACTTCACATGGGAGCAGGTAGACAGGAGTGGCAAAGATCTATTATACATTTTAAATTTATCATCGTAACACTGCTTAAAAACAAATAGAAGGGAAAGCTAATTTCTGCTAAAGTCTAGGAAAATAAAGGGGAACTAAAAAGTAGTCTTCGAGCTAAATGAGGTTAAAAGCAGAAATGGCTTTTGTTTTTGTTTCCTTTTGGTTTGCAAAATAATCAACCGTACAAAATGTTAAGGAAGAATGCACTTACTTTTCTGAAGTACTGGAAGGCTACATTGTGAAAAAATTAGACTATAATTAATGTATTAGAATCAAGCAGTTGTGATCTGCAGAAACAAGAAGAGGAAAAAGAGAAACACTAAAAAAGACCAAAAACCCAACAGGTTACCAGTGATCTGTAATCAAAATACATTAGTATCCAAAACAGTGAACAAATTCTTCATAATAGTGTTAAGTATTTTTATAAAAAACATTTAATAATTAAGAGTTGCTAATATACAATATGTAGTTAAAAGTACAGACATTTTTTGACTAAAGAGCTAAGTGCAGTAATAAGATTTTTACCATTGGACTCATTTTTCTTTCATTGTTTTGTCCATGAGAGTTTTTTGTTGTTTGTTTAGAAATATGTCTATATGTAGGGACTAATATTTTACTGGAAGACTGCCTCTAAACCCATTGAAGTTTAGTATGTAGATGGTTTTCTAGCCTCTCTTCATTATACTGAATTTTCATGATCGTACATTCAGTTGCAGCTTTGTTCTATCAGCAGAAGAAAACTAGATTTGATTTTAAGACAAACTACGGGAATTCTAATTGATCTAACCCACTAAACAGTGAAGAACAATAACTTAGATCTCATTTCAGTACGGCATGTTTACATACTGTATGACATAGCCGATGGAATTCGAAGTGTTAAAATTGACTTGCAGAGTTTAGGTCACTCAAGTCAGAAACAAGATCCCATTAACCTGATTAGAACTAGTTTTGGCTTGCTGTTTTTGTAATGAAGATTATTTAAAAATAATCAAATCACATCCCTGATCTATGCTCTGAAGTACCACAAATCCACAAGGAACTGAGTCAAGTATTGATAATGTTGATACATGCACATCCAAGCATTAGACATTATACGGGCTGTAACTGTTAAAAAAATTCATAATGAAATAGCACAGGAGGAGCATCTCTCCTTCCAAGTATCTAAGAAATTAAATTGCATTGAACTTATAACAGTGTCTACTTGGCTCTCAGTGTACAAGCTGCCTTAATCAAAACCAAGTTAGGTGTAGTTGCCTTGGTTTCCCCTTCATCTACCACACATTTCAAGTTCACCTAAGAAGCATTTGATGCTTTGAAGATATATCTTTTACCTGTATGTAACTTTCCTACCTGACTTAAGAGGAAAGGAAAGCTATTTCTGTGCTGTATTTTTATTTTTGTTTTTTAATTCATGCTTGGAGTTGTATGACACAGGCAGATGGGCCTCACAAGGAGAATGACACCAGGAATGGTCACCTAGTGCATATCTTGGAACAGGTGAGACCAGAAGGGACCTTAGAAATCATCAAGCTCTGATTCTTCTGCTGTAGGCAAGGTTGCCAACCACTAGATCTGGCTACACCATCCTAGCTAAAAACATTTAGTTTGAAAGGGTTAACCCATTCTGTGATTTAAGACAAACAAAATAAGTTACAGTTTTCTGGTAATAATAGAGTCGATAAAGTCACAAGCATGATTTGACCAATTGCCTTGCAGTGTAGTCTGACATTCTTTCACAATAATCACATGTGTACCGGCACAGAGCAGAAAGTATTTTATGGGGTTTATCAGTACTTAGGAAGGTGAAAGAAAAATTAAAGAACACTCTTGTTGAAAAAAAAAAAAAGAAAGAAAGAAAAAGAAAGCTTGTCAACATGACTAACATGAAGGTTCGAAAGTTTCAACCTTTAAAAACACCTCATCTTTTTGATATCTTAAAGTATCCATCTTTGTTTCTGCAAGTCTAGCATGGCATTTTCATGCCTAGTACTTTGCCTTTGGGACCACCCACTCATTTTCTTGATTCTCTGGTCTCAAATTCTGTAGATATCTTTGCAAATTAAGAAAGAAGCACGTATTTTTTCCTTCCTGTTTGTTTTATTCTTTCTGCCAGTTGTGAAGAAATAACTCTTAAAAAGTGACTTTCAGCCAAATTATTGACAAAAAATATTCCAAACAGCAAAAAATAAGAGATGAGGGCAAGTACAACATATTTTCCTCCCAATACAGCAACCATTTCCATGAAGAACATGCTTTGAAATCCATCTGACATCTTATCCATCTAAGATTAAAACTGGCAATGTAGAACCAAGCACTGTACTGAATTGTAATATCAGAAAATTACAAGTCCGACACTACCATTAGATGTTGAACAAATTTTACATTAACACTGATTGCAATTGCAGTTTTATGCTATATTTAGATGGGAAAAGACAATATTTTTCAAGTGCTAACTTATCTTAATTTCAGTAATTGGATTCTGTAATATTATTTCTTCATGTTCTGTGTAGTTTCAGTCCCTGATGATCTAACCAAAAATACTCCCAATGCTAGCCTTCTGTAAGACACAATAATGACATTTTCCTGCCCTGTGTTAAACAATGCATCCCAGTTCAATAGAAAAGAGCAGGCGAAAATAGGCAGGGGATACATTCCTCCCCCTTATCTATTCCCATTCCCCATTGCTCCCTTCTCCCCCAGAAATATCCTCCCAACAGTAAAAAAAAAACAAGACGTAACTAAAAAATCTTTTCTTGAGTACATTTAAAATCAATTGATTGAGGTGCTGGTGGTGGTGATAGTAGTGCCAGATGGAAAATTCCCCTTGACAAAGAGCATAAGCTTATAGAGTTTTGCTCGTCATTTCTGAAAATTTACTAGTTTTTCCACTTCCATGTTATAAATTACATCATTCATCCTAATCAGCTTGTTTTCTAGGTGATCCTAAAAGACTAGACAAAGTCTGGGGAAAATATCAGCCTGTCACAGGAGGAAGTGCCAACATTTTTGGCAGCTAGATCTTGAATTACTAAACACAATTACACAGTGAATTTGACTTAATGGCTCAAATTGTTTGTTAAACTTTTGCCAGGAGTTAGAATGCAAATAAAGTAGAAGACCTTATTCATAGGGGTTATTTGCCACTACATTAAGGAAGAAATTTTGCCCTGGGAGATTTTACTACTTAACAGTGCTGTGGTAGATTTTGAGTATTTTATTATGCAGATAATTTATTTGTTTTAAAAAAGCTTTACTTTAAATTTAGCAGAGGATTGGTGTAATTTTAAACTAAAATCATTCTTTGGTTTTTAGCTTAAGCCATTTGATTAAGGTACACTGTAATAATAATAATAAAAAAGCATAATATACTCTAAACAGACTATCCAGCTTGCTGGATTTTAGAAGTTTTTCTCATGTCAGTTTCTATCAGTGGAAGAGAAAGGTGCTTTAAAAAGAGCTTATATGTTCATTAGTAATAATAGCACCTTCACAGTGTTAATCTTTTACATACCACAATAATGTGTAATGTTTTGACATATTTGCCATCACACTGAGAAAAAGGTGGCTGCCCAAATTTGCCCAGAAGTACAGACACAGAATAAGAGAATAACAATGGCTGCATACTTAAGATTATAGGATACACTTTGATGATATCAATATATCAATGAAACCTCTTTTTATTAGAAGGCAAATGTGAGTTCAGAGGGCTGCAGGTATCTTTAACACTCATGTAAGGGATAGCCCAATATTTATTCTGAAGGATGATACTGCTATTAAAACCAAGAAGTAGCACAATTAACTAGCTAGGCTAAATGCATTCACAGATGCAGCTGCCAGTGTGTTCTTACAGTGCAGTAATAGAGCTTAGGAAAAAAAAAATTGTAAATGGCACCCTTTGAGGCATCTCCAGTGAAGTCCTCTCGTTATATGATTCATATAAACCTGCTTGGAGATTCCCAGTCTGTCCCACACCACCCAATACCACTGATAATGGTGATTTTGACTCATAGCATGTGACAAGAAGTTGGTGACAACCAAACAATTCTGTGACAATAGCTTTATGCCGTGGGGTAATGTTTCAGACAAGAAATTGAAACAAAGCTTCTGCTGTCATTCATCTGTCTTTTGAACATTAGTAGGCTAACCAAGGCTGTCTTGCAAATTTCTTATTTCAAATCTGAATTACCAAAATATAAGGCATGTTAGAATGACTTATTCTTTCGCAGTTTAAAGTGGGGCTTTGTCCTCCAAGCTTAGGAAATGTTGCTTTCAAAGTACGGTGTACCCAAAGACATCACATTGTTCTTATATATGTAAAATTGTATGAACAATTTCATTAATCTACACTAGGGAAAAACAAATGGTTTCTTCTTCAATCCTGCCTTCCTCAGAGTGCCAGACAGAGTATTGTAGATCTTGAAAAATCACCTGTAGCATTTTTACGATGACAGATGGAATTGTGATCATTCCTATAAATATTTAAAGTATCTTAAGTAATTTCCATGAATCTTTTTCTGCTTTATAAATACTTAAGTTAATTTACTATCTTAGTTGCCTGTAATGACCACAGAAAGTAAAATAAAGAATCAGCATGCTTTATAGCATACCTCCAAATAGGAAGCAATTGTAGCTCTTGTTTTCCTACATGCTTTAATTATACATATGAAAAGCCCACACAGAGATATATTTACCTCATCACCAGAACATTTCATACTGGTAAACGTAGCATAGTTTCAATGATGCAGCATAAAATGAGTTCAGTCTTTTGAAGGCTGAAGTCTTGCTGTTTGTGAAGTTATGCTACACATGTAATGGAGTTTTGGGAATTGCAGAGCCTGCACTGGTGTTTCATTATGGCAGAAGACAGAAGGCTATAGCCACCTGGCTAAATTAGACAGCCATATGGCAGCTCTGAGTAGTGAGATGTGACCTAGTGGCCACATGCTCGTTCTACTATGGAACAGGCTGTAGCTATTTCAGAAAGCAGAATTTGAAGTGATCCTGTATCATAGTGGCGCTGTGGCAAAGTCAGGGTTTGCGGTCCGTATTGGTTAGGGCATATATTCCATATGTGCTCCTAGAGGTTTGCTACTTATTTAGTCAGTGACACTGCTACAGCAATTCACAAAGCTAGACTGAAATGACATCTGTTCAAAAAAGAAGAGACTTCCGAAGAAAAGATAATTTTTGAACAAAGGTTGTCTTTGAGGCTGGTTTACAGCACAGTCCTTAACTTTATATGAAGACAATTTCCTGTAAGGTTTTAAATGCACATCAATGTGTGGTTGAAGTGTGAACTAAGCAAAACACGTTTGTCTGAAACAGCTTGCTCTAAGAACCTAAATTTTTGATTTCATAAGAAAGGAAGAACATCCCTCAGTGGGACAGGTTGGCATCAAAATCTGTCTGAGTAAGTGCCCATAAACTGTTTAGCTCTAAATTACCAGTGAAAAACAATTTAATTTGACTCACAACTGTTACCATACGTGTAAAATAGTTTGAACATTCTCTCTGATACTTGGCATTTTCCCCAAAATGCAAACATATTTTTGAGCAGGGAAAGGATATAATGTAGATTAGTTAACTTGGCCCCACAAAAGCTGGGCATTTGAGATCTTATGTGAGCCCTGAGGTGCAACCTGTTGTCTCTGTCTGAGTTTCCAGGCCTGCCTTCGTGTATGGTGAAAGTATTCAAACTTGGAGAATAGGAGTAATATGAAACATCAGATAAGAGATTTCCCTTCTTTTCTTCTCTTGGGGAAGAGAGGGGACATCCATGACAAAAACAGCTCTCAGGTCTTAGCTTTCTCAGAAACATCTGTCCTGTGTCTCCTTTTTTGCAAGCTAATTGCCATAGAAAGCTAGATGTCTAAGATGGCTAGGCCTCACATTCTTTTACTTTCAGATTTCTTAGAAAGCATCCACAGTGGTTTTCAGCCTAACACTTTGCAACTGGTGAAAGAACACAGTTTCACAGAGAAGCTTTTTTTTTTTTTTCAGGATGCCAAAGAATCAATTGGTAAGAACAGTGCATGGGTTTGAGGTTTTCTTCCCCTCAGCTCCACAGATGGCTTCTGTCCCTCTGTGGAGGGACAGGAAAAATAACAGTTCCGAGCATTCCCAAAGATAAAAGCCTCAGCAAATTGCTGAGCCTGGGATTTTCATTTACTGAATGTACATGGATGTAGAAATGGGCAGCTGAAACTAATAGGCTAATATAAAAAAGTTAATTACATTTGAAGAGGTAGGATAAGGAAATTCATTTATGATCATATATAAAAACTTAGTTCTAATTCATTTACAATTACTTTTGTAATAAATTGACATGATTGCACAAGAAAAAAATGTCTATTATTAGTCTAAATGCCCATGTATACCGTACCTAGCTTCTAGACATTGCTCGGAAAGAAGATACTCTTACTCCAATTTATATGAGGGAGAGAAAGTTCTTTTAATGTATGTATACCCAACGTGAGACTAAGACACAGGGTGTCAAATGTCAGCCCAACCAGTGCATTACAAACTGCAGTCATTTGAGGAGATGAGGAAGGGAAGACAGGTGATAGAAACAATAGAAAATAAAAGTATGTATTCCTTGTAGAAGACAAGAGAAATAGTCACCACCATGGCCCAGCGTGGACCACTTCGGATAGGATTTCAAGCTAAACTGGATATAACTACGCTAAAACAGTCTACAGGAACTATCCTACAGAGTGAAAACCATGTTTGACTTTAACAAGAAGTGTTTGCAAGCCTTTCTGTATCAGTTCTCATCATATTATCACAGGCACCCAAAGAGGAATCCAATTAGACTAGAAAATTCAGATTTCAGAAAATGGAAGAACGCTGTCCTGATTACAAGGCCTTAGACATGCCTTAAACCAGCAACCAAATTAGTAAGATTGATTCTTCATAGGAATTTAATATGTTTTGGTTTGAAACGAGACCTGAAGAATCTAAGAGTTGCGCAGTCACATTTCCTAAGTATTGAGCTTCAAAAAAGGAACATGAATATTAAGTCCCTAAATTGTAGCCTAAATATATCATTCATTGTCTTCTACATCTTTATTTTAACAAGAGGTCATGCAAAATTTCTGACCCTCACAGCCAGTCATGATATAAGATTCAAAATTCCTAAGAATAACCTAAAAGTATGGCTTGTTATCCAATCTGGTTATCTGTTATCCAATCTGACAAGATTAACAATGTGATTACCAATTTGGTAATCTTGTTATCCAATCTGGTAATCAATTCCACGCTCTTAACCTGTGAAACAAGTGAAAGTGACAAAGGCAGCTATTGCCAAAACACAACTGGGCTGAGAATACAAGACTACAGTGAAAAATTTTTATTAGAAATAACCTACCTCCAAATCGAAAGCCAAAGGCAGTCTGGTAGTAACAACATGCCATACCATCTTTACAAAAAGTCTGAGGGCTGAAAAGTAATGTTTACTATATTATTATGTTGGCCCATGATGTCAGAGGTTGATGTTGGTGGTATGGCAATAGAGGCTGAACCTTCCCGCCAGTACTCTATTACAATTTATTGCCATGTAACAGATGGCAGCAGAGAGGCAGTCTGACAAAATGGCATTTGACACAGAAGTTCTGATGAAGCAAAGGTGTGGAATTGAATCCTTCTGTACAGGAAAAAGTTGTACCCATTGACATTCATCAACGCTTACTAAATGTTTGTGAAGACAAAACAGTGCATGTGAAGACAATGAGGTGGTGGTGGGTGGTGTGTTTCCACCGTGGCAACTGTGACATGAAAGACAAACCATGTTCTTGACAGCCATCTTGACAGCAGATATTTTTCTTAATGAATACTTTATGCAGACCCTTGTTCATCACTAGCAAAAGTGCATAGCTAACAGTGGTGACTATGTTGAAGAGTATAGCACATTTTCAGCTACAAAACACTATCTAAGAGTATTATTGTGCACTTTGCCATGGTTCTCATGGAAATAAATATGTGGCATTATTTTCAGATCAACCTACATACAATTTTTTTAAAAAAACACTAACAACTCATTTATTCTTTTTGTTATTTAATCCCCTTCACTCCTTCCCCCCTCAAAAAACAAAAAACAAACAAACAAAACAAACAAAACAAACAAACAAACCAAACAAACCAAACAAACCAAACAAACCAAACAAACCAAACAAACCAAACAAACCAAACAAACCAAACAAACCAAACAAACCAAACAAACCAAACAACCATCTCACAGCTATAAGAAAATACGGGGGAAGGCTTCTGCACACTCGTTGTGCATGATATTCTATTCCAACAGCTAAAATAAATATTACTCTTTCATGAAGTAAATCAAAGCTCAGCTTTCATAGTTTTTTTTAGCAGATATTTGAAAAAAATGGAAGTAGAGACACTATCACCAAGCTTGGCTCCTCTGTGCATCTGACCTCTAATTAGTGACACAATAAGACTAGCATAGTAAGTGGCATGAAAAATTTTATTTAGAGGTAATTTAAAGTAAACAAGACAAGTGGAAGTGGAGAGAGGGATGAGGAAGAGGAATGTGATTCAGCAAAACTGTAAACATACTTGACAAAACTGATTGCAACAGTCAGGCTCAAAAATAAAATGTCTTGTTACCTCAAGGTGAATATTATGTAAATACTAAGAAATATGGAGAAGATACCAGGAAGGGATGCCATCTAAAAGTACCCTGACAGGCTTGAGAGGTGAGTCCATGCAAACTCAAAGAAATTCAGCAAGGTCAAGTGTAAGGTCCTGCACATGATTTGAGGCAGTCCCAAGCACAAATACAGGCTAAGCTGAGAACAGACTGAGAACAGCCCTGAAGAGAAGAACTTCACGTTGTTGATTTATGAGAAACTCAAAAAGAGCCAGCAACTTGTGCTTGCAATCCATAAAGCCAAAACTATCCTTGGCTGCTTCAAACAAAATATGATCAGAAGGGCAAAAGAGGTCATTGTGCCGTTCTTCTACTCTGTTCTCATGAGGTCTCATCTGCAGAACTGCATCCAGCTCAGGGGCCTCCAAAACAAGGACATGACCTGTTATAATAAAACCAGATGGTGGCCACAGGGATGATCACAGGGCTGGAGCAGTTCTCATGTGAAGAGAGCCTGGCAGAGCTGGTTTTGTCCAGTCTGGAGAAGGCTCCATCAAGATCTCACCAAGGCCTTCCAGTAACTATAGGGAGCTTACAGGAAAGATGAGGAAAGACTCTTTACCAAGGCACGTAGTGACAGGCAAGAGGTAACAAATCTAAACTAAAAGAAAGAAGATTTAGGTTAGATATTAGGAAGAAATTTTCAAATTCAGAGAGTAGTAAGCCACTGAAACAGTCTGTTCAGAGAAGTTGTGGATTCCCCTTTCCTGTAGGCATCCAAAGCCAAGTTAGACGGGGCCCTATGCAGCCTGATCCAGTGGGTGGTTGAAGGAAATACACAATCAAGCTCCCTTCCAACCCCAAATATTCTAAGACTCTGGAATTAACTTACACATATAAAAACGTTTAGAAAAAGAACACCAGTTACTTTGCATGACTTGTTGCCTTTACTATTGTCATGGTTTTATGATTATTTGTTATCAGTATTCCACATCATAACATCATGTAGTGCGCTGGGATTTTAACTGTTAATGCTCAAGTTCCGGGTGCCTGTCCAGAAGAGAAAAGAACTACATTCCCAGGGGGCTTTGCAGTCAGAGAGGAGATAAACTCCTGGCAAGGTCACCTGATGTGCTCTTCTTCATTGGCTCTTCTTCGTCAGTTGTTTTTCATCTCCCTGCTGCCCAACTGGACCATGCATCTCACCTCAACATCATGGTGAGGCCTATCCACATTTCAGACATTCTCTCTCTCATTTTATTTGATTTATTAGCTTCAATTCTAATTCTATTGTATTATAGTGTGTTATCTTGCACTCCAATACTATATTTAGTAAATTAGTTTGTTTCTCCTCAGATAATTGATGCTGTTTTCAATTATTTTGGGGTCCTCTGTTTCCCTTTTCCAGATGTGCAGATCCATGGATCTCTCCGCCCCACTAGTCATGGGACCGAGCTGAACCAGCCCGTAAATCACTAACAACTGTTCTGTCAGTTTTTCTACTAGTTACAAGCTGAAACATCTTTCAAAGAAGTTTCTTGCTTTGCTTTCTTATGTAATGGAGAACAAACTTTTTGGGACCCATGTGAGTCCTATGTGAATACCCAGCAGTCATTCCAATTAATAAAACAGCAACGTTGCAACAGCTATGCAGTGGTACCATTCCGGAATACAAGTTCTTAATTCTACAATTTAGTTATTCACATAATGCCTTTACTTAAACAGTGGCAATGTTCACATGGCTGAGCTAACACTGTGTTTTGCAGATATGCTACCTTCTCAGTTTATATAGAAATACGTTTCCATGGAAACTAATAAAGAAGGTTACTCACTTATATGCGACTTACCTGATGCTTCTCTAGTGAATGCTTTAGTAAGGCTTGACGCTGGTAGAACACTTAGAAACCTTAGCTTGTCTTTTTCTAACTGAACAAAATGGCGATCAGAGAGAATTCAGTAGTTAAAAGTTTTTGTTGGAGGCAACACTTTTCCATTAGTTCTTACGAGTTAGTTTCTTTACTCCCCTGTTGTGGTTTAACTCAGCAGGCAGCTAAGGATTACACAGCTGCTCACTCACTTCCCCCACAGTAGGACAGAGGAGGAAACTGAGAAGATTAAAAAAAAAAAACAAAAACAAACGTAAAACTCATAGCTGAGATAAAGACAGTAATAGAATGGAAAATGAAGGAATAATAGTGATAATATAATAACATACAAAACAAATGATACATAAAATGATTACTGCTGCCCAGATTGTTCCCAAGCAGTGACATAGCCCTGCACCTGCCAGCTGCCTCAGTTTTATTGTCCGGCATGATATCATATAGAATGGTACACTCTTTTAGTGAGTCCAGATCAGTTATCCCGATTTTGTTCCCTCCAAGCTTCCTTTGCATCCCAGCATCCTCAGCGGGGGTTCTTGACTTAGTGTAAGCAGCGCCTAGCAACAGCTAAAAGACATGGATGTGTTATCGATATTGCTCTTTTCCTAAATTCAGAACATCCAGCACCATACATAAAATCACAGAATCACTCAGGTTGGAAAAGTCTTTAAAGGTCATCAAGCCCAACCATGACCTAACCATACTACCCTAACTAACAACTGTCCACTAAATCACGTCCCTGAGCACCATATCCAAATGGATTTTAAACACACCCAGGGATGGTGACTCAACCATCTCCCTGGGGAGCCTATTCCAGTGCTTAACATCCCTTTCTGTAAAGAAGCCTTTACTGATATCCAACCTAAACTTACCCTGGCGCAATTTGAGGTCATTTCCCCTCATCCTGTCATGTGTCACCAGTAAGAAGAAACCAACCCTGCTCTTGCTGTAAGCACTCCTTTTCCCCAGACTGAAAATCCCCAGTTCCTTCAGTCTCTCCTCATAGGACATATTCTCTAAGCCCTTCACAAGCCCTGTTGCCCTTCTTTGGACCTGCTCCAGCACCTCCATGTCCTTGCTGTACCAAGGTGCTCAAAGCTGATCACAGTACTCAAGGTGAGGCCTTACCAGTGCCAAGTACAGGGGCAGGATGACTTCCCTAGTCCTGCTCAGCACTCCATTCCTGACACAAGCCAGGATTCCATCGGCCTTCTTGGCCACATGGGCACACTGCTGGCTCATATTCAGCCCACTGTCCATCAGTACACCAATGTCCCTTCCCACCAGGCAGCTTTCCAGCCACTCCTCCCCAAGCCTGTAGGGTTGTCTGGGGTTGTTGTGACTAAAATGCAGGTCCCAACACTTGGCCCTATTGAAACTCGTACAGTTTATCTCAGCCCATTGATTCAGTCTATCCAGGTCTTTCTGTAGTGCCCTTCTTCCCTCAGGCAAATCAACACTTCCTCCCAACTGGGTGTCGTCTGCAAATTTACTGGGGGTGCACTCAATCCCCTCATTAAGATCACTAATAATGATGTTAAATAGAAGCAGCCCCAGTACTGAGCCCTGGGGGACACCGCTTGTGACTGGCTGTCAGCTGGATTTAAACTCCATTGACTACAACTCTTTGGGCCCAGCCAGCCAGCCAGTTTTTCACCCAGCAGAGCATATGCCCAGCCAAACCACGGCCAGCCAGCTTCTCCATGAGAATCAAATACTATGCAGAAAACTAGCTTTATCACAACCAAAACCAAGACATCTCCCATTAATACATTAATAGTATCAGTCTTTTGCTTGCCATTCAAGTCGGTTATAAAAAGGATTTAGAATCAAATGTGAGTAATAATATCTTTACAGCAAGAAAGGTGAAAAGTTTAAAATAGTGTCAGCAGGCCCACAAGAGTTTACATAAAAAATCTTAAATTGGATATTTTGTGAGCATCAATGAGTGTTAGAGCATATTTTGAGTTTAAAAATCCTTCAGATCCATCCCTTAGAGATGAAGAAATTCTGCCCTGAAGCTACTATAATCTGAAAAACTTGTCAAAATTAGCAACGCAAATGACATAACTAACCCAGGATTACAGAACCTAATTATGAGTGGAACAGGGAATACAATCTCACAGTGTTAATTCATAGCTAGAAGTCTCCCTGCAAAACTGTGCTAAATAAATCAAAGCTGTTCCACTGATTTCATTTTGTCTTGGTCAACTTTCAAAAGAAGCATCAATTGAATAGGAAAGAGATAATAAATAAGTAATAATAGGCCAACAATAGCAACACGCAAGCAAGTAGTAAACTACAGAATTGGGAAAATAAATAAATAAAAATCTTACATAACAGGTGAAAAAATCCTGGGCCCTACACATTTAAATAATCTCCCAGTAATTAAAAAAAAAAAATAAACATAATGCTGAAGTGTAGAACAATAATAACTCACCAGTATTATTTCAGCTGGCTTATTGAAGCATTCTTTTCGTAGTTACAATATTTCCTCCTTTGCTGAATTCAAGGGCACAAATCAAGACTTATCTAAACAATAATTTTGAACATTTGTAGTCTTAAAAAACAAGGTAACATATAGCTTACAGTATTCCACTCCTACATGCCTTTTTTAAAATACACTTACTCTAGATTCTTCTAAGTTACATAGCTAAGTATCAACAATAACTTTCATTTCCACTTTCCTTCCTCCAACTTTCTAGGGCCTAGTATTTACCTAATTACCTGATAATTAAATCAGGTACAGATGATACTCAATTGAAGACACTCTCTTAGAGGGGGTCAGAATAGCTTATATTACAGATCAAAACTTGCAACAAAGTACAAGAAAGTATATAACAACAACAAAAAGAGAAAGAAAGGAAGAAAGTAATAAATGATTAAAATGACAGAAGTAATTTAAAGCAGAGTGTGGATCTAGATGGTGTTGCAAAAAGGAATGCATATCTTCTGTGTTATGTAGTAGTGTAGAGGGAGATGTATGCCTATTGCTCTAAAATAGTGCCCTGCAAAATATCAGTTTGCTTGAAACAGGGCTGCATACAGTTGTAATTATGCTCACAAAGAAGTTATCTTGCAGTCAATCAGTATGTACAGGGTGTTTCTGAATGAAATTTAATTCTTAGATAAAGTACTTCATATTTGTCATTAAGAGAGGTGAACTCAAAGAACTATGCTGATTATTAGGGCTTTTTCAACACTTGAAATATCTTTGAAATTAATTTCCTTTAATTGTTTAATAGATATTAGTATTTCTTTTAGTCCAAAACCAAAAATTGTGACTTAGCTCATTCTCCTCCATGTGGTATTCTACAGCAACAATAAGCATTAGAACTTTAGCATTATTATAAAATAAAACATTATAAATAATAATACCAGTTTTTACTGCTTGCATTATATGAGTTACTTGTGCTGAGCACAAATCACAAAGCACTGGGTCCATATTTGGTCAAATAAACATATAAGTCATTTTAATGTGCAGTTACTGCCTTCACATATGAATATATTCACATATTAACAACTGTTAATGTGGCTTTTAATTGTGCTTTCTGAAATGTCAGCTGTAGTAAAATATATCTCTTTTGTCTCCAAGAGGAGATGAAAATGAACACAGAAGCCTGTTAGAAGCAGAGTAACTGTCTGACAAAAGTTGCTCTTATGAATATGGTTCTCTCATCTAGTGGTATACCATTAGAATTAGAAAAATATTTTAAAGTTGGAATGGTGAATTGAGATCCTTAGCAGTGGAGATCATCAGAACTGCTTTCATTGCAATTAAATTATATTTTTCATACTTCATCCTCAATACTGTTGATATGGCAAAGTGTATGAGAGATACTTTTATCACATTAAGTCACCGCAGTATAACAATGAAAAATGTCACATCTGGTTCAATTTTGTACTGATTTTTTCACCCACAGGCTAGCAAGTAAAGTAGGTGGTTATATCTGTCAACGTGTGAGAATTTGTAATCAATGCAAACATGCTGACTAAGGCCCATGTCGCGTGCATTCAAATAAATAAGTACCTACAAGACAGGACTGCAGGGAAATCAAAGTGTATCAATACCTCATGGTGGAGAGATGATGATGGAGCAAGTCTCTTTCCCATGGTACCTATTACAAAACAAGAGGCAATAGGCACAAACTGAAACACAAAGAATTCTGCATAAATGTAAGAAAAAAACCCTTTTAACTGTAAAGTTGATTGAACACTGGCATGGACTGCCCAGCGAGATTGGAGAATATCCATCCTCAAAAATATTCAAAATGATATGAGAATGCAGTTGTGAGAATGAATCCCTAGTTGACATCATTTTGAGTGCCTTCCAACCTGAGCCATTGTGATTGTTGATACCTTCTCTGTTCTTGCCTGTTCCTCTTTACTTCTCAGTAGGTAAATCTGTTTACTGGAAAAAAATTACTGTTGCAAGAACAGTGCTTTATAGCAGATACAGAGTGTTGTTCAGTTTGTGTCTTCTGGGCTATCTGCAAAAATTCTAATTTGAACATCACATTATGTAGCCGAACAACGCATAAATTACTTTGCTGTTTGATGAATATTGTTTCAGTCCAAGTAATAGTAACTTTTGAGATAGTGATGTGATAGCGAAAAGATTCCCAACCTATTGTATCATAAAAAATGAGGACAATCTATAGAGAAATAAGGAAACATTTACAGCATGTGAACACTGAGAAATTCTCAGGCACTTTTGACAGTCACCATACAAACGCTAAAACATCCATCATCTTGGCAACAAGTCAAGCTTCACAAGTTTCAAAAAAGTGTTATCACTTAAGGAAGTTTCTGAGGCTCCTAAAAACTGTATAACCTGTGGAAATTTCAAATCATTTCAATCTAATTTGATTTTAATGTACTATCATTGAGTAGAATAATAATACTGCAGTTTAAATTCATAGGAAAATATCAGTGTTCTGTATAGACATGGGATGGTATAACATGATCAAAATTAGAAAATATTCTTCTTCTGATATACTAATCATGTATTTCAGTTTTATTTTTCCCTTGAAGATACACATACACTTGCATAGTATATTTATAATATATATACGTAAACAAAATATTCCCTCATATTCCAGCAAGGCACTCAAATGCTAGAAGGCAAGAGTATATACATCAGAAGATATTGAACATTGTAAAGCAAAAGTAACAAAAAACTTCAGAGTAGGAGACACATTTTTAATGTTATCAATAAGAGAGTGGTAGACATGTAAGTACTGTGAAATGAGCTTCAATATTTTCTGGATGCAGAAATGGAGGCCAATCTGAGGCTGAGCTGGGACTGAAAATGGTTTGTTGCTGGTGGTGTAAATAAACCTGCTGGACTAAGAATACAGCCCAGAAGAATTCTTCACATCAGGAATAAGCTGCAGTAGCATTTTTGCTGTTGACAAGATTGTCAGCAATCGTTATACTTCTCATACTACTTTTATTAATAGAACACAATGATGACATACTTTATAGCCTTACAAATGTAAAAATTTGCTTATTTATTTCTGTATTTGAATAAAAATACTAACAATTATGGCCTTTGAAAGCTAAGATGTTCATTTAGATACACTTCAAGGAAGATGAAGCAAAGTAGAGGAGTATTGTGGAACAAGTTTTCTTAAAATACTGCTAGGGATAATAAGCAAACATATAGATATAGGAGAGGAAGAAGTTGTACAAATAAAAGATAAAGTCAGGCCTTGTTTTATTATGGAAATTACTGTTTTTCTGCAAAGAACAAATGGGAAGCAGTGCAGGGAACAGAACAGTTGTTGATGCAAAACTACTTCAATACTCAGGAAATAGTGCAAAAAGGACTGCATTTTTCTGTGACTGATAGCACAGTAGCAAATAGCTTAAACCTACAATTCTCATCAGCACATTAAAGAGATTAGGAAAAAAAGCCTATATGTCTTATTAAGAGATTTTTCATAGCATAAAGATTCTGAAGTGTTCGCATTTATTAAAGTTCGGCATGTATTTCACCAATATAACTATCAAGAAAAGCCAAATAAATGTAAGATACTTCAAAGAAAAACAACACAAGATCGTCATAGAATAACACAGGATTTTTATTAATCAATTTTTTTTTTTTTTTTTTTTTTTTTTTTTGGAAGAAGGGAAATAAAAGTGTAAGAGCCCTTTATATTAACTTCAGGAATGGAAATACTGATGTACAGTTCTACAATAACATCTAAAATTAAAAGTTCACATAAATATTCAAAAAATACACATTTTTTGTCATAAAACGTAAAAGTAAAAATGATGTCAACTAGAAATAAGAACAAATAAATGTCCATTAAATAATATGAATACAATCTTGTAGGATTGTTTAATGAAGTGCAATAACTCTTCAAAGTAACTCACAGCAATTACATCCTCAGTAATCCGATTAAAAAAACACAAAAGAATGCTGCTTGATATTCTTCAGAGACAAAAGTGTTTGCTTCCAAAGGCTGTGTTGTTGTTTGGTGTGGTTTTATTTTTTGGTTTGTTGGTTGTGTTTTTTTTTTTGTTTTTTTTTTTTTTTTTAGTCAGTGCACAAAGGTAAAATTTGAAACAATCAGGTTCTTATTGCACGTGAGTAACATAAACTATTAAAACAATACAAATGAGGAAAAAAAAATCAGAGAATATGGTGATAAATCAGATGCTAGACAGTGTTATTTCTCAAGTTTTTAAATATTATAGTAATATTTATCTCTTAAATGAAAATTGGGATTTAACTAATTCTTGGCTTTGTAGGGTAAACACTAAAAATCACCAATGAACCTGTCCAATGAGACCTTAGATACAAGTTTTTCTCTGAACTTAACTGAAAATGAATTACTGGGGGATCAGATACCTTCACTACTGTATATGTGACCCCAACTTGACCTTAAATTACCTTTTTAAGTAATTAGAATTTCCTTCTTCTAAAATTTAAGTTATATTCTGAATCATCAGCGTGAAATCGTGAACAGCAAAATGTCTCCATTGCCTCATATAGAACTGACATCTTTTTCCATATTCTCCAATGATGTATTTATACTTGATTCTTAATATTTATGTGAATATTTTTCTCCAGTTATCATCATTGTAACTTTTTAAAGCCCTTAATTCATATAATATACATTGTTTTTTTGAATTACATTTAAGAAACTGTTTACAACATTGCTGCAGTGTTGTTGAAACTAAATGGATGTTTAGTATAATATAATATAAATATAATTAGTCCTTCAAATTTTATATTGGCAACTAGTTCTAACAATTTGCCATCCTGAACAGCAAGATAGTCAGACTATAAGAAAAGGCTCATATAAAATTTCTAAGGCTAATAAGCAAAGCAGAATTCTCTGTAGTTCAATAGAATAAAAATAATAATAATAAAAAAAATGCCTAAAGCACTCTACTGACCTTTTTTAGAATTAAAGAATAGGTATAATTTTCAAAACCATATAATCTCACCATATCAGTTTGAATTTCACATAGGCCACACTGTTTATGGAGATAGCTGTGTAAAATTTTCTCAAAATAATTATGGCGATCCATTGGAAAGTGAAAAAGAAACAAAGAAACCAGCAAAAAAACAAATGACCTTTAAAGTAGATGTAGATCTCGATACACGATCTGCATCATGGCCACCTTCAATGTTACCTTGTTATTTAGAGAGCATAGATACCTAGCATAATAGCACTACTATGTCCTCATGAAGTACTGTAATATAAACCTATTTTGGAAAGTTAGAAAGGACTACATGATGCGCAAGGTGTTTTAGATAAATACACTCTTTCCTTCTGATTCTTTTCTTTATTAAAATGTGTTGGTGCTGTTCTGCTTATACTTCAAGCAAACATAATACTATGGTAATAAAAATACGTAAATTTTCTTGTGCATGGAATTACCCTTATCCATACTTGGTGGTGTTGAGCAATCATTTTTCTGTACTCCAAGAGGTTTATTTTACAAATATTACTTTAACATAACTCAAAGAAAACAGATATATAAGGAAAAACAGCTATCAACCTGCTACCTTATACCTTTCACTAGATTTTTTCCCAGTTACAAAACATCCACTTACATGGATTTTATATACTGTTGAGCATCTTGCTTAAACATCAGACGCATCACTAAGAATTCTGATTTCTTATATTCTTCATGTAACATTGATTATCTCTACATGCAACGTGCGGAATATATACAAAGTCCTTTTATTATCTCTTTTCAAACTCTTAGCCAAGAGAAAGAAACAGACAGATTACTGAAAAAAAAATTAATGATTTGGAAAACAAAGCACAATGTTATAGCTGGACTGAAGCAGGAAGGCTGTTTCTTATCTTTTCTACTTATCTGTGAGCCTTGAAGAGTATTTATACAAAACGAAATACACTTTTTATGTATCATACCTTTCAAACAATAAATAAGAATGAAATTGTTTATGTTAGAAAATATATTATTTGTTTGTTATCTTTCCAAACAATCAGATTTTTTTTTTTCATTTTTACCTTTAGGAGATTGCTTACGTGCTTAAAGTTAAGCAGAAAATTCGGAACCCTGTTTAAGTCAAGTTTTGTTAAGAAAATTAATGCAAGCTAGTTCGTAATTCCCATTAAGCCCTCATATAAAGTGCACTGACATAATGTAAAAATAAAAATAAATTTTAATTCCACTAATACTGTTGTTATCCATATACGTTATACTTACGCTACTAGGGCTTTTCCAGTGTGATGAAAATGGGATCAAGTCATGTAATATATTTGTCTACATAGGTGCTTGAGATTCTTTCTGGATAGTTTAAACATTTTACTGAACAGATATTAAGAGAATCCAGAGGAGCCTTCTTAAAGCAGAAATGGTGATGTTGCGTAGCCTGTCTGCATAGTCAGCCTATGCATGTATCTATACAAAATATTTCAGAAAGAGAGGCACAGCAAGGGTCAAAATACAAAATATAAGGCAACATTATTCGTACACAACAAAAGCCTTTATTTGTGGTATATTTTATTCACTGTCACGTCTATAAAGATTTCGGAAACCAACAGATGGTGACACTTGTCATATCCATCAGGGTCTCTCGAATGTTGCCTAGTTCAGATCAAACAAACTGAATAGATTTTCAATCTCCAGGGATCACATAGAGACCTTCAAGTAAGTTTATTCTTCCTCTACTTTAATAGGCAGGATTACTTGCGTAGAAATCCTAGGCAGTCCTCTGTATCTTTAACACAGGACTGAGGGCAAAAACAATAAAAAGAGTAAGATTTGCTGGTAATGAAGGCAAAGAAAATGGCACATCCAAAAATATTTAGCAGCGCTACAAAATGCAAGTGACAACCACAGCTACTAAGAACTTACAGGAAATTGATGCTAATAAGTCACAGAATTTTTTTTCCCCAATAATATTTTAAGTATATTCCAACCAAAAAAAAAACAAAACAAAAAACAAACAAACAAACAAACAAAAAAAACCCACAACCATCAAATATTTCTAAAATAGATAATAAATAAGTTCCCTTGCCATTACTTTTGCAACAACAGAAAATCCTTGAAGTTCACACAGTTGCCCTAGGAAATAAACTGCAAATCTTGAGCCCCTCAGAGGACAGATTTCCAGTGTCTCTTATACTGTAAAAAGTTAGCATCATGAGCATCACAGTGTAGATGTTCTCAAAACTTGGACAAAAAAATTTGCAAGGAAGCATGATACAAACAACTAGAGTTTACTGGATTTAAAGCAGCACATGACATTTTTATCTTTGACTTGATTGGCTAAATCCCAGTGAACTTCTGCCAAGTTCTTGCTGACAGCAGAAGATTAAAATGAGTCCTAGAGAGGACACTATACATTCCTCCAAGATGAGAGAAGCCCCCATCACTTTCCTCAGCATACATTCAAACTGTATTCTATATTTTATCTGGCATAAGCATCAAACTGCAAGCGTTCCTTCAGAAAATAAGTAAATAAATAAATAAATAAATATCAGTAGACTTTGAAAAAAAAGAGGCTGTGAAATATTTCATTAATGCACTCAGATACAGATCCTCATTTTTCCAGTCACTCCATAATTTTGTAAAAAGACTGCAGTGGATTTTCAGATTTATTTCAAAGTTTTGCTAGAAGTTACCGTTACTCTACTGTATGAGTGGATTTCATTTATGATCTTTGGAATTGTATAAGAAGTTTTTTGGTGTTTTTGTTGCTGCTATGGTTGTTTTGTTGATGGTATTCTGTTATTTTATTTCTGAATACTACTACAAAGAAAGAAAAAAAGATTAATTTTTTCCCAGATTGTGAGTTGGTGTTTCTGTTGGATCAAATTTTTGAGATCTCCTTTTCCACATAACTTGAGACAGTTTGTGCATGAAGGGCCACAATCGCAGTTATCAGGTGACGCACTCAGTGTGACTTAATTGAAGTCAATGGTGTGCTGATCAAACCAGTGAAGACATAACAGTCACGCCATAAGAGCAGTCAGAAATCGCTAGGTTTTGGGAAAGACGATGTCACCAATTTTTAGGTAGCGACTAAAATGCACTTGCGTGACAAACCTGAAAAGCCAAGGTAAGCTTTCAAATGCTCCAAATATGCAAAAATCTTAGTCAGGAAAAACTTAATATCAAAGCTATCAGAAAGAAAGACATATAAGAAAAGCCCATTTGGCATATCTGTGTGTATTCTGGAAGTAAAAGCAATTAACTAAAATGCCTGGGTTTTAAAAAAAAGAACCTTCACTATCTGGTTCGTTTTGTATATGGAAGCAAAAATTCATCCTAGGAATGCTTTCTGATGCTACCAAATTCCCTAAACATGGAGGGATTTTGTGGAAAGACTTTTCCTTCCAGTATAGAATTCCCGTTTCTACTTAATCCACACACACACAAGTAATACAGAAATAAAACAAACAAACAAAAACAACAGAACAAAAAACAACTCTTCGAGTGTTTTGAAAACCAAAGAACTGTGCTGGATAGGTGCTTTCCTTCCATCTTAATAATTTATAATTAAGATTGGTCCTAGTATATTATTGCGTACTACTCAGCAACCAGGTTGGATAAGGTTCTAGGCAGCCTGATCCCATGGATGACAACCCTGCCCGTAGCAAGGAGGTTGGAACTTGGTGGGCTTTAAGGTCCCTTCCAGTCCCAGCCATCCTGTGATTGCATAAAATGTATATTGTAGAATGTAATTACTCTAGGGAAGTAAGGATCATAATGAAGACAATACACCACTTCACATGTGTATAATGAATGAATACACGGATGTTATAACTAAAAAATACACAAGAAAGTTAGGCTAAACAGGCTATCGTGCTAAAGAAGAACGGATGGAAAACTTACCCTTACCCTGGACTTGCTAAGAAAACTCTAAAATTTGATATCAAAACCAAGGTCTCCAAAAGAGATCCTTCCCCTGTCGTAGTCAGCTCTTAAATGGGGTCTAGGAGAAGTGGAGCAAAGCTCCACTCCTTTCAGTAGCACAGGTGAATTGCCTTCACCTGTGCTCCCATGGCTGACTCATTGCTCGCCTCAGGTGGTCAATCAGAGGTTCAGGCTGTGATTCAGCAGTTCCCATACAATGTGTATCATTAAAAAGTATTTAGGGCACATATAATGTTTCTTGTGCCAAGTGGCTGCTTCAAAAAATGGGATACTGATTCAAACAGAAGCAGCTTTTCTTTAGGGATTTCCTCCTTCTTAAAATGCCCTCTATAACACCACAAAATATGAAAGTAGCAAGAAGAAAAATTTCAGTAGAAATTTTACAGTTATGCTTCATGTACAGGAACTTTAATTTAAAAAAAAAAAAAAAAAAAAAAAAAAAAAAAAAAAAAAGGGTACTTCTGTGGCAAAAATAATGTCTTTTCCCCTGGTGTCATGTCTTTGGATATGTACAGCCTTGGAGAAATGTATAAATCATTCTATACATGAAACTCTTAAAAAACTAGAGATTTTTAATACAAAGGAATCAATTTACTGAAAGAATGTCCACATGCCATTGCTTTATGATTTAGTATGTACACAAGAGGATCAAAGGACCTCTGTCTTACAGTTACTGTCATACTGTATATTAACATGTGGCTAATATCCTTCTCTGGGTGAGATTTACACTTAGTATTACAAATAACAGTGCTGAAAATACTGATACAAAACAGTTTCAAGATGACATTTTAAAAATATTCCTCACTTTAATTGAACTGTTTTTTTTTTTTTAAAGATTCAGCTTTATAAAAGATTTTCCAAGAAAATAGTAGCATTTAAAATGTATTTTTCTTTTTCTTTTTTTTCTCATTTTTCTTTTTAATATGTAGATGGATTTATTTAATAAAATGTAATCCAAAAGTCTATTTTTCCAGGAAAAAAAAACAACTACAGATACAGTATAAAGTTAGAATTAAAGAGGTGTGTTTTTTTTGTTTTTTTTTTTTTTTTTTTTTTTTTTTTAAATTGCTGTTTTGTTTTGTTCTTTTTTATTATTATTTTGTTTTTAAATGTAGTTGTTGCATATCTGTGTCCTGGAAAAAATACCCTTGATTGCAATATATGTTAATTTATGTACAGATCTGAAATATAATTGCATACATCAATTCTTGAGATTAGCAAGACTGAAATATATTGTTATCAATAACTAACTGTGCTTTCAATCTACCATGACTGTAAGAGACTGCTTAGAGAAAAAGATAAGTCTTAATAGTGAAATTCTGTCATTACTATTTCTTTTTGGTAGAGTTTAAACTATCAGTTTCAGTGCAGGCCTATGAGTCTTTAAAACCCATAGTTAATTCGGTCAAGCTGTGTTTGCAATTTTTTTTTCTATTTTGGCAATGGCAATATACACATAAATGTATAAAATCACAAAAAACGTTTGGCAAATGCTTATACTGATCCTTATGTATCCAGCTCAGGACACTCAAAATTATCATCATAACATACTTAGACAAAACTGGGTCTTTTCAACATCAGATAACATTATTCAATTTCCTCTGCTCTAATTAAAACCCTCAAGAAATAGAATTCTGAAAGGTTAGGCTGCTGAACTTCGCAGAATATCTGTCAAGCTCATAATCTAATTGTTAACGTATCCAACCCTTGCCTTCATCTAAATATTAAGTAGTTTAGGAGATATGTTTAACATTAGGTAGGATTTGTCTCATTAATTCCTTTTATATGCCCTGTGTCACTTACCTTTAAAAGTTACTAGAAGTTACAAAATCTTTTGGCATCGTTTGCTACTTTAGTTATCACACTAGTTTGTTTCTTTGTGTGAGAATGTGCTATTCCCTTGCCTTTCATTATCTATCACCAGTTAAACAGAGGTGTGACTTGTCTCAGATCTGCCTCAGTCATATTTAAACATCCAGATTATTTATAAGCTACTAACTATACATCCTAATATCATTCAAACAGATTAGCTGCCATAAGAGAGGTTGCAAACTGTCATGTTCAGTATGTACCACATGTTTACAGCATCCTGTCCATGATACTTGTTTTCAAGCCCTATAAAAGGGGAGAACCAGTTCTTCTGGTGCTGACAAGCCTTTGGGTTCTGTAGCATGATCAAATGAATTCATGTTCCCATGAGATCAGCAAGCTGCATGTCAGGTAGTATTTGCTTCATCTCACTTGCATTTAACATGTCAAGACTAGCAAACCTACTGAGTTACTATATGCCATGAAGTGCAGATATGGTCCACAGAAATTACGATTTACACAGATAGTTTAGACTCAGTAATATGATAATTTCACTTAATATAATCTTTCACTTTTTTTTTTTTTTTTTTTTTTTTAATTCAGCAAGTGAAATGAAGTTATACAATCCATTATATAGAGGCTGCTCTGAAAGGAATGCTTTTTATCTCCATGGAAACTACAATAGATACAAAGAGCACAATAACACTATTTGATAGAGCAAATTCTCAGCTACACAGTACTAGTTTTCAACCCTTAGCTATACATCTTTTACCAGTGATGAACAAGAGCCTGCATGCAATGCTCCTAAACATCTGCACCAGCAGGGGTAAACCACTGTTGCCATCACTACTGCTGAAGCACATCACTCATAACCTCATTGTGCTCACATGCCCTGTTTTGTCTCCATAACTGCTCAGTGAGGATCGATAAATGTCAGTGGGTGCCTTTTTTCCGCATGAAGGAATTCATACACCTTTGCTTTGTGTATACTTCCATCAGACACCATTTTTTCAGATTGCTCTTCTGCTGCCATCTGTTGCATGGCAACAAAATGTAATGGAATACTGTTGGAAAGGATCAACCTCTATCATACCACTAACATCCACTTCTGATACCACATGCTAACATAATAAAACAGGAAGCATTACTTTCAGAGCAGCCCTGGTAACATAGACTGTGACATTGTGTCATGAGCGATATAGCGTCTGCAGAGAACAACCATCACCTCAATGTGATGTGTGCTTGCAGAACAAAAAGACCAGAACAAATGTAGCTAAAAAAAGGTAGGGAGAGGAAAAAGAAGGTTGAGAAATCAAGTTGTCATCCTTACTTTCTGTTCCAATTATTCTGATTCAATTACCCAGTGAGCCTCTGTGATCTTTCTTGTAGATGAAGAAATGTCACTTCCTCTAATTGTGGCATGAGGCCTTGATTAAACATGTACAGCAAGAAGTGGTAACACACATCTACAAATGAGCAAATTTCACTGTAGGTTTAAGAGGTTCAGAGACTTCTTACTCTTTATTTTTTTACTCTCTATGTAATTCAGTAGGGTTTACAAATTATTTATCTATTCATTCCTCACATCTACTTTAACAGTAACATTGTTAAGCATACACTATTATTTAAGACCACTTTCTAGAACTTCAGGGGATGTTAGCGGCTTTCTAGAAACAAAAGAAAAAAAAAAAACAGCCAACTTTGGACCAGCAATGCCAGCCCAACAGTCCCTTTTATTCTACCATAGTGACTTTTGTGTGACAAACCAACCTAGTTATGTAGCAATCTAGTTTACCCTTTTCCTACAGTTCCAGATGGGAAAGTATGAAACCTAGAGAACATTAATTTTTAATTTATTTTTTTCAAGTAAAGGTAGCAGTAGGTAAAAACTTATTATTCAGCTCTGTGTGAGCTTATGTTTCCTTGCAGTGAACTCACACTCTATGGCAAGAAGACAAGAACCTTGCTACCCATCTTGTTGACCTAAAGTCTGCAGCTCTGTTGTGTGTAAATTGTGGTGAAGGAAAACATTTTTCCTGCTGTACATATGTAAAGAGATGGGTCCCCTTGGAGGCTGTCCAAGTCTGCCTGTGAAAGTGGTGTGCTGCTGAGGTACAGCAGTATGGTCTTTTGGAGCTCCTGAGAATGGTGGGTAGCGGTCTGTCTGAGATGCAGGCTTTGCTGTTTTAGGTGCCGTGGTGGCCAAACCATTCTGGGTGGCCTCCGAAGTGAGGGCTTCGTAGGCTCCTCTAGTATGCTTGATGACTTCCACTATCTCCTTCTCTTTCAGGAGGTTGCTCAGACACAAATTAGACAGTTGACAGCTCTTGCTTTCATAGGCCGTTGCTTGGCTGTTTGAGTATCTAAAAGGGTCCTCGGTGGGAATATGTGCTGACTTTCTGTCCCTTGTGCTGAGATTTTGGCTCACAATTCTGTTTGGATATGTAGCCTGGAGCAAATAAAAAACAAACAAACAAAACCCAGAATTTTTAGTAACAGAACATCTTAGCAGGAAAATGGCAGAGAGTACACAAAACACTCCTCACTATATCACAGTGTATAATGTACAAGGCTGAGCATTGAAATGAAAGGTGAATCTCCAATGCTGCTCAAACTCCCAAAACACTGCTAGCATAAAATAGAAGAATTCCTCATTCATTCATTTAGAAAATTAAACATTGACAAATGCTTATCATATGTAATTATTTGAGGTATTTCTTTAAATAAATAACTTAAATCAGAGATACTTTTTTTTCAGAACTTAGTAAAAAGATAAATATAAATCTTATAAACAGATTTTCAAGAGCATTAAATATGATGGAACAACAAGAATTTTTATTGACTAGAGATCAACACTGAACACTCTAAAATATTAGGAAACATAAAGAACCATCCTTTGAGAGAATCTTCATGCCTCATTTAAGCTCAGCTTTCAATGTCCCTTGAATCTAGGTGTTTTACAGTGTACTTACACTTAAACACATGCCAATGTGCTCTGCTAGAGCAGAGCAGTAAGTTTACTTCAACTGTCTGAAAAAAGTACAATGTAAGAATTCCAGTGTGGCAACAACTTTTGATTTGTTTGTGAATATGCAGACACTGGTACTTTTTAAAAATAAGGGCAATTTATCTGGCAAGTCAGTTCACCTTAGATTTCTATCTTGTGTGATATTTCATTCTGACCTCTGAACACCTAACTGGGAAGGATGTAATTCGCCTATGGAACTACATTTAATTATTCTCTCATGCATTTAGTACATACATATACTTGGAGTCTAAGTAAATTGTAGATGGGAAAACATTAGTAGAGTCAAAGCAAGATTTTTCCTGTTTAGTGACTGTAATAGGTAACTTCACGAGGAGATATGTTTCTGGCTGAGGAATTGTAGTGGTGAAGCCACAAATGTTCAGAAGCCTAGTGCCTGTAGGAACTTGAACTTTGAGCCTATGTGGCTTCATAAGAAAGCTTCGTCTCTCTATAAATTTTTGCAAACTATATATGACACCAATCTGCCCAATAAAGCTTAAATAGTTGGAAGCTGTGTTCAAACGAGTTTCAAGAGTTGTTGATGTAACCTACTTAAAATCCGTTATCTGCAGTTATGTGAGGATAGATTCTAATAATAATATCAATTGTACTTTATTTTCTAAGCTATTTTGGAATATGTGTTTTCCCTTGTTTTATTCCTGTCACACTTACCGACAAAACTACCAAGTTCTACCATTCATATGGAAAAAAAATAAAGTATGACAATACACAGGCTTTCTGCAACAGAACTCTGACAGTACACAATAGCAGCTTCTTGACATTTACATTGTTATATGGGCTCAGGCACTGCAGAACAAAGTTGAGAGAATCGAAAACACTCCCAAGCATTACAACAGTATTTTGCTTAAAAAAAAAAAGTACTTCAGGATGCTTCCATGAAACTTACATATTGTTCCAGGACAATCTGCACCACTCTACCTGCATTTCTTTTTTAAGCAGAGCAGAAGAACGATAAAAATCAATATCAATGGCGCGTAACCTTTTTGTTTTATTTAATTGTATAGTCATGCTAATGGACCTTCTTCAAAACAGATTCAAAAGGAGGCTTCAACACAAGTACTGCTGTACATTTTAAACATCAGAAACAGCAGCTTTGAGAAAGATCAATACCGGCATAATGTTTTTCCTTTTAATTCAGTATTGATTGTGTCCAGACTAAAAAATGGGAGTAGAGCTTTTCTGAAAAGTATTGCTTAGATTTTTTTTGCCTGAAGCACACAGATGTTGAGATGAAATTCAGTTGAATTCCTAGGGAATTGTTCCTGGGGAAACCCAAGTTCAGTAACTTCTCCCCCCCCCATGCCAGTAAATAAAATCTTCCTACTGGGACAAGAGATTCAAATTTAATGCCCTGCCAAAAAATACATATGCTTGTAGTAAGAGAGTTTCTGAAGTTACCATATGTCAACCTATGCCTTCTGTCAACTGAGAAATTGGTGGTCCATTCAACAACAGTTACACAAATCGTAAAAACACCGATGTATCTAAATCTGCACTTATAAATGCAGATAAATGCCCTTATAAATATAAACTAATTAATGTATTTCATGAAAGCAAAGTAAAGCATTTAAGATGTTGGATTTTCGTATTCTTGAATATTTCTTGGACATTTTAATAAACAATATTTCCTTTCACATTCTGGGAACGTCACTTCTTTAATAATAAAACAAAAAAACCCAGCTCTTCAGGAGCTGCTTCTGTAAATGAAATTATCTACATTGTTCCCCAATGGAAGGAATTCACTCTGACATAGGAGTAATCAAAGTGGTGAGAAATAGGAAATATATGTTAACATACTTATGTATCATAGAACTCAGAAGAATTTCACAATGGGACATTCAGTCTGTTCTACACTTCTGGCCAGGATCTGCTTAACTCCATATTGTTCTTGATTTATTTTTTAAGTAGTTGGTAAAAAATATCATTAATATAATCTCTACTTTTCTCTCAGATATCCTTTTCCACAACATTATCCTTACTTTTAAGAAAGGTATTCTTAATGTCTAAACAAAATCATTCTGCCTGCAAGTCTGTTTCTCCTATTTCCATCTATGATGGAAATGAAGAAAGAGTTACTGTTTCATCTTTGGATAACTATTTATGTCTTTGAAGAATGCTGTCAAGCTACCTCTTGCTCTTCTCTCCGCTAGAATTTAAAATATTATATAAATCTTTTATTTTTGTCTATTAGATCTGAGTCACCCTCACTTGCCTTCACTATAGTAATTACTTATCTTCAGTAATTCAACATTTTTTCTTGAAGTAGGTGGTTCAAGAATACAGCACTTAAAGTTATCTCCCAATCACCTGCATAGCCACAACAGTTCCAAGAGTTTTACATGTAAGATTATTACAAAATTGTTCATCTGACTGTCATCAGATAGCCATAATTTTTCCTTTGTCTTCGTTGCATCTCATCATTTTTTCGTCTGATCTTTCATTCAATATATCATTCTCTATTCTGGTTTTATTCATTAACGTGTTTTCTACCCTGCCTAACTTCATGCCATCCGTAAATATAATAAATTTTTTCTCTAATCCACACCATAAAACCCTACTTATTATAACCTACTGTTTTAACATTGGCTAAATAATACCCAATAACAGTTCTCCAATTTGTTCTGTATTTGTTTCATTTAGTCTGCACAGTACATTTATAAAACAATGTCAAAAGCCTGACTAAAAGACAAGAAGTCTGTCAACTACAGCTATTTTTTCCTAGCCAGAAGGTCTGCCACCATTCTGCTGAATGAAATTAGATTGGTTTGGCAATTCATTTGATTTGTTATCAATATTGGCTCTCGTTAATCTTGTTTTCTTCTTTGTGCTTATAAATACTCTGTTTCATTATTTGCTTCAAATAGTTCTGGTTATATTTTTTTAGAATTGAAGTTAAACTGATGGAAAACAAAATAATATACATTTAAGATGATTCACAATCTTCCTCCAACACAGAAAAAATTGACACTAGTGATGGACAGTGATCTGCTTTCGTAAGAATGCTTCAGAGTTCCCATTGCGTTGTACATTTTCCAGGAAAAAGGTTAGAAATTAAGTGCTTCTCTTTTTACAGCTACTATTGAAGAGCCTGTGAAAGCATATCTTATCCAACTAATCAGCTTCTCCCTGCTTTCTTTCAGCTATGTTACTCAGTCAAAAACAACATGAGCCATGAATAATTAGAATTTAAGCATTTTGCTTCTGATGGCTATACTCTTGGATAGAGAGGCTAGATCACCATTGGAAGTCTTAGGAATGACACATTGTCATCCTAAGAATGGCTTAACAGTTAACAGAACAATAATTTTTAACAAGAGTGTAGGAAAAAAGTTTTATGAATTTTACCAATAGGATATATTTTAGAATTAATAGAGAACAATCACCTGGTTTTGAAAATGAAGGGTGCAGAACATGTCCAAAAAAAGGCATATTTTTAGCCTGGTATCAGTAAAAGGTACAGTATATGATTACAGTATTTTTCATATTGCTATTTTAACTTGATCTAGATTAAATACCCCATTGTGATTATTTGATACTGTGGTGTTTCTTTGCTCTGAAAGTGTTGTTCTGGATGATATATTTTCATTTTAGAAAACACATACTGGATTTGTAAGTTGCCAAAATATTGGCTTCAGCTTTTTGGCTGTTGTATGTATGTGTGCGCAACAGTCAGTACGTACCAATAAGCATTTAATATATGCACATGGTGAGGGAAAGTCCATCTCAGTTTTGTGAACTTGCAAGCTGAAATTTCCCTCGTGTCAATCAATTAAACAAACATCAGGTGGTGACAAACTGACAGCCAATTTAACTAACTTTTAAAACATCATAAAAAATTTACAATGTACTACAACACTCCAAGACATTGCTTTGGCTTTGTCTCCAACAATATGAAATAGATGGTCAACAAGAAATGGCAGAATCCTGCTGTCAGATGTATACCTAGCCAAAGAATTGAGAGAATTTAATAGAAACACTGCCAAAAAGTATTTACATTGTCATTCATGACAAATTACTGAAGAACAGCTTCTGATAAGGAAAAGAGAACAGTGGACCACGAGGAGTCAAAAATCAACAAAAAAATCCTCCCCTCTCTCCAAGAATAATACTTTTCTCACTCAAAAAATGACAGAAAAAGCACGCGATAACATCTAATCCTACTTTGAACGTCTTGCAAGTTTTCTTTCACTATCACTCAAACGTTTATATGAAAACTACAGTATATACAGTTCAGAATAACTGCATTTTAATTTGCTCCTTGAAAATGCTTAGTCCAACTGAGTTTTCTTGCTGGTCCATTTCTAAATTATTCAGAATAAGAAAATAATCCCAGAAAGAAATGCAGAATAGCAGAAACAAGATATACAGCATCAACAATAACAATGCTTCAGAAAAACTTGAACTTTTATTTTTAACCTATTTATCCTGCAAAAGTTTCATGCAAAATTCTCTGCATTGAACTTGTAGGTACCAACTGCATTCTGCGAGGGTTAGACATGAGCAAACGAAGCCACAATCCCAGCACATCTGTTTGCCAATTTGATGGCTGAATCCTTGTCCAAAACTGAAAGTGGCTTCCTGCCAGTTGCGTTCTAGCCTATTTTAGAGCAGCTGCAGGGTTGTTGTAAACTGCTGCTTGGCAGTGCTCCAAGAAGCTGATTTGCCAGCTGCTGATTGCTGAGGCACAAAAATCCATTCATCACTCTCCATTTCATTTTTCAGTAGCTCAGCTAGAACCACCAACTTCTCTGCCCCAGATATCCTCACTATGCCACCCTATGATCTGCCTAAGATTGAGCTCAGGAAATAGGCTGTTCCTCAGTAAGTCTGCAGATGACATCAAGCTGGGACGAAGCGTCGATCTGCCCAGGGGTAGGAAGGCCCTACAGAGGGATCTGGACAGTCTGGATCACTGGACCGAGGCAAGCAGGATGACGTTCAACAAGAACAAGTGCCAACATCCTGCACTTAAGCCACAGCAACCACAGGCAAAGCTACCAGCTTGGGGCAGATTGGCTGGAAGACTGAATAAAGGAAACAGGGCTGGGGTATTGACTGATGGTCAGCTGAGCATGAGCCAGCAATGTGCTCAGGTAGCCAAGAAGGCCAATGGCATCCTGGCTTGTATCAGAAATAGTGTTGCCAGCAGGACCTGGGAGGTGATCATCCCTCTGCACTCAACACTGGTGAAGCTGGACCTTGAGTACTGAGTTCACTTTGGGGCTCCTCACTATAAGCAAGACATCAAGGCCCTGAAGCACATCTGGTGAAAGCCAATGAAGCTGTGAAGGATCTGGAGCACAAGTTTTACTAGGAACAGCTGAAGAAAGTGAGATCATTCAATGTGGAGGAGGCTTGGCAGACATTAGAGCTCTCTACCTGAAATGAGGTTCTAGAGAACTGGGGGTCAGCCTCCTTTCCCATGTAAGTAGTGACAGGAGTAGAGGGAATGGCCTTAATTTGTGCTAGGGGATGTTCAGGTTGGAGATTAGGAAAAATTGCCCTGAAAGAGTGGTCAAATGCTGAAACGAGCTTTTCAGGGAGGTGATCAAGTCACTATCCCTGGAGCTGTTCAGAAAATGTTTAGATGCGGTATCAAGAGACAAGGTTTGGTGGGGAAGTATTGGTGGTGGGTGGACTGTTGAACTAGATTATCTCGGAGGTCTTTTCCAACTCTGGTGACTATGAGTCTGTGAAATGCAGCCATGAAATTTCTTTCAAACAATGTATTTTGAATACATATGTCACTCTGAAAGTAATGCCTAATTTATCTTCGTGGAAACTACAACAGTTATTTATCTTTGTGGAAACTACAACAGTTACGAAGAGCACAATAACACTATTTGACTGAGCAATCAGCTACAAAACACTCTTTCAACATAGTTACAACCATTAGCTATGCATTTCTGCCAGCGATGTGCAAGAGCCTGCCTTGTTACCAACACTGGTCTCTGACACTGTGGGACAACATAATAAATTAAGAGAGATTACTTTTGCAGCAGCCCTCATATAAGGGGGGAGGGGAGAAATACTTCCTTTGATGTTTTAAATAAGCCAAGATTAAAAATTGCCTTAATAGTGTAAAACATCTGGATCTAAATTTCTTGATCAGATATACAACACAAAAAAGTTCTTGCTGCCCTGCTTAAACGAGTACATTTCTCAAAGCCAAACAGAACCTATTTCTCAAAAGTAATAACAATTAAAAAGAAGAGATGGATTTAACATTAAAATAAAATTTTGATCAGCATCATGATCAACCATTCATTAGGGTACATTTATATGAGAAAAACCTAAGTATTTTTGATTTTATTTCATGTTGGTGCTAAATCCATGCAGACGGAACCAAAACCTATAACTTAATGTGCTGCCTAAAACGTTTGGTTCATAAATGGTTCTGAGGATTACTCTATGCGAATGTCATTCTCACAACTTTTTCTTATATTAAGATTAAAAAAAAAAAAGAACAGCATTCAGCAGCTTACTTTCAAGTAATGAAAAAATTGACTACTCATAGAAAGATTCAGAATGGGACATATTAATAAAAAAACACTGATGCTGCCATTAATCACTTTCCATTTTCAGATCTAATGAGTGAAACACGGCAAGAGTTAACAGCAAGACAATGTTGCTGCAGGACATTTGAAAATGGATATTGCTGCTGAGTATCTTGTGATAAAGTACTGATGTAAAATGACAGCAGAAGACGTGAATTACAAAAACACTCCCCAAAAGGTACAGATTTTTAAGACACCTATGCCCAAAGGCAACTGAGAGTCTTAAATGCCTATAACGTAATTCTTCCAAGTAGAGCAACTTTCTTAAATATATCTTTCTGACAGCTAGCACAGAGAGTAAAACCAAACCGAACACTCTCTCACCAGTGTACCCGTGTATCCTGACAACCAACTAACAACACTGCGTTTGAAGAACAAGGTTTTACCACCCCAAAGGACTTTTGCTTTCAGAGGTGTTAAAGGAAGTGCACTCCGAAGAGAATAATTATTGTGACAGAAGCCTGAATACCTTCTGGATTCCCCAAAGACTTCTACCGCTTCCTTCTTTTGTGTTTGTGAGTACATAAGGAATACAGAATATAGTATGAACTACATAGCATAGTAGAGCTTGCTTATCCCTTGTCAGGTCTCAGCTGGACTTCAGCATCTTTTGAAGAGCTGTCTTCATCCCCAGCTTAGCCCCAAATTCCTAAAACATAAAGCAACACAAAGAAGCTATGAATGACAACAACAAAGAAAAGGTGCTACAATTCTCCAAAGGATGAAGACCTGCATGATGCTTTTGAATTTATATCCCCTTCAGATGCCTTTCAGGCTTCTGACAGTTTATGTAAGTGTAGATCTAATTTACCAAAACACAGGTTATCTCCGTACTTTGGTATGCCAGATCTGTCACTATGTCAGCTCTTTAATTCCACCACCTCCTCACTATTGTACTCACAGTTTCCAGTCTAGAGATGATCCAATACAAAATGCAATTTTCTTGCAGCAAGTAATAGCTCCTCATTCAAGCCTCTTAAAAGCACTCTTTCATATTGATTTCAGCAGCATCTGGACCATAAGAGTAGCTTTTACAACCCAGATTTGAACTTACTGATGAACAGATTCTGTCTTCTGGTAACATGCGATGCATGAAATAAACAAAGCTCAATGTGTCAAGGCATGGATCAGTATCAACAGGTTATGGGCAAGAAACAGCTGCTGATCAACTTGCAAGCTCTACTGCCATCAGTTACAGAACAAACGCAGGCAACATAAATCAAAAGCATTGCTCTTTCTCCCTTTCAGCTTCCTGCAGCGTCATTATTTAATTACTGAAAGCAACAATGTAGATGCTAAAATGCATGTTGTTTTCCTGTGATGCCCTTTTAATCAACAGTCCAGCCGAATAACAGTGACCCAGAGAATTCAGCTAATGTCCTGTAAAGATTTCTTGACAGTGACAACAGTACAACAAGGAGCCTGCAGAGTGCTGATTTAAGATACTCATCTTTTCAATGTGCAGAAGTACCCTTGAATAAATTTAATCTGTGTAACTAATAAAACATAATTAAGGCAACAAAGTGTAATTGTTTTATAAAGTAGGAAGAAAATAGTGAAGAACTTTCAATAATGTAAATTGCTTTCAACTTTCAACAAATAACTTTCAATAAAGTAAATTGCTACTCTGCATTCTCAATACTGCATTTTGAGGGCTAACTAGAAAATTCATTACTAAAGCAAATAAAAACTTCTGCATACTACAACTGTTTACAATGCCTTTCAAGAGAGCCATTCACTATTGTAGTCTTATTCTTTCACAAAGAAGAAAAATCACTTAGTCACTGAGTACCCCTTTATCATAATATATGGCTTAGAACTCTTATAACAATAAAAACACTAAAGAAAATGAAATCAATATTGAGGATGTTTTAACAACATGACTACAGAACAGTAGTACGTACATACTATGAGGTAACAATTTTTTTTTTTTTTTTTAAACTGAGTTTTTAACCTAAGATATCCTCAAAATCAAAAAGTCAGTCCCTAGGAGGTAGTTTTTACCACATGGACTAAGACTTTCACACTAAGGGCATAGAGACAAAAAGGTGAGAAAGCTGCAAATCCCTAATTGGGGAAACAACCTGTTTTTAGCACAGATCAGCTCTCCAGTTCCAGCAACTCTCATGTGACCTTTATTTCTTCTGAATTCATGGAAAAGTTTACTTCTGAGACATTTCCTTTACTGATATCCACCAACCCCCCTCAGCTTCTTTGAGTAGCCACAGCTACTACCAGCTAGAGATTAAGAAACTACCTTTGTTGAGCTCTTGTTGTACATGTACTTTTGTTTACAGGCAGTAGAATCTAGACTAAGGAGCCAAAGTTGCTCGTGGACTTCTCGGGTTCCATTCAACAGGACTAGACTGACCCTAAGTTCACACAGCATTTTGGGTCTCACTGTCTCTGTGCAGCCCAAGAATTAAGGGCCACATGTGCCACAGCTTCTAGTTACAGTGGTGTAGAAAGTCACAGGTGCCTACACTTCAGATCCTTTTGCATAACTGAAACCTAAATGAATGGATAGCAAATGGCAAAGTGGATCCAACAGAACACTGGGTCACTTCCAGAGACCATACTTCATGCAATACGAGCAGTGAATATGACACATGTTCCTGAGAAAACACTAAGAGAGCTTGCTCTAGAATTACAAGCAGGAAAACTGCACAAGTGCTAATTAGCCCTTATGAAACATAGTGCTACTCATCTGACATTTATTGCTGTGCTAACACATTGTTCTGGCTTTGCATGCTGAACTATTACTTCTGCACAGCATCTGATTGCCACGTGGACAAATAAGTCGTTCCCAGATCTCCACCTTAAGCCTTATCTATTTTTCTATGACCTGCTTGCCGTTCTAATCTCAGGTCTAGCATGCGGTCACTAAAACTTCATTATCACACCTGTAGTTCATCTCAATCAAAACTTGGTAGGTAGCAATTACTTTTGATAACTTACTTATATTATATACACTCTTAGTTTTTTTGCTATAAACTTAAGTTCACATTTATATGGTTATTTATTATTCAATCTTAGTACCACCTAATATGATTTGGAAAGTGATTCTGCCCCAGTTTTCTACTCTTGTGAGACCCCACCCAGACTGGACTATGGTCCAGTTCTGGGGCCCACAGCACAAGAAGGACATCGAGCTGTTGGAGGGAGCAAAACCAGAGGAGGGACACAAAGATGATCAGAGGGCTGGAGCACCTCCCTGATGAGGACAGGCTGAGAGACTGGGGCTCTTCAGCCTGCAGAAGAGAAGACTCCAGGGGGACTTTACAGTGGCCTTCCAGTATCTGAAGGGGGTCTATAGGAAAGCTGGGGAGGGACTTTATATAAGGGCATGTAGCAATAGGACAAGGGGAAATGTTTTTACACTGGAAGAGGGTAGATTAAAAAATAAGATTCAGATTTTATATTATTTACTGAAAAAATTATTTACCGTGAGGTGGTGAGACACTGGAACAAGTTGCCCAGTGAGGTCGAGGATGCCCCCTCCCTAGAAGCATTCAAGGCCAATCTGGATGGGACTTTGAGCAACGAGGTCTAATGAGATGTATCCCTGATTACAGCAGGGGGTTGAAACTAAATTAACTTAGAGGTCCCTTCCAACCCAAAACATTCTATGATTCCATGCTGCTGTGATTTCCTACAGTTCCAGAAATTCCATAAACACACACACACACACACACACAAAAGACATGAATTGTATATAGCCAATATCTTAGTACATTACATTCTTTAATAATAATTTCTTAAAAAAAATAAAAATAAATTGCCATTGGGTTCCAGAAAGTAGCAGCCTTACTTCTGACAGCAATGAGGCCTCAACATATAAGAACAATGAGTAAATTGCATACACCGTGAAATGATGCTCAGCTACTGCTATGCTAATAAGTGACACTATCCCTCAGCTCAACATACAGTCTGCACAGGAGAAATCAAAGGACTAAAAAAAAGGGCAAATTGTATCCTGCTGACAAGAGAAGAAATTTTAATTATCCTTTAATTGACTTGACTTTCTATTTTTAATATAAAATTGCTGACAGCAAGACATCCCTAAAGAGAAAGAGAAAATTATATCTATATAAGGGTAACTGTTCAAGGAATGAAATATCTCAAGTAGCCAAATTTCTTGTATTTCTAAAATAGATGTCCACAACACATTTTCGTGGTTAGACAAAAGCATGATAGTATACCTGCAAAGAATCACTATCCTTAATTAGTCAAATTCAGCGTTTCCAACATCATGCAGAAATTGTTTAGGCTCCTATGATAGAATGAAGCACTCCTAATCCAGAATGATGCTGATATTCTTAAGCCAGGGAAAAAAAATATCAACTGTATGAACAATGCACTACAGGACAATGTTCAGTGAAACTGATTTCACCCAGGACGGAAGAAATAACACCTACAAAACTAAGTTGAATGAATCATTCCATATCTAATATTTTAGGTATTGACAGTCACAGAAATAGGGAAAGAACAAATAGGATTCTCTTAGAACAGTGCAAAACAAGAAAATAATTTAACACCAGTAATTCCAACTCAAAAACAATGCCTAAAAATATTTCTTTTTTTTTTCTCTGTCAAAGCAACTAACCCAAGCATGTGTTGTCGTTATCAGTATGGAATTGGTGTTTACTGATTCCGTTTTCTGATATGGAAAGACCTTATTTCTCTTCTGTAAATGATTTTACAGGACTCATTGCCACAAGGAGCCCACTAAAACAAATAAAATGACAAAAAGCCCAACACAGCACAGAAATGTTGCAGTACAAAGGCGATGCTGCTGGGAAAATAAGCTTTTTCTATTTTATCTTTTATCTTTATTTCCTGGAAATTTAAAAACTAATAATGTGGATATTTCAAATTATTCAGCATTTCAGTTCCTTGCTATCCTCATCAAAATCATATTACACAAACACTGCAAAGAAAGAGAAAATAAAGTTAAAAAGCAAGCATAAATAAGCAGCCACTGAAATTTCTTATTCTGTTTTTCTTTCTAGGAGAACTGAAATTAAAAAAAAAAAAAAAAAAAAAGCAAAAACCCTGAATTACCTTCATCTATTTTTGCTTCTTTATTGTCTAGCACAAAGGAAGGTTAGCAAGATCATATTTCATATCATACTTTCTACACTTTATACAATGCACAAAGGGAAGTATTTATGACTTCCTGTTGCAACATATCCTTTCATCACAAATGTGATAATTTACATTGTCTTTTCCCTATTGCCCTTACCATCGGTCTCTCACTTAAAAAATGTAATAGAGGATGATTTACTAACTTATGTTTAAACATTTTTTCAGATGTAAATTCATGTTGTAATGTTGACTTACCAGTTACTGCATAATAGCTGCAAAAGTAGCCAGGAGTTTAAGGATACATTTTTTTTCTAATGAACATCAGCTCAACCTTTAACCTTAGTGTTTGCCATCCTATTTCATTAAGCATAATTTCATTGGAATCCCAGAAGTTTGAAATGTTTAACTGAAATCATTATCCCATTCAATCCGCTATCAAAACTTCCACTGGTTTTGTTGCACAGGACCAGTACACTGTGTTTTTTTCTTGTCTGACTACTGTGTGCTTTTGTGATGGCAATCTTTTATTCCTCCACCCACCTAAATTAAGGGTGTATGTTTTTTTGTATAACTCCTAACAAACAAAACACATTCAAAAACAGTGTTCTGCAAAATGATTTCCTAATATATTTTAAGACAAATAACTGAAAAAAAGAAATATTTAACCTGCTTAGCTGCCTTGCAAGATGAATACTGATTGGCTAGAGCTGAATATCAAAGAAGTATTCTAGAATAACAATGTATTTTGCCAGTAATAGACATAGAGATAAGAGGATAAGTGAGAAACAAAAAGCTTGGGATATGGTTTCGGAAATTACATACACATCAAGGCTGACAATCACTTTCTACTTTTTTAAAAAACAAAACAACATCCCACAGCCAGGAATGCATCTCTGTTCACTCTGTACCTTGGTTCTAAATAGAAGCAGGAGAATTTACAGCTAAATCTGACAAGGAAAACAAATTTCTCCTTAAGTTGAAGAATTTGATCATCCTCACTGGCTTGCTGCCATGCTACTCCAGCAACAAGTAGCCCAGTCCTCTCTTGAGCAGAGATCTCCGATCTGACCATCAGCCTCCCTGTTGTAAGCTCAAATCACCATTAAGCAGAACTCCTTCATTCTGTTAGCACTACGAGTGTCGTAAATGTTCTCAATGTTTTACCCCTCCAACCAAAAGAAATTAAAAACTGCAGCTTATCTATAAATAATCCATAGTCAAAAAACTTGCCTTTTTGGTTGAGAAGCCCCAACCCTTCAGCTGACTAAAAACTTAGCTAAGGTAGCTAAAAAGGCATCATACATAAGAAAGCTGGATAAGGACAACAAAATACTGCACATAGACAACGAAGCTGCTGTCGGCAGCATACCAGGCATGGCAATGCACTGAAAGATAAAAGATGGGCAATGCTTGAAATTCATGAAGAAAGACAATGTGCACACAGACACCCTGGGGGTTGATAAAAGATAGCCTCAGATTAGACTGACATCCATAAACTCATGGAAGCTTACAAAGCACACACAAGGGACTCCCCTAACTAACCCAAGAGCTTATTTGAAGGAAGCTATGCAGGCTGTGCTTGCAGTGCATCCTAGGTGATCATTATTTAGGAGAGCTTATATTACAAGCTGCTCCTATCTACTTTAAATTCTTGCCTCTCAGCCATTAGCAAGCCTCTCCTGTCACTTTCATAAGCCTTGCAGGAAACAGGGAACACCATTCTAATTGAGGGCACATATCTGCTCTGCTGCCTCCAGGTGTCATTACTGTATGCCATCTCAGCCTCATTTCAGCCCCTCAGACTGAATCTGGGTATGGGCTGGAAGATGCTTGTTTGGCAGTTCCTTGCTTTGGTCCCAAACTAAGGACTTCCTCAGCTATTGAAACAGGCTAAGGAGAGTATTCTGGAGTAAAAACAGGTGTACTGATGCTATTCATGCCTATTCCTTCTGGGTGTGCTGAAAAAGCACTCTTTTCCCAGGAAAATCAAGCAGAAATTTCAATAACTTGAGTCATGATTTCCAGATCAAGTAGGGCTAAAATAATGAGTGTATTGGGCACTGGAGCACAACTGAGCATATTCATCCAAACATATATCTAATTCACTACTGCCAGGATAGTGCTGAAATCACATTTCCCTGCAATTGGCTGAACAACAGCATGCAGAGCCACTACTCACCTTAGGAAAATGCGAGCAGTAGGATGAATACCAACAGCTACCTACCACATGAAATGCAGCTCACCTCCCCAGGTCAAACAGGATAGTTAGTGATTTGTGGCTTTTCATGCAGAAACAATTAGACACCTCTTGGCAGGCAAACTCCCATGCAGTGCGATGGTAGGAAAGGAGACCAAACACAGAAGCTCTATCACCAAACCTGATTACCCTAAACCTGCAACACAGCCTCATTTTTTCAGCCACCAAGCAGCTATTTCAGTATAGTATGCACAGTATGTTTCTGCTTTGAGGAAATTCATGCTTAAGCAGCATCACTCTCTCATCTCTTCCTGACCCTTCTCATTTTGCACGTACTCTTTTTCTTTGAGGTGCAACTACAAGGAAGAGGAGCATGCAAAGCTGCTGCTATTCCAAAAATTGATTTGTTGAACAGTCACAGTGACAATAAATTTAAAAACAAAACAAAAAACAGGAACTGTTGAATACTCCTGACTGCCAAGCTGCTTATTCCCCAAGCTCTGAAGCATTTCACCACAGGTGCAAAAAAAAGGAAGAGATTACTGAAGGAGAAGGACTGAAGGAGGAGCACCGCTCTTTAAAAGCACATTAGAAAATAAATAGGAAGTTGCTGCTGTGTGGAAAGTAAAGCACTCTCCTTTTAGTATCTGAAGATGAATGTTAGAATGAACAGATACAAATCTTTAAATGGGAAGGAAAATATGTCACATGCTACACAAAAATGAAAAAGCTTTTAAGCAGCAGAAATGTATATTCTCCTGACTCCTGAAATTATTTAACTGAAAGATTGTCCACATTTAACACCTTTCATTTCAAGATGGAGCACCATTGCTTTCAAGTCTTAAAAGCAGATTTTACAAAAATTATGTTATAAATTCAACACACATAGTAAATGGAATTAGTAACCAGGATGACTCATTGTGAATTCTCATTAATATTAAATGTCCTCCTGAATGCTCTGATAGGGACATAAAATCTTTTCTTATTTGTTTTACCTTGTAACGTTCACTAATCTTTATCTTAACAGGATTTAAGTCTCACAGTATCTTCTTAAAGTAAGATCAAGCAGACTCATACGTCTGCATAAAGGAAGATAAAACTAAAAAAAGATATTTACTGTATAAACATACAATTTTTTATCTGTAAAGATACAGTGTATATGTTTACAGAAAAATAATTATCATTATTTAGGATCCTATTTAATGAAAAATATTTTTTCTTCCTTCCACAAATCTTTTGATATTAAACATTTTTAAAACAGTTTGCCATCAACAAATCTCACAAATGCACAGAATTAGCACAGATATCAACAAACAGGAAAAAAAAAACTATATAAAATTACAGAATCAGAAGAAGCATCAGGACGTATCAGGTCAGATCCAATTCATGAATATGTGCACATATTTGGATTTTTATATATGGACTCATAAAAGCATAAATGCTCCATTCACGAAACCTATTTATTGCTCAGGTAATATTCCCATAATATAGCAAGAAAAGTTGACATGATATGGGCTGAAACTGACTACTTTTAATTATATATAGCCAGTATAGAAATTAAGTAAAAAGTACATTACATCTAACTAGATCAAAATGCCATGAAAAAGACCAAAAGAAAGAAAGAAAACAACTATAATGCCTTTATCTCACCAACATCTTAAATGCAAATTATAGCAAAAATTATATATGGTATTTCAAGGCCAATTTCAGAAATGCCCCATAATTAACAGCTGTGCCTGCATTCTGACTGTATGCTGATATGATTAGCTGTGATGATTATTGTTTCTGTTTCAAACACAAGGGAAGCAGGATGTCTGCATCCTAGACATTTCAAGATCATATTGAAAACCAGAGTAGGACTTCCACACAGTACAATTTAAACTTCTACTCTGGTTTGTTCAGGGTTCTCTGTAAAGTACTATTATGGGAACCATATTTTTAAGAACAATAAGACATCAAGACAAAAATGGCCACTACTATGGAAGCCAATAGTAACACACCCTCAAGTGTGTGTAAAACATATCAAGTTCTTAATTAAAACTATATCAAGTTTTGCTCCTTTGTGTGTCATGCTTACTGTTTAACTTAGAGTATATGTTTCCTGCTGCTTTAGGGTAAGGTGGCCTGGCTCCCAGTTATCTTTCCTCCACTCTTTATACCAGCATTAATATTTGAATGGTGATGCTGCGGATTGGACAAGGAAGGTGATGTAGCTAACAACACATCTTTTCAATTACTCTACATGGAAAATTATTTTTCTGCCAGAATAGTTTCCTACGTGGTTGTACAAATGGCTTTTACTGGCACAAGAAAGGAAGCTAAAATTATCAGTCATGGGAGAGTAAGGAGAACAAACCTTAAAGGAAAGTGGGTAAAGAAAACATCTGGTGGGCATCCATGCGCTCCTCTGCCTGAGATCTGCTCCCAGGTGCATGAAGTACTGTGCTGTAATGCTAGCAAATGCACCATCAGCACTTGGCCCTGAATGAATCCCACATATCTTCAATGCCAGTATTGTCCCTGCTTTTAACTATTGCCTTCATTCCTAGTGCAATGTCACTGCCATCTCCACCCAGCCTGCCTGGCTTCTGGATTTGCTGTATTCTACAAGAATTTCGTTCCTAGTTCTGTGAAGGTCAAAGCATGCAAGCAGCTGCAAGTAGTTGCTAAACTTTCTCTTCCCACTTCAATGGGAGTTATTAGCTTTGCAGTTCTAGTAGTTCACCATCTAACTGTTACTATTGCTGTTGCATTTACCCAATTTCATGTACAACTGCTTCACCATGATAAAGCCATAAACATCCACATTTCTTAGGTACTATTAGGCCATAAGATGGAAGCCATCACAACAGTAATTTTTGTTGTCTTAAGGAAAATAATGTAAAAGAGAAAACAATCAAAACCTAAAATATATTAACGACCTTTTCTATTTTCTCTGTAGCATAAACTAAGTGCATTAAAGACACATTCACACGGTGTTTGTATGGGTCATACATAATCTCAACACGCAATGTCCAATTGACTTTCACTGGGAGATTAGATTTGTTCAAAAGCAGGCATAGGATATTACTGTGTGGTGTTGGTTTTTTCTTGAACTAGTTGTAAACACGTTATGCTCTTGTATTTTCCACATTTTATTAAGAAAACGTGAAGACAAAATTTATGATTAAATTAAGGATATGAAATTCTTCAGCAAATGTTGCCTTGAGAACCAGTTTACCATAGGAGGATATAAAAGATTCTTATCCGTATTACAGAAGTGTCAGCTGCAAGGATGGTATCAGAAATAAACTACTGCAGGGTCTCATCTTTCAGCAGTTCAAATTTGATGATATTTTCCATTTGACTTTTTTCCTCATTTCAGTTCTCCACTCATGCAATCACTACCCCTTCTCTATAAGATTACTTCACAAACATTAATACAATTATTCTTGTGCCAATCACAGGAGAAAAGGAAGAATTATCAGCTTATAGGACATGACAGTTAAAGAAATAATTGATTACTCCTTAATTGTATAAAGGATCTTTTGACCTCAGGATTGACTCAGGTTTTCTGGATTCCAGTCCAGAAGAACACAGTTCTCTCCACTTTATTCTCTGAAAAACATACATGCTTTTTCAGAGAGCCAATAAAATGTTTATCATTTGTTACCACAAAGAAAAAATGATGGAATTATTAATGCTCTTATACTGAAATACCTGAATTCCATCTGTCCTGGCTTGGCATGGATTTGTTATTTTTAAAATTTGATTGATTTTAAATATCATATTTTAATATATCATCTTCAATGTTATTCACAGACACACTAAACAACTTAAGACAAGTAAATCAGCATCACTACTTTGTTTTGTTTTTAAAAAAAGTGTTACAACTTTGCATTATTTCAACATTTCTATCTAGAGAGTGAAGATTCTAGACTTTTTTGCTTATCTGCATTGCTTATAATCAAGTGATATAGTGATTTAAACAAAGCCTTTTTCATAATTAATTTTTTATTTGTTTCTTTGCAGATTTTTGGAGGAGATCTTAAAATTTAGACAAATGGTTGCAGATGGTGATGTAAAACAATATAGAAGATGAATGTTAGCTGTAGCTACATTTTATCCTTGGAAATAGAGCCTATCTAGGATTTAAGTCTTTTGAATACATTTATGCTTACCAAGAGAAGTTGTTCAGTAGATCTATTTCAGCAGTCAAGCATATATCTCTTACTGATGGTTTGAGGAGTGAAAGAATAAGCTTAAAATATTTTCTTATTTTTCTTCTTCCCTTTCAGATATCTTTTGTATAATGAAATATATGAGAACTGCCAACACCTGAAAGCATCAGGTGAGAATTTATTTTATATATATATATAGTATATATATTATATACTATATATACTATATAGTATATATATATATTATATTATAATATATATATGATCTCTTCTTTCATAGATACCAGATTAGATTACTTAAAAATAATAAATTATTTTCCCTCTCCATTACATAGAGCAAAATGTATATATTTAAATTTTAGATGCAGATTTTTTTTTTTTTTAAATCAAAGTACAGTAGATAAGTAAGTACACAGTTGTAGTATTTGTGTTTCTTAACCAGATTGAAAAGTGGAAATCCTTGCTCACCTCCCATATTCTCCATTATGATGGAAACTCAGACATCCTGCAGAGAGGAAATTACCATGGCAGAAGAATTCTACAATACTCATTTTTATTTCTAGTCTCTGCACTCTGCACAAAAGGAAGTTGAATGATTTCCTGAGGCTGTTAAGAACAGATGTATACAGATATGTGTATTCCATATATTATCCTTGTATCTATCACATATTCATGTTCAAAACAATCCTAGTGGCTTATTACAATGATACACATTTAAGTTATTCATTTTTTTTATAACCTTCTCATTTGAGACATAAACTTAGCCCTCTGAAATTGGTGTACAGCTCAATCAATGGTCTGAGCAGATTTGATAAAAAAGATTTCATCCTACCCTTCTAACGACTCATATAAATTCATAGCTATTTTCTACTACTTCTTTCATTCAGGAATCCTTTCCTGCTTGAAATAGGTAATTTCCATGCTCCATAGCCAGCACTACTAACTGACATGCATTAACATTAAGAAAAAAATTTTAAAAAGGAGAATAATGAATCTAATCTAATCTTTACTTTCAGGTGCAGTCATACAAAGTTCTTAAAGCAATGCTTAGGCTCACATTCAGCCTTTAAATGATGTAACTTAGTAGTTTCTTACTGACGACACTGGAAATTGGCCCACTAAGTACAGAGACCTCTGAATTAGGCCCTCAGTAATTGGGAGTTATTTTTGTACTTTTTAGTGTGTAGGGAGTTCTAGAGCACATTAGGTCCCTGCTGGAAAGAAGGCTCCTTAAAACTATATTAGTATATTGGAAATTTCAAAAGAGAATCTCATCTTGCTACAGTGCTTCTGCAGTGACACATGGCAAGTCAAAAAGACTCACCTATAAATGATAGCCAAAATATCATTGTTCCCTTCAAATTAAGCTTCAGTATTGACAAAATATACTATTATCACATACCAGAAAAAGCATATCATGAATTTCAATGGAAAGAATGTGCTCATTAGAGCATACTACATACAACTAGAAACATCTCAAAAGATTTTTCTAATGACTGAGGCTTGAGTTTTGTCATATGACAGTTTTGTCATATTAAATTTTTATTCTAACCCTTGAAGGAGAGGCTGGAGAAATTATAAAGAACCTTCTGCAATTTCAGAAAGTTGGTGCAGCTCCAGCTGAACCTTTGAAATTGAGATCCCCTTATTTGGTCTTTTGAACAAAAAAAAAAAAAACCACAATGAAATGTAATGACATACTCTTCAAACTGATTTGGATTTAAATACTAAGTCCTAGGGACTCTATATAAACTTTTTTAAAAAGCAATTATTTCCTATCATTGTTCTTGAAGCTAATTAATTTGTAACAGGCATTTTAATTTTCTTAAAACTATTCACAAAGCTACTTGTTCTCTTACAACCTATTTCAATCCTTAGGGAAGCAAAAAGAAGAAACAAATTGATTTTGCTGGGCTTGGTTCAAAATTCAAGTGACTTCTAATTCTTCAGTCTTTGTTTCTTTCTTTTCCTTTAGCACAGACAGCAATGGAACAAGCAAAGACTGCATAACACAGAACATAACGATCTGTTAGACTCAATATAAATACAGAATCACCCTTGCAGTGAACATTGGAGCTCTTCTCTAATTTTACAGCATAAGGCAGTCACTGTGCCATGCCTTATATGGAAACACAGTTGCCTGAAGAAGATATTAAATCCTTAGGTCATGGGGGCTGCTTGGCATATCACAGTGTCTTTAAAATTAGGTATCTCTAGGTGTGTCAGTTCTCGACACTCGTTTGTTCATTCTACAAAGGTAGGGATACTTAGCCACCTCAGAGGTTTTTAAAGCTAGAAAGAGTTGCTACAGCTACGTGGTGTTTGAGCTGTGACAATCTTAGCTTAGACAGT
>NW_024884475.1:53438891-53562813 GCF_019232065.1 Centrocercus urophasianus
AAAAAAAAAAAAAAAAAAAAAGCCTTCAAAGAATACCTTTCATTTAAGCTTTATGTTGAGATTTAAATTTCTCAGATTTCAGAAATATTGCAGGCTAGAAATAACTGTTTCATTCTGCTGTGAATTCGATTGTATTCTTTTCAAATTACACAGGGCCCTGGAGCACAGACTAGAGCCATTAAATCAGATGGAGAACAGTGACTGTAAATTCCTAGTGGTTAATGGTGATATCGTAACACTTTCACTTCATTCTCTCCAACAATTTTTAGCCACATAGTTTTTGTTTGTATTGCATGTGTTCTTTAATTAAGACTGATTTGGCTGAAACTTCTGAGTGATTTCGTGAGAGAGCTGTGCCAATATCTGCTTTTGCAGAACGCTGGCAAATGTCAGAATTACTCCAGGAAAAGTCCTGAAGTCCCATGTGCTGTGGGACCTGGGGAGGCTGGAGCTTCACAGCACAGCACACACAGACAAGGCAAAATTAAAGGCAGTCTCCCTGCTGCTGCCACCAGATTGCTATGGTCTCAGCAAGGAATTTGGCTCTTTGGAACTGCTCAAATCATAAAATACTAGACAAAAGTACTAAAACCTTGCAAAAGAGGGGAAAAAATGTAGATAAATAACTCAAATGTAGCAGTAGTCCCATGACAACTTGCAGAACCATCTAAGTACTTTTTGATGCATATTAGGAGTGCCATCAAACTGTTTTATGAAATACTAATTCAGTTAGCATTATGCTGCATTATAGATAACATTTTAAGCTTCATTTCTGATAAAACTGTAGAATATTTTCAGCTCATTTCTTTCTCAGCAAGTGTACAAAGTGTCTCATTTTGTTGATAAAACTGCTGTAGAATAGCTTCATCAACAGTCCTTGAAATCAAATCTGGGTCCAGATCTTAAAAACCGAGATTTGAGCTCACACATCACTTGTAATGTTTGTTATGAAAAGTAATATTCACATTTCCAGTTCAACATTATGGATCAGATTAGTGAGGGCAAAGATTGGATGAGAAGCTTTGTATTTTCAAGAGAACACCAATATAGGTTGCTGCAATTCATAACCTACTTTGCTATTTTCTTGATTTTGTTCAGTCAAGCAGTAATGCGAAACATACTGTAATTGCTATAACTTACCAGTATTCTCTAATAATCGTATTAAAAAGCCTTGCAGAAAAAAAAAATCCTAGTTAGCTTATGCTGTGTAATAAAATGGTCAGTTTAAGCAATGCATGCTATTTTCCACGTTCAATCTTAAAATAATGCTTTACTAACAGAGCATTAGTAAAGATACATTACACTGCATTATACAGCATAGTAAGGGAACATTCATTTTTCAATCAGTCTCCAGTTTTTATGCTCTCCACTGGCTGACAAATTTTATTCCAACAAACAAGGCTAGACCATTGTGAGGTCTAAAGGCTGCCATATTTAAGAAAGGGTATAAAACACTGAGCAGGCAGAGGAGGAGGTGGAAAAAAATGAGAAACAATGGAGAGAATATAAAGGTCAGAGGAGGTACTCCAAGCACTGGAGCACAGATTTCCCTGCAACCCAAAGAGAGATCATGGTGGAGAAGAAAAGCAGGAAAAGTGGTGTCTTAATGTTTGGCTTTTTTGTTTCTCACTCGACAAGTCTATTTTAATTGGCAGTAAATTAAATTATTTTTCTCCAAGTCAAGACTGTTTCGCCCACAGTTTGAACTGGTAAACAATCTCCCTTTCCTAAACTTGACCCAAAAGGATTTTCATTTTCTATACTGACCCACTGTGAAAAGGAGAACAGCTGGACAGATATTTGTACATTATAAAAGGCTAAATATCCTCAGCATTTTGAGGCAACAATACGAATTTAAAATATTTGTCCTTAGTTGCTTTCCTAAGTTTCCGATAATGTAAGAAGATTGGTAGCTGACCAGATCATCTAAACAAGCAGACTGTAATTACTTCCTTCAGGCACAACTGAAGTATCAAACTTTTTACTTAGTATCATAGAGAAATATGATGCATTTTGTACATAATAAACATGTAAAAGATAAAGTGTACCTACACAAATACACGCCATATAATTACAAAATTGTAACTGTCAAAGGTAGAGAAAAAGAATATGGAATATGACAAATATCTACATATCTCAAATTCTAACAATTGCAACATTGTGTTTATACCACAAAGTACACCAATGTCATCACATTAATAACATGCAGACAAATGCCAAAATTAAGAACAAAAGCCACGAATAGATATGTCAAGACTACAAAGCACTGTGTAGTTCTTAAAGTACTTTCATACATTTTATAAATGATAATTTGCCTAAAATAGCAAGAGGATTCATTCAAAAGTTCTGCCACACACACAAAAGTCACAAAAAAGTTGAAATAAACTATATTATTTGGAACAAACTGCATTATCTTCCCTAGAAGAAAGAGAAAGAAATAAAGAAGGGAAGGAGGAAGAGACATAAAGGGAAAATTTATTAAGCATTAATAATGCAACAGAACTTTCTCCCATCAGTGAATATGCTTTGCCTAGCTTTTCTACTTACATGATGCACAAAAATATGCTAAAAGTTGAACTTCACTGGGCATGTTGATCACTTAAAATGAATAACGAAACTGGGATTTTGGTATAGATCATAAGTTTCTTTTTCTTGAACTCAGTAAAAACATTCAAAGAGCCAAAGGTCTTGCAGTACTCAAACAAGTTCAGCTATCAACACTTCTTCAGAGGTATTTTCAAAACATATTTCATTGTAATACATGACTTAAAGATTTACTACACCAAGGCCATTCAGTACAAGACTGTTCTCAACACCTCAGCCCACAGACCAGTGTCTTTTAGAGTTGGCTGTACCTTTACTAACATCACAGCTTCCTTGCTTTATCAGTTTGAGTAATGAAAGAGCACAAACTTTTCAAAAGCCTTCAATTCCTCACTTGGTGATTTTTCTTATCAAGTTATAGAAGAAGAAAGTCGTGCAGCAATTCACTTAAATCTTGTGAATAGGCCTTTGTTTTACAGATTTGTTGTCTCATAATAGTTTGTTTGTTTGAACTTCTCTATTTTTTCATCCTCAATTTGAAAAGCAGTTTCAGTGTTCACTGGATATGAAAATGAATCATATTTTTGATTTAATAGACATATGTAACAAACTGTTTTGCTGATATTGCGCTCACTTTTCATTTATTCTCACTTCTGATTATTGCCTAATTTAAAATCAGGAAAGAAAACAGAATTGTTCCGGCCACCACCTCTGCAACTTTTTACATTATAATATCCCTGTAAATCTTCAAAAATCAGTTCTGATTTACATAGCAACACACACTTACATACACTGAGTAGATATTTAATTGATGTGTTAAAGTAAATAGAACAGGCCTCTGAAGTCTCATATTTAGAGACTTCATATGCATTGTAATATTTGATTTGAACGTACTATGGAGTTGTAGGAAAGAGATGCAAGTTACTACAGCTAGGCAGTTTGTGGCTCTGATTTTGTGATTTTGAAAACATGACAATGCTCAGGAAATACTCTGCCGTCCACTGAACCATCACACTGAAGAGCTGTAGTTTATCTGGAATGCAATAAAAGATCCAATCCTTCAGCCCTGGCTAAAGCTAAGCTTTCATTTATCTGAATTAATCCTGATAACAGAACCTGATCAGATAGATGTGAAATTGCTTCTTGTTAAAGAGATAAAAGAAAGGTGCTTTTTACAATCATAGAAGTTGTCAATATTAAGACACTTTCTAAAAACATAAGCAACTCTTGAAGTGATAAGAAGAACCATTTCAATTTCCATAATAAATTGGTACAGATCTGTCACAAATTAATAACATTTTGAAGAGCAGGAAAAAAAAAAGAGGACAGAGTAATGTCAAGATAACAAAATAGTAACAGATAATGGTCTATAGGGGTAAAATTTGTCAAGTTTCTGACTTTCTTAAAGATATATTTTTCTAAGGTTTTTAGACTAGTTAGAATATACAGTGTTGACAGTAGCAATCTCATTACAGAACTGAGATTCATCAGTTCATCAGGCCGAAAGACTTCTGCTTAGCATAACTGAATTTTCACCTTAAAAGGGAAATATTGCCATAGTGGCCACCTATTTTTAGAAAGAATTATCAAAATACACATCTGGAGATCTGCACTTGCTTTTTTCTTGATTTGCATCTGCATAATGTGGAAAATAACATGTTTGAAGCTGAAAGAGAAATACTGTTGGAAAACAGTGAAGAATGAGAAAGAGTAGAACAGCAGAGGTGCGTTCCATTGGGTTTCAACCTTAGGGGCAAGCTTTTGACTCCTCATCAATTTAGAAAATGTTACTCAGGTTTAAAAGCCTGATGTTTAGAACTAAAATCCAACATTTTCTAATTGCCTAGCTTCCAATCGTTTCTTTGAAGTAAACAAACACCAGTACTATTTCTGAAATGGTAAACAAATGAAATATTTGCCACCATTATCTGCTGTTAATCATTTAGCTATATTTTGCAATTAATTCCTCGACTAGACTTTTTCCACCAACTTTTCTGGAATCCATTTTAGTGGAGTTGGAGGAATGAAATAAAAGACTCACTCTTAATAAGCAAAACCTGTAGTGCTTGCAACCCCTATTGTCTTGAGACTTGCACAGCGTCATGAATTAGAAACAGTTGGGCATTACAACAATCCCCCATCTACATTGCCCTGCTTGATTTAGCTCTGCGATATGAGGATTTTCTGTAGCTTAAAATCTTCTCTAAGCTGATTTGCATAAGTATTCTAGGTTACTTTTGAATGAAATGTAATTTTCCACCATCTACGTCATAAAAGCATAACATCCTACACTTTCCCTTCTTCTATAAACAAAGAACAACAACAACATCCAGAATAAATGATATGCATGACAGAAAGAGGGGGGGGAAAAATGATATTTTATTCACTTAATAGAATGAGAGTTGTATTAAATGCCAGCTGTGCCGTATGATTGGTCTGGAGACTAAGAGCTTTTGAAAGATTCGCAAAATAATGAATCCAATCCATCTGTTCTATTATAAAGAACTATTAAAGAAAAAACTCAAACCTTTCTCTTTTTAATTTTATATTTTTATCACCTACATATGTGACGTATTAACATCATTTTCTTGCTGGAGATAAATACATAAAAAGAGACTGTTTTAGTGGTCCATAACAGTGTACACATGAATTACTACTTATGTGAGTCACTGTTCATGGTCCAAAATAAATTGTAAGCTGTTATATTCAAAACTATACTCACTCACTGTTGTTTTTAACTACCACCACATGAATTACCCTTCCGTGTTTGAGATCATTCATAGACCAATAAAACATTTACTGTTCCTCTTCTGTTCTAGGTAAAAACCCTTTACAGCCGTTTTTAACTTCCTTCCTGTCTCAGTGAGTGAGTGCCATGAATTCAATTTAACCACATATAAATAGATTGCTTTAGAAGTAATGCCTCGTATTTATTTCCATGAAAGCCACCAACAGATAGAGCACAATTACACTATTCTATACCGCAATTTCCCAGCTATAAAACACTGTTTTTCAACAGGGACCATCATTACCTATGCATTTTTGTCAGTTATGAACAAGAGCCTGCATATCAAGCTTGCAAATATTTGCACCAGCAGAGATGACCCACTGTCACTGTCACCACTCTGAAATGCATCACCCACTCCTTTGCTGTGCTCACATCCACTGGTTGGTCTCCATCAACATTCAGCAAATATGAAAGAATGTCAGTGGGTCCCACTTTTTCCTACATGAAGTAACTCAGTGACACACCTTTGATTCATCCACACTCCTGTGTCAGACACCAGTGTGTCAGATTGCCCATCTGCTCCCATCTGTCACATAGCAACATAAAGTAACAGAATATTGGTGGGAAGGTACAACCCTTACTGCCAGACCACCAACATGCACTTCTGCTGTTGTGAACCAGTGTAATAAAATAAGAGGCATTACTTTTGGAGCAGCCCTTATGCAATAGTTATTCAGTGTAAGCAGAATATTAGGATCCAGCACAAGATTTTCATTATTTCTAATGTGTACCACGTACACTGAGATCTCATTTTTGTCATTTGCTGCTGTTCATGTTTCCATAAGCACTGGTTCTCTTTTGAAAGGGTTGGAATGCAAAACAGAAAAATTACACGGCATGTTTATAGCATGTCAGTGATGCAAAGCTGATATGGTAAGACCACGAAGTCTATTTTATTTTTTTTCTCAGATGATATTTCATTTCCCACAACTTGCATGTGAATAATGTTTTGCCTACAGTAAATAAGCATTTATCATAAAGGAGTTTTGCAAAAAAATAATCCTTGGATCTGTATTATGTGGCCCCATCTGGAGTACTGCATCCAGGCCTGGGGACCCCATTACAAGAAAGATGCAAAGCTTTTGGAACGAGTCCAGAGGAGGATCACTAAGATGATCAGAGTGCTGCAGTACCACTCATAAAAAGAAAGGTTAAGGGAACTGGGCTTATTTAGCTTAGAGAAGATACTGGAGAAATCTCATTGTGGCCTTCCAGCACCTGAAAGGAGCATATAAACAGAAGGGGGAAATACTGTTTACAAGGGTGGATAGTGATAGGACAAGGGGCGATGGTTTTAAACTGAAACAGGGGAGGTTTAGGTTAGATATTAGGAGGAAGTTCTTCACACAGAGGGTGGTGACACACTGGAACAGATTGCCCAGAAAGACTGTGGATGCCCCATCCCTGGAGGCATTCAAGGCCACGCTGGATGTGGCTTTGGGCAGCCTGGTCCAGTGGGTGGCAACCCTGCACCACAGCAGGGGGATTGAAACTGGATGATCATTAATGATCCTTTTTCAAGCCAGGCCACTCTATGTATTAGCTTATATGAATTTGAAGTATGTCATGGCTTCCAGTTGTCCTTAGTTTATTTCTAACGCTAAGACTAAAGTGATCATTTTTTTTCCCCCCTTTCGCTATAATTTCAACCTTCTTTGACTGTTCTGTGAGTAAAGACAAGAGCAAATATAATAATGTAACCAATCCTGCTGCATTAGACATACTGTACAATAGAAAATAAAAAAAGAAAGAGTTAATGGAAAACAGAAATAGCAAGACTTTCAGTATTCTTTTTTATCCCTGTGCCTCAGAAGGATCAATGATAACTGATCTTACTCAATACCTCAGTGCATTTGTATATATATGTATACACAGACAGATAGATATGTTTTTTGTTGTTGTTGTTTGTGTTCGTTTTAAAACAGATACTCTCAGTAGAACTCTGCATTCTTTGAGTCCATTCTGCCATGTCAGTAGGAACTCCACCAGAATTTTGGCCATGTTTTCTCGTTTATTGGAGTTATTCCGTATTGGGAACTATGCATTGGTACTAAGAACTTCTCTGGATTAAGTCTTCCTCTCTTACTCCCCAGAGTACCAACAAAGCTTTCACCCGAAGGATTTCATCTCAGTATATTGCTACCACTGCAGGCCCTCACCACCACCAGTCTTCCTTGGACCTTCCCTAGCGCACAAATAAAGGTAAAAACAACATTTCATATTCTTTTTAAGTACCTTCTGTACTATGTGCTCTTCTGCCCCAGCATCTGAACCCAGTGCACTGGATACTTCTTCTAGAGACTACCTTCTTTCTTTAAATCTCTGAACACTTTGCATCTGTCAAGATTCAAATTATGAATGCATCAGAAAGCAAATCTGACAGTGAATATTAATATCTCAAATATATAATAAATTTAAGTATTTTAACCATTTCACATGTAAAAATAAATAGCTATTTGCTATTATATAGCACATGTAAAAAAAAATTCAGCTATTCGACGCTTTCATGAGATACAATGAAATGTTAAATTTCATTTCCTAATCTATTTACAATCCTCACGTGGAATTGTCTTCTATGGCTCCACAAGCTCATGAGTCTGCACTCAACATGGAGGAGAATCTATTTAGGCCACAATTTGGTGAGAATCTTACTTATATTTGAAGATGACAAATGTCATTATCTTATGAATATATCTGCTCATTCCAAAACTTAAACAGGCTTCACAACACACCTACGGTACTTTCAGTTAGGATAGCAGTTAGCTTTTGAAAATGCATGCATGTACTTATTTAAGTACTCTGTCATGTCTCAAGATCTTGAATCAAGACAATTCTCAGTAGCCAATAGCGCAGTGTTTATACTGCCATATACATGTTTATCATTTGCAAAGAAAAGTACACTCAGTTTTATTTTTTTATTAACTGAACTGAAGCTGACTGGCAATTACCATCTGCTCAGATACTAGGACTCACACCCACAGAATTTCTTTCAATTGTTTTGATGGAATAAGGAACTGGCCTTCAAGAAAGAATAAAGATGACAAAGATCACAGCAAGTTTTGAAGAAAAACAATTCCATACAAAATAGAAATTTGTCTCACCTTACTAATTAATAGTCTAATACTGACTATAATCATGAGCCACTTGGAAGAAAGGTAAGAGGTTTTTTTTTTGCACTAGATTTAATTTAGGTACAGTGACAAAGGCAGAACAACATGCACAATGAATTCATACTATTGCAGAATGAGTCAAAATAAAAAAAATGACAGCACCAATTGTTGAAAAACTGAAACATGATTCCCAGAGGTACTCTTTCCTTCATACCTGTGGAAAATCCCTTCATTTTCCACCCTGCACTTCACACACATCCATCTGTGACTTCCCAAAACTGCAACTAAGTATGCCGCCTTGACAAATCAAACAAGAAGTGCAATGATAACAACATTTAATACTAACCGTGCAGATCACCATGCTGTGGATTAATTGGTTCTACTTACTGGAAAAAAGAACAAAACAAAACACAAACCCACACAATAAAATAAAACAAAAACAAAAAGTTATTGAGAAAGTGAGAAAGCTGATTTGAATTTTCATTTATAATCAAAGTAAAAAAAAGATTGCGGGAAAGAAAACTGCAATAAACACACTTAAACCTGGACAGTTCAAACGCATTGCTTATTTGAGTGCCTTGGTGTTTTGCAGTGCACTGACCTTTAGCATATGCAAGATCCCCTAAAATTCTGCTGTCAAAGACCACTGTACTGCTATCAAAGTGCCTAAAACAATCCGGCAAAAGGCATCTATCATATTTACTGAGTTAGGTAGCAAATTTTACCCAAGGAATGAAGGTAAAATTGTTATTTAATATAGCCCAAACTGAAGTAACAGATAAACTGTACTTTTAAATAGTCTCACCTCCCTCCAGTGGTATATACATACTTACCTTTTTTTGGAAACTGAGGAAAAGTAGCATATGAGTGTGATTCTTGATTTTTACTGCCAAGACGATTAACAATTATCAGATAATTGTTCTTTCAATATCAGTTAGCACCTTCTCTCTCCTCAGTGCTATTAGTTCAGTCATTTATTTATTGTTATTGCTAAACAAACCAAAAACCAGCACCAACTGAAAACCGGGATAAACTTTTTGATATGAAGCAGTGCAGATATGTAATTATCCCAGTAAGCCAATGTTGAAACAGCATGTGTCAGACAACCCCAAGAACAAGCTATCAAATATCAGGAGTACAAGAGAATAACAGCACACTTAACAAAATATAACTTTTACAGAAGTACACATGTGTACATACATACACAAGAGTGACCACATTCGCAGTAATTGTCACAGATCAAGAAATAATTATTTCATTAAGATTCAGTAATTGCTGAAAGAAGTGCTAGATGCTAGAAATGCCTCTTTCTTAGGCATTCTTGAAAACAAAATTTTAATTTAAACATCCTGGGGTTTTACCAGGCAGACTGCATGTTAGTCTGTCATATTTCCGTGTACATTGCAGCTCCCCAAGCTATAAACATTTGTTAGCAATCTGTAAAGCCTTCCACAATAACATTCAGTTGTAACTGTCTTCAGGCAACTGAGACCTGTGACCTCTGACTACCAGGCAGCTTTGCTGACACACAGTCATGACTGGGGCTCTGCTTCTCAGCAAACTCCAGCATGCTGCTTCCAGATAGTTTGACACTAAAGCTAACTGCAGAAGTGATTTTTTTTTTTTTTTCCACTTTTTGCTTTTAATTTTCTTTCAAGTACAAAGAATGCTTTTCACTTTAACTTATCTTGTAAATGGATGGCAGACATTTGGCCAACCAAATTACAGAAATTTGGTAATTTTGAAATAATGTTCAAAGAGATTGCATAACTAAGTAACACCCAATAGACAATATAGTTTTGTATGCTGAGTGTGATGAGTGGAAATTACTAGCAACAGGAGCACACCTGGGAAGATAAGACATGCAGAAGGTTAACAATTGTCCAGGAGAGTGCAAAGTGGGTGTTTTAGAGTGACATCTATATAGTGGCTAGCTAATGTAGGAAAACAAATTTAAGTCAAAAGTCATGGAGGAGGAAACAACTCAATAGCAAAATATTCAAGGATATTATGCTGGACTTCAGCTAGAAGGAGATGATCTAACATTTTCAATGAAGGAAAACTGAATGCATGGAAACAAAAATACGACAAGACTGTAACCAAGATGAAATGCTGAGCTTTTGGGATCCTAAATGTTTATCCTGGGGGAAACATTCAAACTATGTCAGCCTATAGGCATCTTCTGTCTAGAATCAAGTACTAACAAAAAAACCCCAAACATTGGCAAAGAGAAGGTACTCAGAGATCGTGTGATTTTTTTATTTAAAATCTTTTGTACTGCAAAGAGAAGGATTGCATCTGTGATATGTACCAGAAACTGCTATTATGCAGATAACAGAATTCAAGTCACTATCCTTAGAGCCTTTAGATATAGTTTCTCTATGAAGATCAGTGTGACACCAAGCTGTCACCAGATATACTGCACAGAACAACAAATTCTGCAGTACAGACACTAGGTTTTTTATAAAGCAATGGCTGATTTTTTTTTTTTTTCTTAAAATATCCTGTAAGATATGCACTGCTGTTGCAATGTGCTGCTCAGAAATTCACAAACATGTTTTTTGAGTGTCTTTAAAAATGTGTAAATTAGGGGCAAACATTACTGAATGCTGTGCTTCTCATTAAACTAATCTGTAGGATTACCAGCCATTGATTATTTCAAAGGGACTCTGAACTGACTTCTGACTGAAATTGGATTCAGAGAAGATAGAAACAGAACATTATGAAAACGAGTTAAGAAGGACACTAAAAATAAGAAAATGAAAGAAAAAAAAACATTTTCAGAGCGATAAATTTATGTTTGCACTGTATGTGGGATTAAAGATGAAACTGCTTTAATAAGTTTTTAGTGAAAAATCTCATACTCATTTAGGGTTTTTATATTCAAATTTTCAACTCAGTTCAAAAATTGAGCTCAAAAGTTTAACTGAAAGTCTCCAATGAGATTGTATTAAAAGACAACAAATGAATTCAGCAGCTCCAAGGCAGTGTTATGTTGTAAACTCATGGATGTACATGAAATTTTCAGCAGTAAACAATTGTTGTTTTGTAACGGTGCTTCGTGGTATCACCTTCAGGTCCCAGCCTCATTCCACACTAACAGAAAGTAATTTCACCTGTTACATTGTTCATATATTTCTGCAAAATATTTAATCTGTTCGCCTTGTTTAGCTACATTAGAAGATGGGAGTTACATGCTGCTTTCATTTCTGTTCAACTTTTTGCATGAATCAAGTGGATACTTGAACACCCAATAGAAAAGTTGAGGAGTAAACTGAGCCAGGACAGACGAAGATGGGTTCCCTCATTAACAGCATTCTCATAATTAAAGCTCTGATATCTTCTAACTGAATCCATATTAGTCTTTCTCCAAATGAAAGATAAACAGTTAGGAAAACAAGATCAGGAGTACTGTTATTTGAGTTTGACAACTTGAAGGAAATGTCACCCAAGATGGTAGTTAAAGGGATTGCTGTGCAGAGGAAATAGCTAATGACTGAGGAAAAAGAGATTTCTGGAACATTAGAAACAAAGAGCCATGGATTGGCCCGGGGGAACTGAGAGGTAGATGTTCCCTAGAAAGATGGAAGTCTGTAATGCAGACAAAGAATTGGCCAATTGCTTGGAAGGTCTTATCACAGTCTTCCTAAATGCTTCACCTTTCTTTGCTCTCTCATCCAGAAATGTATTCATCTTTTCAATGAACAGATTCAAGTATACATAGAGATGAGTTCCTCCAGATTTTTAGTACCTCTACTCTACAGAAAGCTACAATTGCTTCTTAATTCCCAACCACAGAACTCCTGGAACACCTAACAGATATAAAAAACTTTAAATGTGAATTCAAAATATTCACTGCTTACCATTAAAAGCAAATAAAAAGAGAGCCAATTCCAAAAAAGGAAAACAAATAGTAAATTAGTGTGAGGTTGTTGTGTGTGTACCACCCAGAAAAGTGAAGGTCATACCCTGCACTAGGGACATGGTGCTGGACAAAGATTTCTGCAGACAGGTGAGGGAGTTAAAAAGAGCAGATGACTTAGTTGGTGATAAAGAAGGTGTGCAAGCATCTGCTGGGCTCGTAACACTAATGCACCAGACTACTTCTGAAGAAAATTAACATGACATAATAAAACATCTGCTTAATGTGAAGACTAAATGTGGTCTTTTTCCATTTAGAATAAAAACATTACAAGTGAGGTGAAAGAGCAGGCAAACCTGCGCATGATATGCAAATTACCAATTTGCTAAACACATTTTATAACCAGACAGAAAAAAAAAAACAATGAACTCTACAAAATTTGTGGAGATAGCCATATGTCTAACTGTAATGGTCACATTCACAACAATTTAAGACATCCACTATGAAAAAGGCTTTTCAAAGGAAAAGAACACTGAAAATATAATATAGATCTGTTTTCTTCTAAGAAATAAATAGGTCATTAAGTAATTAAACATGGAAACCAGCAGACACTGATTTAACTGTAGATTTCTGTAAGCTATTATGTGATAATTTAATTCTGGAACTGAAAGCAGCATTTCAGGAAGAACAGAAAAAATATATTTGCAGGCTATTTAATAGAAAAGGTTCCATTCACTTACAGATTGAACTCATCTCCTGTGCTAGTAAAAAATGAGCATGAGCACAATGAGCATAGAAACACAGAATCATAGAGTCATTAAGGTGGGAAGGGAACTCTAAAATCTTCAATAGTCCAATAGCCTACCTAGTACCAATATCACTCACTAAACCAATTCCAAAATACAACATTTCCGTGTTTCTTAAATAACTCCAGGAATGGTGGTTAAGCAGGACCTGCCTTTCATGAACTCATGCTGGCTCAGCCTGATCACCCAGTTGCCCCACATGATCTCACTCAAGATGATCTGTTCCTCCCTGGTACCTTCCCTGGTACCTTCCCTGGTACCTTCCCTGGTACCTAGGTCAGGCTGACAGTCCTGTAGTACTTCAGATCCTCCTATCCAGAAGACAGCCCTTCTTTTAGATGGGAGTCATACTAGTTAGCCTCCCATCCCCTGGGACCTATACAGCACCCCATCTGCCCCACGGATCTGTGACAGTCTAGACAGAGTAGGTCTCTAACCATCTCCACTTCAATCACGGCAGATTTATTCTGCTCCCCATCCCTGACTTCTAGATCAGGGGGTACGGTACCCTTAAGGTAACTGATCTAACAGCAAAGACAGATGTAAAGAAAGTACAAAGAACTTCAGCCTTTTCCTTACCCTCAGTGGTCACATTGCCCTCCGCATCCAGTAAAGGATGGAGATTTTCATTAGACCTCCTGTTACATACATGTAAAAAAAAATTTTTTTTGTTGTCTTTTACTACAGTGGCCAGGTTAAATTCAAGCTGAGCTTTTACCTTTCTAATTTTCCCCTTGCATGTCCTAGCAACTTCTTTGTACTTCCTCTAAGATGCCCATCTCTTCTTCTAAAGGAGGAAAGAGGAATTCCCTCTTCATCCACACTGGTCTTCTTCCCCTCCAGCTCATCTTAAGGCACTCAGGGACAGCCTGCTCCTGCACCATGAAGACTTCTTTTTGAGGAGTGTCCAGCCTTACTGGACCCCTTTACCCATCAGGACAGAATCCAAAGGGATTCAATCTGCCAGCATCCTGAATAGTTCACAGTCACAATCCGCTCACCAGAATTCCAAAATAACCGTTTTTGCTTCTTCCCCCCTTGCCATAAAAATAGTAGGATTTACCATTCATTCTGTCCAGGAAAACACTTAAGCAGCATTCTTAATTTTAAGCATTTTAGCAGCTGTCTGTGATTTGAGGGAAACAATATATGTGCTTAAGACTACAGCAGTAATAATACTGGATGCATTGGAGACTTATGTATATTTTTTCTTAACAGAAAACAAATAAAGCATGTTCTTCTTCAAACTACATGGACTGGTTTTATTTATGTATTTATTTATTAATTTGTACCCTACTTATTGAAAAAAATCTAAAGAAATAAAACAGAATAAAAAAATGCAGGTTGCCTAAGAATTATCACTGTGGTAGACCACTCATTTCAGGGACAATGTTCAGCTCTCCCCTAAATTAATCTTCTGCCAGTGACAGCTCATAAAAAAGGCAAAGTCCTTTGATTCCTCTGTAATGTAGGAAAATAAATCTTCAACCCCCTCTCCTTCAAACTGATAATTCATTAAGCTGTTGTCTGAATTGACATATGATTTAATCTCATAAGTTACCTGAAAAATGAAACTGAATCAAAAGCATTAAAACTATCTGTTAACATTTACTCCTATAACAAACCATTCACTTATGTCAGAACAGTTTGCCTATGGGCTTTCTGTATATTTATTGGTCTGCATGATGTAAATGCTCTTATGAAAGAACATTTTCATGTCCTATTCACAAGAGGAAAATATATTGTAGAAATGTTCATGTCTAATGATTGCAGTAGGGGTACCGTTATTATGGCCTTGGTTCCCAAGCATCCCCCTGGCATTTTTAGAAGCTGCTATTGCTAGTAACCAAAACTCTCACGCATTACTGGAAAGAAGCTATATGAAGGCAAGGTATCTTTTTAATGCTAATAATAAAGGAAAACAAAGCTCAAAGGAAACAGCAAAAAATAAGAATCCAATCCCCATTAACAGTCAATTTTTGTTATAAAGACAGTGGAAGTCTCCAAAAACAATGGGATCCCTAGTTCAAAGAGCTATTTTTACGAATGTTTAATTCAAAACTGTCTAATGTGCTTTGAACGTAGCTTTGGCTTACTTCAACTTCAGCAGCATAACATTAACTCATGGCATAACCTTCTCATAAAAGATTAATAATGGATTTCACCACATCTATTGGAGTTATAGTTCTCGTGCAGAGATACAGCAATTTCAGAACAAAGCACTTTCTACTGTGATCTTGTCACCTTTCGAAGTCTAGGACCACTAATGCAAAAGCAGGGAGGAGAATCAAAAACTGTTCTCCACTGTTGAAATGCTCATCACCGCATGCAGAAATGCCTTATGTAATTTCTGTTTAGCACCCCTACTAACTTCCGTTTGAGCCATGGCTAGCATGTTTATATTCTAATGAAGTTCTGGCAGACACCCTTGTTTCCTTGCTAAATACCATCTTTCTCATTATTTAAAAGGGTATCAAATAAATAAATGGTAGAATAACAAAAGTCCATTATACCTGATTTTTCAATTAATAACATTTGGGGTAAGGCAGAACAAGTATTTGCAGCCAAATAAAATTATTCGTTGTGTTATAATTGAGGCACATGCCTGGTGGAACAGCTCCACTGATCAGAACCACTGGAACAAACTTGCTCTTTATTTAGTGTTTTGGAAACAAGCTAACATTTTACTTTTTTACTGCATTTTTCAAAGAGTCACTAGAAAATACTAAACTGCAAAATAACAACTATCATGCTTAGCGTATCATATATTTCCTTTTGTAATGCATTAACATGCCCACATGAATATATGGCTTCATTTTTCCTTATTTTGTAACAAAGATGCAGGAAAGAAGGAGATAAAGTTATTAGTTAACATACAAAACATTTAAACTATAAATCTGTCACAATTCATAAATGTAAATTCAGTCCTTCATATATTCTTACACTGCCCCACAATCCAGCTTTTCTGAGTTTGTCAAATCACACTTCAGTCCTTTAAAATTATTCTAGAACAATATCTTCTCATAACAGTGACTTTTAGCCATAACAGTAAAGCTGAACAGTAAACTGATCATTAAGTTGTTGTCACGTCCTACTCTTCGCCCTCACTTCTTCAAAGCTGGAATTATGAAAATCTAGTACCTGCACTGTGTTAAAACTGTGCCAGTTGCAGACTGAAGAAAGCTGCCACGAACAGTTCTGTCTCTGTAAATGTACTCTCATGCCTACATTACATTAATGTAAATATTGGGTTGCTAATGTTTTATTTAACGAGCTATGGATTCAAAGTAGATACTTCCATTTATGAGGTACACATTGATTATGTTTGCTCTTAAGGAAGAGTTCCTTTTCACGCTGGAAGTTTCTGCAAGTTATAGTCTTTCCTCCAAAATCATTCAGAGCACTGGTGAAGAGTTAAATCTCTGGGATGTTTCTTGCAACTGTGTAACTTCATCTCCATGAAAAGTATTCTTTACCTAAAGCAATAAAAAAGTCGAGTACTGTTGATTTCTGCTAATACTACCTATACCACATTCACTCATTGACCATTTCATCTTCTACTGAACTTAAATTTCATTTTGTTGATAGTGAAGTATAGTCGGTTGCAACTTCAGTTTTAAAATCGCATTACTATGTGGCAATAAAAATTATCTGAAAAGATATATCTTGCCATGTTTCTATTATTTGGGTAAACATAAGAAATCAAAAATCTTCATTTGGAAAATGCAGGCAGAAGAAGCTGACTCGGTAGTCTACAAGTCACTACATTATCTTGGAGTACAAAAATTATTCTCAACTCCCTGCTGCTTCCCAAGTATTGAATAATGTGCTAGTTGAATTATATTTTCAAAGTACTTGATTAATGACTCCATATGCAGAAAGACTTAATGAAATCTTCCTTTGCTCCATCTAGGTGAAGGCATTTGTGTTTCAGCTAAGTGGAACTTACATTACAGAGAGAGCAAGGAAAAAGCTGCAGCACTACTTGGCATCATGCTCTCATTCATCAGAAGACATGCATTCTCATGAGTGATTCTTGAAGCTCGACTCTAGGGTCCCCTCAATCAGTGCATATCTGCACTTTTTTATGAAAACGCATCAACTTCCAGCTGCAAGTCCACTCAAAGCATGCGAATGGAAAAAGTCTTCATCTGCTGATGGCAAGAATCCTAATTACTGTGTATAACAGGATATTTTTTATTGACTCAGAAAAGTTAACGAAGTATATTCATTGTCCTTTGTGAAAGCAGATCGAGATCTTTATTAAAAAAGAAGATCCTATTTTATGCCTTGACACCCTTAATTCTCATTTCTACAGCACTATAGGCTTCAGCGGTATAAGCTAGAGCTAAGTATAATTAAGGATATTAAATGTGGTTCACCTTCATTACATGTTGGATATGTTCTAGCTATACACTTTATCAGTTCCTCTACTTCGAAAAAAGCTATAAAATTTTACAGTGTCATTTTGATCAGTTTTGAACTTAAGAAATGATAGTAAATGTTCCACTTCTTTCTTAGTTGAACAAAACCAGAAAAGGAATCAGGAAGCAGATAATAGATCCATCTAACAGTCAGTATTCCATACCTATAGACTTCTCTCCTACGTACACTGTGTCTGATCATCTCATTTAAGCTTCAGTAAATTCTTCCCACTTAACAACTTAGAATTTCTCCTTTTTCACAGTAAAAAGAGGAGTGCTTTATAAGTTAAACTGATAACCTTTACTTGAAGACACTTTCCTCTTGACAAATAACATAAATGTACTGTGTTCCACAAGAGTTGGATCCACGTGTCAGGAAAAAACCCTGCATCTTTAAGCTTCATGATGCCAACATACAATTACTGAAAGCTTAAATGACTTTTTAACACTGGTTTTACACATCTATGAAAATGCAAAAAAAAAAAAAATCTTGCTCCTATTATTAAACTCCTCTCTTCCTTCTTCCTTTCCCCTGCACATGTATACTGTTTTAGTTTTTAAGAATTCCACATTTCAAACCCCAAGTACAGATAATTTTGCTTTTCCAGGAACTTCACCTTCACACATTTGAATCAGATCATTTTTTTTTGACCGCAAGATCCTCCGCTAATTCTTGTAAACTGATGTTTTCTGCCTACTGCATCCTCCAAGGAAATATTTTCTGTTTTGAGACATTTGAATGAACATGAATGCAATGCATAGAACTGTGCCAAACAACATTTTAGGAGACAATGCCATACCAGAGATATTATTTTATTGATAAAAAAAAGGAATAAAACTACAATCTTGCAATGACTTTGTGAAAAACAGCAATATATGACTAACATCTAAACAAAGCTGTTCTGGTGATATCTGTACTAATTTTGCACTGAACTCAATACAACATTCATTCACATCAGTGGACACTAGATTAAGACTCAAAATGCACCTCTAGGCAATCTAATCCTTTTTTTAAACAGCAATTCATTAAAATAAAAACTGACATACGATATGCACTAAGAGGGTGCTTAAGAATTCAACAGAGTTACAATTCAATAGCATTTCTCAAAAAAAAAAAAAAATATATATATATATAATATATACACACACACTCAAATCTCCAAAAAAAAAAAAAAAAAAAAAAAAAAAAACTATGGGTAAAAACCTCCTGAAAAGGGCACATCTGTATTTCCTGTTGTACGACCAGATAACCAAGCTGAATACAGAAGAAAATCAGATCTGTTCAGCAGCCTGTTTGCTACATGACACTGCCATTTGAATGTTGTACAAAGAGCAAAATAACTAGATATCCAGACTTTCTGAACTTGAAGTATCAGCAATGTAGATGAGAATGGCTGGAGAAGAAGAGGTAGATGAGTATATGTCCTTCACATATGTGTATGCACAGCAGTGAACCACACTGCAGCTTCTGTTTTATTAGTCCAGGATAACTGAGTTCACAGCTTAGAAAGCAAGCAGCTTTCTCTGTGCCCATTCTCAATATTGCTCAGTCCTACTCATGTTGAAGCTCTTCTACTATCTAAGTTTTTCTAGCAACAGATAATTTTGCAACCCAAGTGACAAGCAAATATGCTTCTGCACAAAAGCTGGATGAAATAATTCAAATGACTGAAAAAACAAAACCACAAAAAAATTGTAAGTACAGAATCAGTACAGAGAAGGCCTTGTAGTGAGAATATTTCGTAAATATTCAGTCAACACTTTTTCCATTCAAAAAGCACATTAGGACAGCATGCGCTTCAGACGGCCTCGTGTGAGTTTCTTACACATGGCTAAATTTACACCTCAGGAAAAAACAGCAAAAAGCATTAAAAATTAAATGTTCGAATGAGGTAAAATATTATTTCCCTAGCTGCAGTGTCATTTTATTTCTGAATTTCCAATTTTATCTCTATCTCAAAGTACAACGTCAGAGAAACTATCCATCAAGAATTTGGCATTTGTTTATCTTTTGACACTCAGGGCCAATATCTAAAGCTTATACTGACTACCAACATCCTCTCTCCTGTAAACATCAATGGCAAATCTGGTCTAAACATTTTATTTCTAGGGGAATCTTCTGTTAACTGCTAAATGATTGAGACTGGAATAATTACATTTTTGAAAATTTGTTGCATGATAGCCTTACAGAAAGTCCAATAATCATAATTTGCCTCAAGAAAGACTCTGAGAAAAACCTGAAATTAAAAATGCACGAGTTGGTTAAGTGAAAAATTGCCTAAATATTATGAAAGGCAAAATTAGGAAAAAGAAATACATATTCTAAAAAAAGCAGAACCTCTAAACATAAGACACTACCAAAGATCCCAAAAAAACATTTGTGTGAAGATGATGATAAAATATGTCACTCATTCTTTTATTACACAATAATAAAACAGACATGGCATAATAATTACCATTTCTGATGACTGTTTAAGCTGCTTTTACTCTGTGCAAACTGCATTTGAAAAATTCTAGTGGCAAGAACATGCTATCCAAGAAATTTAACTAAGTGTTTCTTCCTTGTACAACGATCACCTCAAACAGTAACGTTGGACTTTGTTGGTGTTGTTCACTATTGCTTTCTCATGAGTTTGACACCATCCATGAACAAAAACTGTAATATGAAACTAAAGAAAAGAGAGCATAAGTAGCAGAAAACTCTCTCAACCACCCAATGCTTTCCCTTTTCAGTAAAAATGCTATTCCGTAACATGGAGAATATCCCTTAGGCCAGATGGGTAGTCGAAAGACAGAAATTTGCCAGAAGATTTCTGATTATAATAATCATGTCAGGCTGCTTCATCAGTTACTTTCCTAATCCTTCCTCATCAAAACATTCCCATTGTTTCTGGAAGATATATTTCTTACTTTCAGATGGGTTCACAATACACATTCTATCATGGTATTCTGGATACACTTAGGTTAGCTTTCACTTACCCTCCAAGCTTCCTCTCTACACTTATAAAGTAAACTTATAAGATGTTCTTCCTCTTTTTTTTTTTTTTTTTTTTCTTTTCCCTAAAAGAGAGCATCTCAGGGATAAAAATCTTATATGCGAGTCCAAAGTAATCATGCTGCATCATTCAAACCCACTGCTAAAAGAAAAGTAGTACTTCCAACACTAGCAAAAAAAAAAAAAAAAAAAGTTATTAAAGAGATGCATCAGGAACACCCCTGGAAAACAGAGATTTCTACATTATTTTATGATAGAATCAAAGTGACAAATCCCCTGTCATATCTCCAACACTTGCTATTATCCATTCATTCCTTAAAATTTGGTAGCTCTCTGCTCTCTAAGAAGAAACTTAAGATTCTCTTGTAAGTGACCCCATGTTCTGCCTTAGGACACATCATCCCTACAGGACATCACCACAGATTAAATCCATTAAATCTGTTCAGCACCAGCTGTCCTTTTCTTTCCTGCTAACACCTAGAAGAAGAGTGATCTATTCAACCAATGGAGGAACAGTACATTAACAACTAGGAAAAAGGTTACAGGAATAATGATGGCTACTGCAACTGACTACAGGTTTTATAGATTTTAGCTAGATGAACTGTTGTAATATAATGTTTTGGGTACATTAGCAAAGTCTACATATCCAGACAAACTACTTCTATTTTCTAAAGCACAGAAGATGTACTTCCGTAAACCAAAATTTACTGCAGAGCTTAGCAACCAAATAGCAAGATGGAGGGAAAAAAAAAAAAAAAAAAAAAGAGTAGTTGGTGTGGCATGTACATAGTGCTGATAAAAAAAGAGGAATTTAAGCCTTCTCCAAAGGCCCTCTAAGCTGACAGGAGAAGAACTAAAACTTCAGCATGAGCTTTTGGTTTCCCAGCTGTCCCTAAAAGAAATGGAAAAGTTGCTGTGACAGAGCATTGAAAAGAAAGTTCTACAAAACAGAAATTTGTGTGGGGGAAACTACTTTTGTATCAGTGTCTGCTTGAAGCTTTTTTTTTTTTAGCTACATTCAGTTATTTCTGTCTTTGTTTCTGCATTCACACCAGCTACAGTGAAGTATTTATTGCAGCTTCAAACACTGCTGATAACATGACTATCTTTTAAAATTAATGAAAATGTTGCTGCTAAAAAATGTACTTTCTATAATTATTTGCAACTGTTAGCAATAATTGCTTTTATGCTTATTTGAAGATGCACATCTGACACGTTTTCCAAGGAAAATGTGAATTAAAGTTTCATACAAATACAGCTATTATGGAAAGTTGGCTTTGTTTTTTCTAATTTCTTTTATAATCTGAGACTAATCTCTTCATTATATTTTTACTAATGGCTTCAAAATAACAAGACTTGTCAGAAAAACATTAAGTTACCTAGCTATCATATTTTTCTTTATTTTCAAGACAATTGAATGATTTATATATCTGATCTGAAGATTGTTCTCATATAGACATTTTGGACATAATTAGGTCAGTTATGAACAGAGTTGTTTCTCCAAAATCGTATTCACAAAGAATTTTATTTTTTCATTTCATGTAAGTTTTTGGGGTTTTTTTTGGAAGTTGAGATTCTTCAAATGTAAATCAAAAATTCTTATTCATCCTCTGCAACACAATAGCATGGAAAATTACAAAATTAAACTGCTGACAAGCAAGGACTAATGCTTGATTATCATCACTTCATTTCTAAATAAAAGATTTGCTGAAAATGAAAAAACACATATGTCTATTTTAAATAGTAATAGGTAAAACATAGGAAGATAACCTATTTAATAATGTTATGTGAAATGCATGTAAAATCAACCCAAAATCACAAGGTTTTTTTGAAAATCAATTTCTTGTTAGCATTTTTCTCTAAATCCTTAATATTTGACAGAAAAACAGAAAAAAAGTATAAATATATTCCATTATTTTTTAACTTCAGAAGCTTTACTCAATCTTGAATACTTTATAAAACCAACTTCACAGTACTGCAATCCTTACTCAGAAGCATTGGAATGTGATTTTTCAACATTTTTAGTCCAGATGTTATTTTAAATACATACATTTATTCCTAGCAGTACTTGCCAACCAATGATCAAGAAATGCTTCCCTTTCTCAGAAATATGTCCCTTCAGGTATTATTTTACCAACCCAGATGCAAGACAAACAAATGTTCAGCTCTGCCTTCCAGCTGCATACAAACTTCTACTGGTCAGTTTTTTGTTACATGAATGAGATAGGTAGGTGATAGATACAAAGAATAACCCAGATGAACAATTCTCTTTTGTGGAAAGCTAGATTAATTGCAACTTAGCAAAGTTATTATGCCTATAACGAAAGTAGGGCTATTAAAGTTGACTGAGTGGTACTGTATGTGCAAGTATTGCTTTCAAGTGATGTAAAATATGCATGCCAAATTCATTTACTAGAAATGATGACTGACTGCAAACTGATAACTCTTCAAACCTGTCATTTATGGACTATCTTTCTTTACTCAGACCAAACTCTGAAAGATTTGCTGCACAACAGCCTATACACAATGACACTTAAACACACTGAATTTCGGTGTATCACCTCTGATGCAAATTAAGCTGAAAACTTTACATATACAGTACAGCACTTTCACTGTCCACTTAGAGAAAACAAAACAGCACCTACTTGTTGCATCTACTACCACAACACCTAGCTTAGCATTCTCTCTCTCTCAAAAAACAAGCAAAATAAATTTCCTTTAATGCATTGTGTTCATATGAGCCATTCAAGTGTAATGGCTTAGGCTATCTACCTTGGTACCATCTGAAAAAAATGTTTACTAAGGTTGGAAAATAGATTCAGTCTGTTTAATTGATTTAATGCTGCTCATGTAAAAATGTTGATTTTGTGAGTCAGAGCTGATGTTTTTTTTGCTCATTTTTGCTGCCTACATACTACTTAGGGTTAAAGGAAACGATGGGGAAACACTCAAAGGGCTTCATTAAAAAAAAAAAATTGAAGAATAATTTCAACAGAAAACGTGATTAAAATCCAGAAAGTTATTTAGACCTTTCCCTTCTTTTCCTGAGCATTTTTGCTTTCCTGCTTTTAAACTACAACAAAAAATGTTTCCTGTTATTTTTGCTATCCACAAGACCATGCTTCACTAAGAAAGGCTGGATGGAAGCCCAAGGTATTTTTACTCTTAGTTATAAAAATTAATACTCACTGAACCTTAAAAATTACAACTATAACTGTACAGTGTACAACACTGCATAATGCAATTTGCTACTAGAAAGAAGTGTGAAAATGGAAGAGAATGGGGATGACATTTTGTCATAGATACACCACATTGCAAACAGTTTTTGATACCAGGAAGATTTTCAACTAGTTTTTTTTTTTTTTTTAAAAAAAAAAGAAGGTTGCATACCTTTGCAGGCACCAAAATAAGAACCTGCTTAACATCTTCATTAGTGCCAAAGAAACAGATCTTAATCAATGGCAGCAGAAAAATGTGGTATAAATGAAGCATTGAGTATTGCCATTACTTAAGAATGGCGGGCAGGATACAGAAAATTGTGTAAGAGAACAAAACAAAACATGAGGAAAAACATACTTTGGATTCTCGCAACCTCTTATCTGATTAACACACAAAAAAACATCATTCTAAAACGACACGGAAACCTGTTTTAGGGACAAGTTGTTCTACTCAATTCGCACACAGCCATGTCCTTGAGTTAGGATGAAACACCTGCAAAATTCAGACAAAACAAACCAAGCTATTTTGAGTCTTGTTATACAATCTCCTCATATTATATATATATATAAATATAAATATATATATATATAATATATATAATATATATATATATATATATAATATAAATAGAGTTGTCTAATAAATAGACAACTGTCCAACCCCTCCTGGCCTATCTTCCCTGCTTATCTCTTCTGAAAAGCTTGTATGCCTCAATTGTCTTGCTCCAGTTGTGCATCCACCACCTCACTGTGACAACAATTAGGTCATGGTTTTCTAAGTACACCATGACTTCCAACTCCTGCTTATTTCTCATGTTGAGCGTGTTGCTGGAATGAGAATTAGACAGGAGAAGGCACTTCCTATGAAGCTGAATAGAAGAAGTCGTGTCTTGTTTAATTTTACAGCAGCGGGAATGTTGGAGCACCATTCCACACAACATAGCTGAGACAGCTTTAACTTTTTTGTTTGTTTTTAAAAAATCAATAACTGTTGATATTGCTGAGCTGTGGACACCTATAGTGCATGGACTCTGATTCACTCAAGTCCAAGCATTCATGTGGATGGATAATTACAGAATACATATCACAGAGAGAAATGTTTGAATAGACCACAACGCTAAGTACTACATTTTCTGAGGGAAAAGTTGATGTTGGGTACTGACAAGACACCCATTGTTGTAGCCCAGAATGCTAAATTATATGGGTTACTGCTCATGTTATTGCCTATATTTTTTGATTTTTCAAAGAACAGTTAGCGTTTGAATTTCCATCATGTTGATTTCCCAGTTAAAAACTTAATTCCTTCAGTCTCTTTATCATATTACAATAAGAACTATCTGGAAGGTATTTGGTATTATATTTGAGAAAATGAGAATATACACTACAAAACTAACAAAGGCGAAACAGTCTGATTTATCAAAGAGAACTTAGACATCCTTGATAAGGGAATAGGAGAGACATGAAGACAGAAAATAACCAGTATAGATGGGAGCTGAATGTGTTTCAGATGGCAAGTTAGTTGAAGGGACAAACTGTTGGCCTTACACTCAGCAGATAGAGCAACTGAACTGTGAAATGACAGCACTAATAAAATAGTATTTTAAGAGGTAGAAATGATAGTAGTGTAAAATTTAAGTTGTCCAGAGAAACAGAGCCTAGATTGCATCCATTTAAAGTAATAAGACAGGTAGAACAGCGTTCTAGACTATCTGGAATAGGACTATAGCCAACATATATATCAAAATGCATGAGAACAGGAAGAGAAGTGACAGAATATAGGTGATTAAGGATAGAGAAAAGTCTCAGCAGCACAATTTTGATTAAAGAATAAGTGATATATTATTAAGGCTGGATGCAGTTAAAACCATACATTTACTCAAACAAAAACAAACATAATGAGGCAGTAATGTAAGAATAAATGAAAAGGGGGAATTGAGAATGATGAACAGGATGTACAGATAGTAATGACATTGATTATAGGAGCTAAAAAGTAAATAATACACAGATGCAATGCCACCATTCTGTGACATTTTGCTGGAAAGATTGATTGACAAAAGGATTTAGAAATACTGGAACGTATAAATGTAAACGAAGAAGGCTGAGTGAAAGATACACAAACAGAAATTAAATTACAATTTCAGCAGTAATGGAGATGATAGAACAGCCAATGAAATAAAAACAGCATAGAAAAATAAAGAGATGTAAGTGATATCATAGTGAAAGATGAAGTCAAGCTGTTGAGAGGCTGCATGAATTCTAAAAGTCAAAGGTGATGTCTGTGAGAGATGTTTCTGACGAAGAAGTGCTCTATTTACTATTTTGATTACCATAAAAGAGCACTTGAAGCTGAGCAAATACTTCAGGTGCAGAATAAATACTTAATATTCTTTAATAATCAACTAAAAAATTCAGTGTGCTAGTAACCAAGACTTGAAAGATGCACTGTAGAAGGGCGGAAGCCCAGAAATTCATGATGGAAATAGGAAAGCCTTATAAAGATGGTCCTGTCATTCATGGGACATTAAACGAGCTCTAGGAGAGACCCTGCATGTTCCCGCGGGTAAGAAAAACTGCAACATGATCAAGTAATGATTGAGTCTTCAGCTGAGCAAGCACACTGCATACAATTCCTTTCTCCAGGCAGTATGAAGGGAAGTTAGGGCCAGCCCAAAATCATGAAACGAGGATCACATCTGTCAGACATGCTCAAGTTCCTGAGTTCCTCCAAGCACGCTATTTAACTGGAAGGAAAAAGTGTGATAGAATGGGCACAACTCATCTGAAATTAGAAACAGCTTCCTAGTGTGAAAGTCATATATGCAGTGAGGTCTGATTGCTCACATCAGAGTGCAACAGCAGAAAAAAAATATTAAAATTAAAGTCTACTTACAGACAAAATAAATATCAGCAAGAAATAAATATTAGAAATGGAGAAAAATAACAAGTGGATCTATGTGCCACAAAGCTCATTTGCTAATATAGGTTTTTATTCCTTACATGAATGACCTGAGAGATAACATTTTCTAAGCACCACGGAACTGAGAAAATCATTTTATACATGCAACGTCTTTGTCAGCTACAGTGAGGCTACAAAGTAAAATGTACACTTCTCTTTAACTATCATAACATGTAGAAGTCTCCTAAAAAAAGAGCTTATGGCAAACAGAGAATTACAAGTGCTACTATAAGAGAAAGAGACTTCTGTAAGAACAACAAAAGCCATCTTCAAAACAGAACATAGGTGATATTACAAAGGAGATCAACTTCTTTCAGTCAGTTATAAATGAGCAAACACCCAAACATACACATCCCTCATACCCTGAGGATTATTCCCAGCACATGCAAATGTCACAGAACACTTGGTCCTATCTACAGAACTCTTCTGGAACAGTTAACTGAAAAGCTGCACTGAGTCTAGCTTGTTTTAACATATCCAACCTACTCTTAAATTAATTAAAAGTATTATTAGTTACATAGCCAGTATTTCTCTCCATCACAGTTTGACCAGCTCCCACTGATTAATATTATCATCACAAACATGGCAGTTAAAAGCTATGTTCCTATCTTTGAGACATGAAAAGCCAAGGGCTATCAAGACTCTTGAGACTATCCATCTCATCTGCTCCACAGCTTTCAAACCTCATTGTGATTCAGAATAATTTCAACTACAGCAACATTCACAAATTCATATTACTTTATAGATTAGAAAAAGAAAAAAAGTAGCCAATAAAAAATAGCAAGCAGAAGAAAAGACTTCTGCCTATCCTTCAATCTCCTGTGAAAAGTTTGACTAGTATTAATCCATTTGCAATTAACTCCTAGTAATTACTAAAAGAAAAAAAAAAAACAAAAAAAAACCAATAAACCCAATTTCAAGAATAAAGCCTCAGATAATATACTAAAAAAGGGACTCTGCCCCAGCGGCCTGGAATTCCAAAAGACCAAATAAGTTACATCTTTTATTTCTGCATTACTGTGCTAAATTTGTCCAAAGAAACAGGACAATGTAATGCTGTAACACAGTGAAAAGGAAAAGGCAGCAATGCTGAAGAGCAGCAAGGTCCCAGGCTACAGCAAGTAAAATTTGCTCAAATGCAACAGCCATGGGCTCAGAAACAAAGAAGCTGCTCACCTTCAAAAGGCCTCAGATGCACAAGGATCTCTAGACAGATACCCCCACTTCCTCTGCCAACCATTAAATGAGGTCTGGGAAGGAGTGGATTCTGGCTCTACCCCTCCTGCTCACTCAGATACTTTGCGCACACCTGAGCTCTCCTGGGTTGGCCCTAACTTCCCACCAAGTGCTCAATCACTGGTTCAGGCCCTGACTTAGCATCTCCACTACAGGTCGATATCTCAATCAGTTAAGAATTTTAGACAGATTTCCTTCTCTGTCTGATAGAGTTGGTTTTTATCTTTGTAATTTTTGTGGTTAGGCAATAAAATGAAGTTCCATCCAAATAAAATGTTTTTATGTAATTATATTAACTTTAACTTTTAGACAGAAAAAGTTAAAAAAAAAAATCAATTTACTTTTAATGATAATGCCTTTTTCTGATACTGTAATTCTAATGCAAGTGATGGCTCAATTAATATCTTCTCTTGATTGCAGCAAAACAAAAATAACCATTTTTTCTTTACGACTGAACATATTCAGAGGTTTTATTCTGTAGAAAATTTAATTTTATTCTCCCAGTCTGGAACAGAAAGTAAAGTTCTGGTCCTGTTTGAAGCCAGAAGTTAGATTTGATTATATTTTTGGGTCCCTTCCAAATCAGGATATTGTATGATCCTACAAAAATGAATGCTGAAATACTTTTACTGAAAATATGTACTATGACAAACAAATCAGAAACATACACGTTTTTGTACAATACATACACACTTTGTACAACATTTTCCTCATTGTGTCTGCTATATTACTTCCACATCTACACATACAACTACTAGCTTCTTCATCTTTTGTACATATACTTCTCATTTCATCACTGTTTACAATAGCAATAACTGAATATAAAAAGCCTTTATAAATAAATCCCCATATACTCCTGAATATGCCACTCAAAAGTAATTTCATTTTTTCAAGAATATCATCAGCTTGAAGTACGGTAATATTAATGCTTTACATTCTTTTTAAGTAAAAACAGCTTGATTATGTACTATTCATCATTCTCATGTGCACATGCCTTAGAGAACTGTATCATTCTCCAGGTTATCACCGTGTTTGCTCAAGAAAGGAGAAAGTACAGTGTATCAGAAATTATAAGTAAAGCTTGGGAAGAAGAAGAATTAAAATTATGCCAGACTACTACAATAAGTAAATAAATAAATAAGACAAAAGAAGCCTACTAATATTTGGGTGGAGGGAAGAAATGAGAGTGACAAGTAAAAACTCATCTTTATATAAGTAAAAACTTTAAAAAAAAAAAAACTTTTTAAAAAAAGTAAAAAACTTTATAAGTAAAAACTCATCTTTATATACTGCAATTAATTTCACTCATAAAACTGTCAGTACACCATGGCACATAAAATTTGCACAGATATGATTTGGATGACTTTGTAGTGACTGCAGTCACTAAAAATATCACAAAAAATATGAACACTACGTATCGTAAGAGCATATATGAAGATTAAGGCCCAAGGTCACAGCTTATGACTACACAGGAAGTACTGAATGTGCTATTGGCATAAAAGCTAGAATGAGTAAATATAGATCAACTTTGAGTCATGGCTGAAGAAACTGAAATGGATATGGAGAAGAATCCCTAGAATCTCTTTTCTGGCTTAATGTAATTTACGCAGACCATCATATACATTATCGTATACATTATGTTACACAATCTACTCCTGTACCAGCTGAAATCTTTATGCATATGAACTTGAAGCAGAGGACTACCAAACTAGGAGGTATGTACACAAGGATGTTTTGCATGGATGAATGCATATAGTAAAGGCTTCTTTTCTACCAGGAAGGAGGATATCTAAAATAAAAGAATAATTTCTTTTGACCTAACTATGGAAAAAATGAACAAGAAAATGAAACATTCTCAAATAAGTTAAAGCATTTCTGAAACATTTCCAATCTTTCTTTCAAATGCCGTACCACAAAAAATGTCGAGATCTTGTCACTTTTCATTTTTACTATTTAATCTTTTGTTTGGAAGCCTTAACTTCTCCAGTTCACCACATTTATTTCAAAACAAATCAAGAACTTAGCCATGTACTCTCATAAAGTAAGCATAAATAGCATGGAAAAATTTGAACACCACATAAACTATTTATCTTTAAGGAAGCTTTGTTTATCTAAGAAACTTCAGCTATGAAGGTCCTTATCATAGCAATTTTTCAACTGGGGAAAAGGAAAAATAAGTTGTTTAAATTTAAAACCAAACAAAACAGTCTTACATATCACTTCAGGAGAAGATAACTTTCAGGTACTTCTTTTGTTCAGCAAGAAGTATTTGTTCCAAGAATAGCAGACTGTCAAATAGCTCCAACCCAAGACAAAACAGATTTGAATCTCTGTATTAAAAAGAATGAACTTCCTTATCTGAGAAATGGCCTCCCTCATAGGTCTGCACAATTTTCTGAGATGAGTTTCATCATTTTCTCTTGCCAGCCTTTATTCTTTTCTTAAACAAACAAAAACCCGACCTTGCATATACGCTGGAACAAGGATGGAAACACAGATATTATTTCCCCAAGTGATCATAGATGTAGCAACTATTTCCTCCACAACAAACAAGAAAGTATATAATAAAAACCACTTCAAAAACACCAAATTTTGAGAGAAATTATAAAAGAGAATAAACAGGAAAGCCTGAAAATAAGGCACTACATATTACTACATGGCTGTACGGATAACATAGGAGCTGATTTCAAATCTGTAGAGTAAAATAAATAAATAAATAAGTAAATAAAATTCAACTTAGCTGCCCATTGCCCAGGCCATACATTTCCTAAACACAATGTCCTCCTCCTTTCTGGCACTGTGGTCCTGTATTTCTGTTGGTTTATTTTTATCAAACAAAGAAACAGAAAAAAAAAAAATATATATATATATATATATCAAGGAAAAAATAAACCTGACACTATTCTGTTTTAAATAAGCTTAATATTGGTTTTAAATAAAAATAATTTCAATTCTTCTACTTCAAGAAAAACTTTGGAAAATAGTATTTTCATTTTCAAAAAAATTTCTTTTTTTTTCATTAAAAAAAAATAGGTTTCCTCCTGAAGGAAGAAAACTAGACTACATAGGCAAAAGTAAAGGCAGTGAAACAATTTCTGGAGAACATTTTGTTACAGCATCATTATAGAGATGTATCAGTCAAAACAACTGCTGACATAAAACATGTATACTGATACACAAGACTTCAAATAATCTTTCAGAGTGAGAAAAAACATAGCAATGCTTATCCAATGCTTATCTCTAAAGCAGTGAATAATTTAGAACAAGTGCTGCCTCAAAAGTAATGCCTCATATTTTACGATTCCCAATGCCACAGATGTCAACAGAGGTTGAACCTTCCTATATTCCCTTATATTTTGTTGCTGTTCAATAGACGACAGCAGAGGGACAGTGACAGAATAGCATCTGGCACTGAAGTGCATATGAAGCAAAGGTGTGTCACTGACTTCCTCCATGAAGAAAAAATGGCACCTACTGAAATTCATCAACACTTGCTGAACAGACAAAGCAGTGGATATGAGCACAGTGAGGCGGTGCATGGTGCATTTCTGCAGGGGCCACAGTAGCAGTGAGTCATCTGTGCTTTTGCAGATATTTGCGAGAGCAGTGTGCAAGCTCTTGTTCGTTACTGGCAAAAATGCACAGCTAGTGCTGGTGATTAAACACTATTGAAAAATAGTGTTTTTTAGCTGAGAACTTGCTCTATCAAATATTGTTATTATACTCTTTGTATTTGTTGTAGTTTCCAGAGAAATAAAACAAAACAAAACAAAACACATTACTTTAAGAACAACCTACATATTTCACTTTCATCTGATTATTCTCATGTCCCAGAGCACTGATCACACCCAGACAAGCTTTCCTCTGAGAACAAAATACTATTTATCAAACTTGTTTCTACGAACAGGTTAAATTAAAAACAAATTCTGATGCACCGTGGACTTTTCTGTTCCCAGTTTCCCACTCCAAAAACTCTAAATGATTTTCAGAAAATCTGCTATTTATTTATTTTTAATGAAGAATATCAAACTGCTCATAGATGCTACTTCAGAAAATTTCTCTAACGCAGGGATCTGCAGGGAGTGAATTAAAATCCTCTACACTGGAGTAATACTCAAGGTAATATCAACATTGATAACGTAGTATAATACTTCAGATAGCATAACCAGTAGATTATAATCACCGCTGGAGGAGCCTGCCACATGGTTATTCTGAGAAACAACTGTGAAGATCAGGTAACTCGCAAGAATCCTTTACCCTATACATTCTAATCTCTCCCAGAGAAACACGTGGATCCACATCCCATCAGCATTACCTACCTTCAGCCTTCTGCATACCAGGAAGAACTCAATGCTAAGAGCTAACAAAGACACCAATATGAAAAGATATAATATCATGCATTTCCAAATGCACTGCTGTATGATGATGTATTTCCCAACTCAGAATTTGTATAAATTTCAATATAATGTGTTCCCTGCAGGAACAGTCCCTTATCAGGGTATGTGTATTTTTACAGTGCTCTCATCATAGGAATATCCAACTGTATTTATATTCTCAGTAAAACACTCCCTCTTGGAAAAAAATAAAAGCTATCCTTCTATTCTCTGCAAAACTTCATAACAGTTATGTTTCAAGTAGCTAGTCAAGGACAAAGAGGAAGCTGTGACTACTTAAAGATATGTGCAAGAGCTAATAAAACCTGGAAACAGCAAACACAATCTGAAGTTCAGTGCTAACTTAGGAGCATAAGGATGCAGTCATGTGAAGTTCCTTTGCTCACAATACTTGCTTATCTGACAGATATTTTTCTTCAACCTCTGAAATGGTCTTTATGGCAATAAGATTTGAGAGGCTAACATAGGTTGCAAAATTGTGCTTGTCTAAGTATACATTTTGGCTGAAATATTAATGTATTTATTTTCATATAAAAAAAAAAAGTTTAGGTAGAAGAAGAGCATCCTCTTACAGAACTGTGAACTGAGAATTAATAGTTGCCCCACTCTATATCTACTGAAACGAAAAGTAGCTTTACCAATGGAAGAGAACTTCCCCAATATGTACACGTATTTCTATCATTAAACCAGAGTACATCAATAAAATCATGCACAGATCCCCCTGCAAACACACCAACAACTCAGTATTCACCTTTTTTACCATTTAATAGCTTTGGTCGTGGCAGGTGGAATGCATGATGCACAATTTCATACATCTGTTTGAAGCCTCAGTTGTGCTTGTGTTCTCTCTTCTGTTTACAATATAAAAATACTACACACCCCTTTAAGGATAGAAATAACAATTATACAGCTAGTGATCCCATCTTTTAGCTGAGAACATCCTATAGTACAGTGTTGAATAAGTCATACAGTTTTGCTACCATCATCTGTATCTCAAATAATTCTCAAAAATTGAACTAATTTTCTAGCAGAGTCCTGCCTGGCTAAAAGACTTTTCTTTAAACAAAAGTTTTCCATGGTGCATTCTGAAAGTGGGCTCGTTGTTTGTTTGTTTTTCCATATAATTCTATAAACTAAGCCTTCATCTTACTGCTGTGCCCAGTTAGCTTTGTCATTGGCCGTGCTAAAAAAATTGAGCCCGACACCTGGTTACAATCATTTTACTTGTCTCCAGGGCTAGATGGCATCTTTACTAGAAGCTCATAGCTATAACAAAGCTTTTCCTTTTCCTTTTTTTTGTGTGTGTGTGTGTGAGTGAGAGAGAGAGAGAGAGAGAGAGAGAGAGAGATGAGCACTGCATACAAAAACACTTAAATTCACTGTCAAACAGAATGATGAGTCCAATTTTTACTGTTTTCAGTATAAACTTATCAGCATTTCACAGTCAACAATATTACATTTAGCAGAGGGCTGTTAAAGGATTAGCTGAACCATATATCAAAGAAGTTCTGCAACACTCTGACATTAAATGGCAATTTTACAGCAACATATCAAGTAGGTTTTTTGTCTAGCTAGAAAAATACACTCATACCAATTTCTGTCAAACTATTTTACCTTACATTAGATGCAAAGTGAGGATAAAGACGTGGTTTGGCAAAGTGATGTTTTGTTTAATTCCTCTTCATATTTTCCTCCACTTTCCTCAGTCACAAACTTCCATTTGACCGTCCCTGTTCTTACCTATGCTAGTAAAACAGCAATCTTCTTCTAACATTGTCAGTCTGACACTTATCTGCTAATGCTAATTGTTTGAAAAACTGGAAAGGCATGAGTTCATTTTGCCCATTACAAGTTAACGACAATGTGTATCATATTCTCATAATCTTGTATTTCTCCTTTTAGAACAAAGAATCAAGAATAATGCTTACCAGAAATACTTTGTTTAAGCCTATTGACTAGACATTATGTAGTATCAAAAACAACAGGAAGCACTAAAGGAACTAAAATATGTTAAAGTTTAAAATATGCAGTTTAAATGAGTTTGACACTTCTGGTGTTTTTTTTTGTTTGGTTGGTTTTGGCTTTTTTTGGGGGGGGGCCGGGGCCGGGGGAAACAAGATCACCTAAGGGGTCGGTCAAGCTGGGTTTTTGCTGGCTTTATTACCCAGCAGATGGAATGGTAAATGTGTGACATACGGAGAAAGCTATCTTATATGCCAGTTTGTTAAACAGATTGTCTTCATCATCTGACCACTGTTAGAAAAGCAATTGAAAACCACAGGCTTCTAGCTTCTCTAAAATGAATGTTAAAAATGCAAATATGGAACAATTTCTCACCCTTTAAATTGACTGTCAAAACCATATGCACAGTAAAAACTCTTCACAACCCTAGGTGGGCCAATACCACCACCAGTCTCCCTCTTGAAACTCCTCTATGGGATCCAGTGAGATTTTACCTCCCAAGAACTGGTCCTCAGTTTTCTTCACAAGTGTATTCAATAGGAAAGATTTGAGAATTCTGTCAATGCAAATAAAAATTAAATACTGCCATCAACCTACCAGAAAAATTAAAAAGTGCTCTTAATATGCATTCATGATCTCTGTGTTAGGAAACCAGTGAAAGTATTTCTATTGCATTACATGTTCTGATAAACACGTAAGGGAGCACACTGAGGGGCTCTGGGTATGAAACGCACTGCACTACTATCAATGTTCTCATTAGCATTATTTATAATACAGCTATATATTATATATATATTTCCTTTCAGCATGCACAGTCAGATTTAAATAAATAAATGCATATACAAGTGTTCAAATACTTCAATGCACATTGTCTATACATAGTCTAATTTCCAGTTCATTAATATCTGTTAGTTTAGCAATACATTTAGATTAACAAAAAGGAGATGAGAGTTCTGGAACTGTCTTCCATACAATATAGCAGAGCAAAAAAATTAATCTTTTAAACTAGAATTTGAAAAACTATGGGAATTAAGAAAAGCATAAGAATTCCATGACATACACTAAAAAAAAAAAATCACAGTGTTGACATCTCTGAAGGACAGAGGGACAGAGGAATGTAATAAAAATACGACACACAAGCACATTCTTGTGCTTTTCTACTTGTGCTGTTCTACATGGAAGCAACTTGTGGAAACAAGGAATACATTTTCCCTTTTTGAGGCATAGTTTACTTCCAATTGCTAATAGGATGTAAATCAAGATATGCTGGAATGGATTAGTCGTATTGACATTCCTATACTAATCAAGACATACCTATTCCTATGACTAAGAGTTAAAATAATCACTACTTTGGGGAATATCAAGGAATTATTCAATGCCATCAGCTCAGCAACATTACTGGGGCTTTAGTACACTCCATGGGGGTTACATAAACTAGTATTATTTAATGCAGACTCTGATGTTGCAGAGACCTAAGACAGTAGATATATTTGTGTCCTCTCATCATGATGTACATCATAGGTTAAATTCTGAATTTATTATTATTTTTTCTTTTTTTGAGTTTTGAGTTTTGAGATTGCTAGAGACAGTTGCACCTTCAGGACTAACCCTGAACTGAATACAGGTTTGGAACATTATTGCCATCACTATGGCATCATATTCAGTAATGAATTTTTTGTCATACTGTGTTCCTACATAAAGCAATTACAGTTTTGCTGTTGCTAAAATTAAGATATACATTTGCTAAAAAACAAACAAACAAACAAAAACAAGCCTATTTTCCACATTAGCAAATTGTATCTTCAAAGCCTAAAGCTTCCTTAATTCCATTATGCTAAGCTCAGAGAACTGACAACAGCAAGACCTGTGAGGATAAAATGCACACATCTGCACAGAAAGGTACATGGAAATATTAGTGTGTAAGACATGAAACTTTCTTGTGAGCCTTCAGCAATCTCTCTAATGTGTATGTTGCTTAGCATGTGAACGCCTGTAATACATTTTAAATCAAGGGAATAATACTTCCTCTCCCTCAGGGAATCTCAAAGGTTAGCATCAACCACTTCAAATCAAATACTTCAAACACTAGCAAATCAAGCTACACACAGCACATAGTGACTTGAATCATGGCTCAGCATAGTGCTGGCTTAAGTGTTAGATGTACTTTACTGAGAAGTGTACAATTTCCTTCTAGCATCATTAAACCTTGAATGCAAACAATTAGCAGAACTGCAACTGCTAGAATCATGCTGTCTCACCATTTACATTAAGACAGCCAAACACACTTACAGCCTGTGCCACTGGAAGGCATTCATAAATTTCCACTTCTACTTGTTCACTTGTGCTCCTAGTAGGTAATATGCTGGGTTTTTTTTTTGTTTGTTTGTTTGTTTTTTTCTTTTTGTTTCTGTGATTAATACAGTATCGTTCTCTTAATGCTTACTTTGGTAGATGATTTAACTGAGTCTAGGCCTTGGGAAAAAAAAAAAAAAAAAAAAAAAAAGAACCAAGAAAAAAAGCAATTTAATTTACCAGATCATAATTGGAGATTCTTTGCTTTACAAAAGCAAGTAATACTATTTACTGATTTTAAAAATCTATCTTTCAAGTGGTTTTCTGTTTCCTTACAGTACTTTGATGCAATTAAATGTTACTGCTTTGTCTTTAGAGAAGGTTTAAAAAAAAAAAAAAAAAAAAAAAAACAGAAAAGGAGATTTAGTGAATATCTCTAAGAAGCGTCAATGGCGAAGAAGGAATAAGAATTTAGGTTAATGAATATCTTGGAAAATCTTTTCAAATAAAAACTCTTTTTCCATTCAAAAAAAAAAAAAAATTGCATCCTATGAGTTTTTATTGAAAAACAGAAAACAAGAAGTTTCTTCTGAAAATATTATCTGCCTTCTTTCACCTAGAAAAAAAAAAAAAAAAAGTATATTTTCTTCCTAATGGCACAATTTTTCTGCTGTTTATTGAAAAGGAGATATTTTCTCCCATCTGTATTTTGATTTATAGTTTCAGACACTAGCTTCAGCTCAGTATTTGCAAGACCTGAATTTGAGATGCTGCAGTAAGATGCACAAGTAGATTTGACATCCAAATATCTTATCTTTCAAATACTGACTGATCCTATATTTTCATCTATTTCAAGGCATGAAAAGGAACACTCTACTTCAGAAAGAATCCGGGAGTAAAAGAGCACAACAAATGTAACAGAAGAAAAAGCCTGGTGAAACTAACAGCAGAGTGCCAGGCTCAACACGCATTTTTGAAATCCAAAAGAGTGAAAGAAGTGTTCTTAAAAACAACAGAGAGATAAAAACAAATATTATATGTGCTATAGATTCCAATCCTAACAGCCCTATCTAGGAAATTAGGGAGAACTTTGCAACAAGATTTCAAAGTCTTGATTTCTTAAATTGAACATTTTTTTAATGCTTTCACAGTGTTTAATACCATTATAATTCTACTTCATTCAGATTAAAATCAGAAATTATTAGTATAGTTATGGCAGATCTTATTTCTCAGACTTATTTCCATTGACTTTATTCAGATTATTTTGCAACAAGATATGTTGCAACATGAATAAGAAGTGTTATCTAAAATATTATGCATTGCATAAATAATGAATTATTCCATTCTCCCCTAAGTACTTTACATTGACAAATAACAAAAACCATTAGAGATTCCCAAAATTTGCATGAACAGTTTAAAACATCGCAAAGACAGGAGAAGAAACCCAAAGGTAAAACTGTTATATTAGTTTAGTCTAATATTCTAAATGAAGGAGAATTTTTACAGTCACTTAACATGCCTCAAAACATACATTCTTCTATTATTCCCTCCCTTCACAGCTAGCAGAAGAAGTACTGCTATGAGCTGAATTGACTTTGAAAATCCTTTCTAAAGGTTAGGTTTTCAAAGAAGCCTCGTTATCCATGCATCCAAATATCACTGCAATAAATACGAACTAGACACCAAAATTCCATCAATTCATTCAAATATTTTGTCAGAAAACTGAAACGGGAAGTCTCAGATGAAACAACCTATGAATTTTTTCACAATGCCTTTCAAGGAGTTTTGTAATAAATTCCCCACAGAAGTGGAGAAGCTCACTCTTGCTTGGAAAAGTAGAAGTTGAGTCAATCAGTGTTTGGCAGAAGAGATCAGATTATTCATTAGGAAGAAAAAAAATATGTTCCTTCTGGTGTATTAACTTAGTACTAAGCATAACATAAAAATTGGTTCACTCTTCACTGTAGTCAAGATAGCCATTTCTACTCTTATACTAGAAAGAAATTTCTCCTCAGGTTCCAGAAGTACAAGGGAATCTGAGTGCCCTTGCAGTCAGTAGCATGTAGATGTCTAGACTGAGTTCAATTTTAATTCTTGTAGGAAGGTAGATGAGGGAATTAACCACAGCAATTTGAAATTATTACAAATGGAAAAGTTTGTGGTCTACAGTGAATACTAAAGAATGTTTAGTGCCATGCTACTTAACCTTGCCTCAATTATTAGTGTTTATTATGAGTGATTTCTTGCAGTGATTGGATAAGTGAAAAATATACATCACACCATAAGGAATTATTTAAAGACTTATTTCCCCTGAGCTTCCTGGCTAGTCATTTTGTGTCAGTGAAGCAATCACAAGGACTCTTCAGAAGCAGAAATTCTGTTGACATTTAAACTAAAATCCTTCTGCTTTTGCTCAGTCACCAGCTTGTCAACAAATAATTTACAGATGAAGCTGTTCAGCAGAAGATAATGCCCCTTTAAACAATGCTTTTTTTTTTTTTTTTGTTTTTTTTTTTTTTTTTTTCTCCTGTGGAAAGCCAATTTAACACTGGTAAAAAAAAAAACAAACAAAACCTGTTAAAATACTCAAGGTATTAATTAAAATAATATTTTAACCTCTGTGATGAAACCAAAAGGGGTCTGATTCTTTGGCTACAGACAAGGTGCTGCTACCAGACTCTTGCTGCTAAATTATTTGCCAGACTTCAAGGTATACTTAAATGTAAGTTTTTGTTCCTCCTCTTCCATCTGAAAAAATATTATTGACAAAAACTGTACAAAAACTCTTATTTAAAGCTCAGATAGAATATAAATACTAACAGAGCAATATCTACAAAGATGCCCCAAGAAATACTATTTATTAGGGTTTTACTAAATGGAAAGATCCAGGCAAGGTGAGACAAAGTGTGTAGCTGTAAGACTGAAGTTTATATATTTACGCAGTGTATTAATTCACTAAGTTTAGATGTAAAGTTTACTCAGTGTGCCTAAAGATGGCTGAATGCTTCCAGTTTGCAAGACGTGTTTTTACTGAAAGCTTCACTTGATCACACTGATTGCTTCTAGTACTTACTGAGTGGATAACTGAACTAAGATTAGATAGAAAACAATAGGAGTACATAAAACGTAGCAATATGAGATGTCCAATATGCATATGTAAAGATTTTTACTTTTGCTAAGATACTATAGACTAAAAATGGGAACAGCTCAGAATCCTGGTATCAGTGTCTAAATATTATACATCATCAAAGCTTGCTTGCCTCTTTCCCACATTTGTTTGTGGATGTTGATGCTGAGACATTATTCCTCCAAAGAGGAAAAGAAATTACAGATACTGTCTAAAGAATTTTGAAATATACCCTGGGATGACACAGCTGTGTGATTTCATTTTAAGTGTATTTTAGAGCAAAGTGTCTTCTTATGCATTACTTAGATTATCTAATTATACTCTGTTCTTCATATCTCACCAACCATGCAAGCTGTTGGCACAACAACTCCAAATTGTATAAGATGGAAGTCACTATTTTTATAACTATAAATAGTTAATTTACTTTCTTTTTTTCCTCTACAGATAGAGGAAATAAAAGTAAATTCATATCTTGATAAAAAGAAATGAGCAATGTTTTTACACTGCCTGTTACTATCACAGTTATGTGTGATTGATCTTACAGACACTTTTTGTTCAATGACGTCACTGGAAGTACTTAAATCTCTAAAGAGTTGTTTAAAATGATTATCGTACAATTTTTTCTAACTTTTTGGATAACATTATTATAACAACTATTTCCTCACTTCGTGTAATTTGTATCCTGTTACTGACCTTAATATACATTCTACTCATTGGTCAGTGAGAAACGTGTCTGGAAGAAAGAAGTGAATTATATGGATATGGCAAGTCACTAGTGATTCTCTTCAGTGAGTATATTAATGATCAAATCCATTTGTATTCCTGTTTTTAGCCTCGTTTGACTTTTTTTTTTTTCCTCTTTCTTTGAAGCTCTGTACATTTACAACACCTGCACATGTAACTTACAATAATGCAATTACAGGTGCATGCTTTAACTAGCTTGGCTTTTCTCATTCACATTACTTCTCTCCTGCATCATCCACTGCTGAGGGTGTTCATAGCTGTATTTGTGCTGAATATAAAACCTTGCTACTAAAGGAGATGCATTTTTACTAACACTGTAACAATAAGCACACTTCCAGAGAGTAACAAAAGCAGTTGCACAGCTTCTACATCACATCCCAAAGCACCTGCACCCCAAAGCATAGCACTTCCTAGTAGTCAAAGGTATGATTATGTGGATATGGTGGATAGCAAGAAGCCATTATCCATATGCAAATGAACCTTCAGCATATTTTCTATTTAAGAATTTGAAATACTTTTTCCTTGTCTGTGAGGAAGGCAATACATATATATTTTTAAAATTATTTTTATTTTTTACTATCTCTATGTAGAATTACAACATTTTATATTACATGCCAGTTTCATAGCTCTTTTTTTTTTTTTTTTTTTTTTTTTTTTTTTTTTTTTAAGTTTTCTGTCACTGGTGGTTCAAATTCAGGCACCTGTATCCTGATTTCCGTTGGTAGCTTTCATGCAATCAAAGATAGTTGCAAGGATTGTGTTTAGACTCAATAAAGAGTCCAGTCGGTTCCCAGCTCCTGCTTTGGGATGCAGAACTTATTTCTATTTCATGTCTCCTCCTGTTGCACAAAGGCCTTATATCTTTTGCCTGACTGCAGGCAAGATTTCACTTCAAACCAGCCAGTTACACAAATTTGATCTTTGGAACATGTATTTGTTTCCTGATTACACCTGTCTATAACAAGCTGCCCACTAAAGGAACTGTACAGCAATTCATGCCTTTTTATAAAGAGCTTTTTCATATAAAGCAAAGCACAAATGGTCTAGCAGCACTGTCCTATTTAGCTTTTATAAATCTGCGAGAAAGAGATTTCTCATTAATTTATCAGATTCACATCCTCTACTCCACTCACAAGCTGCCCATTTGTTACAGCAAATCACTTAATAACCTTTAAATTCACTGTATCTATTTTTCTTTTTTTCTGTCTAAAACACACTTGCTTAGAGTCAATCTCCTGCCTCAAAAGAATTCTTATGTGTGATGAAAAGATTGTTACAGGTGCATAAGAGATGCTTTACTGACTTAATTGATGCCTTCACTTACTTAATAACTATGCAATCACATTGAAGACTGATCTGAAAGCCAAAAATAAAAGATTGTACTTGGCAAAGAACTATTGGTTTTTTAGCAAATGTACACTTTGAAATATGTGAGGATATACTGACCTGCTGCTGCAGTAACCTTAGTTTGGAATGAATCTGTTACTGTGGGCTAGTAATCCATACTGCTCATAGGAACAGCTAACGATACTAATTTTGAAACATTCTATTCCTTATCGCTTACTTCAGAAGTGCTGTTTTTTTCTAGGGGACCCAATGTTAGCATAGGACATTAACTAATGGCCATTTTAAGCTACTATTACCAAATCTATTATTTACTCTGAGCATCTGCTGCAATGACAGAGGAATTATGAAGAAAAAGTGCTCATGTGATACGCTGATCTGTTCATAAGTAAAACAGTACAAGTAAAATAACCTAAGCAGCTGAAATCCAAAGTCTTTGTATTCTGACAGCTAATTATTTTAATTTCAGTGATTTAAGCACTTCTGATGATAGCACCTTGGGTTAACAATGGGCAAAGTTATTTAAGATGCTTTGAAGGGCACGGTTTTAAAATTGACAGCTTCTGTGTGCAGTTTTGATGACAGCTTTGACTAGGGTAGAGTACCGAGAGAAGTGAATTAATTTGGGAGATTCACTGGCAGGTACTTACGATGGGATTTATAAAAATACGTGAAAATGTGTGATAGTGGGCTTTTTAGGTTTTGGGTTTTTTTTTTTTTTTTTTTTTTTTTTGAGAATATGCTCTATCAAATAGCGTTATAGTGTTACTGACCACTTAAACCATTTCTGAATGGATCAAACCAGTTTGCACCAGTTCTGAGCAGTTCAAGTTTCTTCCGACAAATTCAGACCTTTAAGTACCATTCACCAAAGTCAATGAGATTTTTTGTACAAACTCTGTGCTCATGAGGTTTAAAAACAGCATCCACAGGATGGTGTAACATTATTATACTTTTGAACTACCACCCTCACATCAGTGGACACGGTGGAAGTACAGCAAGGTTTTCCTGAAGAAAATGCACAGGCTTTTGTATCAACGTCTTTTCATTTAGGAGGGATGGGAAGGGCTTATTCTACGAATGTGAAGTTTGCTAAAGCAATTTGTACAGATATTTCTTCTCTTTCAGTTATTTATTTTTCCTTGTATGTATCTTTGGAAAGGCCAAGCATGAAATTGGAGCTGCAAAGCAAGTCAGAATTTATTGATATGACTCTGCTCTGAAAGCTCAATAGTTGTGCAGCAAAGCAGGAAGGGTAAAGGGGCTGATATATTCATTGAACCTTTAAGCATCAACAAATAACACAGTGAAGAATGACTGTTTTGCAACACTAGGTGTGAGGTGTACAAACAAAACAGATGCTCACCAAACTGTATAAGAACATTAAAGAATCTGTTTTATATTAGCTATTCTGAAGAAAAAGAATGCTTGCAAGCTATTTACAGGAGATGCATAGCAAAAATGTGGGGTTTTTCATTTGTTTTACTGAGGAGAATGTCTTGAATACTGCTACTACTGTATCAGCCTAAAGGGAAAATAAAAACTGATAAAGCAAGTTGATAAACAGAAAAGTGTTTCGTATCAAGCAATTACAGTTGCAGAATAAAGCAGCTGCTATTATCATAAACTTAGTATAAGAAATAAAGATGTGAAGTACACCTAAGAAATTATATGTATGTATATATATCAGATAGCATAACACAAACAAGTTACTACTTCTAAATGTCAGTTTTTGTTCCTAATTTCACTTCTGTGATAATTTCTGACTCAAAGGATTTATCTGGGAAAGTTATTTTTAAGCCCCAAATCAATTTTCTTATATTTCAGCATACATTTCTTCCATTTGGCTAGTCTGCAAACACGTATGTTTTATAGTGTTAGACCCTGCAGTCATTAATAAACCTCAACAATAAGTCAAATGGCTGCAAAACTCTTCAATAGTGCTAGTAGAAATCTCGTATTCTACAAGATGCAATATTTTTTCACACTTCATTAAATATTGCAATTTAAACATTTTTTATTATTTTATTTTCTTTGACAGTTCCACAAACTGTATTTCTCATCAACTAGCTTTCTGCATGCATATCTCTGGTACTTTGATTTATTTTTATTTCACCTTCTACAAGTCTTCTCCTTTTAAACAGAGCTGCTCTCCCTCTCCCTCCAATTGTCACCTTCAGTATATTAATGTTTGGGATTGCCTCAATCCGGATGCAGGATCCTGCATTTCACTTCGTCAGACTTCAGGATGTCCTCACTGGCCCACCTCTCAAGCCTGTCCAAGTACATCTCCAGGTAATCCTTATTTCTGTTGTATAAACTCCACCACTCACCTTGGTGCTATATGCACACTTGCTGAAGATGCACTCAATTTCACTGTCCATGTCATTGACAAAGATGTTAAACAGTACTGGTCCTAATACAGATCCCTGAGGAACACCACTTGTCACCAGTAACCACTTGGACAGCGAGCCATTAACCACAACAATTTGATTCTGACCATATTCCTTATGCTGGCTCCTACAGACCACAAGCTGCTACAAATATGCCTCCCTGAGTGTTCTTGCTCCATTTGCCACCACTGACAAAAAGGAGTGCAGATGGAGCAGAGGCAGCAGGAATAACTGCATGGCTTGGGCTCAGTGTTTGCAGCTCCCAGTTCCGGTTAAAAGAAAAATGATTGTTGGAGGAAGAACCTCAGGCTACGCATTTCTACCTGCTCCTGCTCTGATGTCACTAACCCTGCCACAGGGGAGGGGTGGGCAGAATTGGAGAAGAGAGGGGAGTGGGTAACAAATGTTGGTAGACAAATGTTGGTAGCACCTTAACTTTAGTAAGCACAGCCAAGGAAATAGCATTCTTTGCTATTCTTTATATTGATTCAAATTAACATTAGACATCACAATAAGCCTATCACATCTCTGAAGGTGGCTTTAGCCACCTTCAGGCTCAGTTATGGCACAGGCAGATAGAATCAACTGGACTGAAATTCAGGGCAATACCCATGGAAGAGTATTTGAAATATTTTGGATATTTCACATGAGACCACATACTTAAAGGACATTTAAGGAATAGTTTTCTGTTTTCAATAAAATTTTCACAAATTAGCAACAAAAAGGAATTTCAAAATCATTACCTGTATTTCACCATGGCACAACATCCTTCATGTGACATCAATCATTTCTTTAGTGGCTCATCATCCGTAAACCTCAACATGCCCTTTTCCTACTCTGGGCCCATACAACACCATAAAGTATAAGTGGCAGTTAATAGTTTGAAGCTCTCAAAGAAGAACACAAGGTTGTGATGAATTCTCCTCTCATTTTCTAATAACACAGGTACACCTTCATATAAAATAAATTATCTCTCTTATTTTGAAGTTCGTACAAAATAAATAGCTTTTCAAAGAATGGAATAATTCAATTGTACTTCTACTTCTTAACTGCATACAGTCATTATTTTGCTGTACAACAAAGAGTATGTATGAAATGAAAGCAATGGAAAATAAAGCTTCAAATTCAATTTAGTATTGTTTTTTCAGTTTAAGTTTTCTAACCACTGATACCATTGTGAAAACAACAACTGACTCTTAAAGAAATATTCTGTAAATGAAAATAGTACATATCCATCTCAAACGAGACCAGAATTCCATATGGTAGGGCTTGTGTAAATCATGGAAAAGAGTTACCTTTATCTGAATAAGTACAAGGTAGGAAAGACAACACAGATATTGAAAAGATTAAAGCAAGGATGTGAGGCAAATTGAGAGTAAAATAGACATACACCTAATTAAATGTTACATCCGCTGAAATATGCTGTCCTCCATCTTTTAGCCCTCAAGGGATGACCTCAGGTTTGCTTTTAAAAGTACAAGCCCTTACTAGGTATTTGACTGCTGCTGAGTAAGATACTTTGGGACCGTACTCCTTTAAAAAGTTCATTACAAGAAGTAGGAGAATTAGAAAAGAAAATTCCAGGAAAGCAAACCTGGTTTTGCAGAAAGATATCAATGACCCACCACCAAACCACCCAGTTAGACAGTCATCATGTGTAGTCTGCTATGCTCCAGGAACCTTTTCACTGGAACTACTCAGTAGCAAAAGTCATGTGGCCATTAAAATGAAGATGCATCATGCTTTTCATCTTTGGTTTCTGTGTAATACTTCCAAAAATCCTCTAATACTAAAATGTGGATCCACAAAAAGTCTTATTTGTTTGTCATCCTTTAGCTAGTGAGTGCACGTTCTTCATTCATGTCCTTTATCCCATGTTGTTGTGGTTCGATACCTGTCTACATGGAACTGGAAATCTATCTATCTGACCTGAATTCAAGCCCTTCTGAATCACTCAGAAGTTCACTGCTTGCTTTGGCAATTCCGGCTCAATAGAGGATTTCATCAGGTTTCAAGTTCTTTCACTTTAGTCTTTAAATACACAGAAAATAAAATGATTCTTAATTGCTTTCTATTGGAAACACAGTCAGTTCACTGCTCTTGTATCAAACTGCATTCATTCACATACTTCGCGTCTGCTAGTCTCTGACATGAACTTCAATATTTCAGCAGAATTTGAAACTTTGAAATTCAGATACTTAAGGCTGAATCCCAATTAATCAAATAACTTCTGCCACTGTCAACTCAGGGAGGAGAAAAATCTCTTAACATCTTCCAAAATTTACTGCAGAAAATTTTTCAAAACTTCAGGGGAAAAAGATTAAAAGAAGAAGAAATTACATGCAGCAAATCATTCACTGCCAGAGATGTCTATCAAAGGGATTGCTCTTCAAGCTCCAGATGGCAGGTCTCCTACAGGAAGCAGCTGGTCTTTTGGCAGGGTTTCCTTTAGAAGTGCCAATGGCTAAGTCAGACTGTGGTAACTCAAGGGCACCCTAGGAAGTTTATGCTGACCTTATTTCAGCTGTACAAGCTAAGCCTTCGCTCTTCAGGCAGCCAGACCTATTGCTTTGTCACATACCACCCACCATGCCAGTTATGCTTTCTTCAATGTGAGGGGGCATACAGCTGTATCATGTGCTCTGGACTGTTTTCAACATAACCACAGAAATGTACTAGTAAATGTACCTGATTTTTAAGTTCGGCCACTGTCTGCAATTTCTTCAAGCAGTGATATATATTACTATGTGTAAAATACTTAGCAAACCTAAGTTATTAAGTTGTGTAAGAAAAGTAATAATATGCTGTCTTCATCAGGGAGAGCAGCCATAGGAGAAGATGTGTCAGCACTGAACTTTGAGTAGATATAGATTATACCTGTTCAGATTTAGGAAGAAATTCTTGACTCTGAGGCTGGTGAGGCACTGGCACAGGCTACTCAGAGACTGTTTATGTCCCATCCCTGTAGGTGTTCAAAGCCAGGTTGGATGGGGCCCTTCATAACCTGACCTACTGGTAGGTGTCCCTATACCAGACTCACTGGTCAACAGAGAATGTGTAAAATCCCTTAAAAATTAGAATACCTTCTAGCTTATATACATGTATCAATAATTTAGGAAACAGACTGTCAGTGACACACAGTATCAAGATTTCCAGTCAGACCATAAAGCCCTTCTCAGTCCACACATCAGGCACTGGCTATAGCCCAATTCAACTAAGCAGTGCATAGGTGTTCCCAAAGAAGTGTAACAAAAGCAAACTTCCCTTTAGGGTTGTGAGAAAATTAGAGTTCATTAACTTCTTCAGGTCTCTAAACATCAAACTGACTGAAAAATGAGAGAAAATAACAAAACAACAATCTGAATAAGAATTAAATCTAACAGCTTTTCTCTTACAACTAGAAGACACACATACTCATGATTCATTTGCACAACCCAAGGCTCATGAAATATTTTAGAACTTGGACATAGAAGCCCACTTCTGTTTGAGCCTTGTTTTAAAGGAGTTTTCTAACCTTGAAAAACAGATGTACCTTCCAAAAGACAAAACATAGTATTTCCCTGTTATTGGTTCATCTTCTATTGACATTTAAAAGCAAACTTCAGCAAACACATTTTGGAGTAAAAGCAACTCAACTGTCTAGAACTTCTAGCGACATTTCAGTAGGTCCGTGAAATGAGTGGAACCAATTCATGTAAAACATCAAATAAAAAGTGACCACTTCATCTGAAAAACTTCAAAAAGCTCACAGCTGCAATGTTCCAAAAATCTAATTTAAAGAAGAAAACAAGGACATAAAATAAAAAGTACCTTAAATTCTCTTTAAAATAATCTGCTTGATAAAAGAAATCCATTTTCACGCTAAGAAACTCATCAAGGTGAAGATGCAGAGAGTTTCATTCACTGGTAAAATATTATGACACAAAAAAACCTGCTCTCACAAAATGAGCATATGCTTGTTTATTAATTAAACTACTAGAGAGCCAAGATTCCACATTTCATTTTTCAGCATATGATACTTGGAGACTAGCATTCTTGTTAAAAATAAGAGCACTTATACTGAGTATTTGATCTTAGTCTCCTAATAGAAGATCTAAGAAAAACTGTGGGATTGCACAGAGAGCACAAACAACGAAAAATTAATCACACTATGAATGAAAGCCTTCTCAACTGGAGGCAATATTAACCTTTATGGATAGGACCAGCTGATACTGTGGAATATCACTGGCAGATGGTCAATTGTCCTACAAATGGTTCTAATACACTAACTGGCAACACAGCAGATTTTTAGCTCATAAGAAGAAAATCATTAGTAATACCACTAATACTTGCTCAACTAAAAGGTGAGTTTGTAATGATATAAAGATAAAATGAGCCTTACAAAACAAATAGCAACATGAAGAAGCAGGTGTGTTACAATACAAGATAATCCAAATTTGCAAAATTATCCAAGTCCAAGACAAAAATGCATTTGGTTTACCATGAGGCAATAATCATTAAAAAGATGCAGTGTGATAACGTGGAATACTTTTAGACCTTCAACTCCTTCAAAGATGCATCTATGTAAATAAATAAAACCAGCTCATTAATGGAAGCCATTTTTACTAGTTTTACTTACTTATTGTGTTTTCAGTTGAGGAAAATATAGAATGGAAAAGTACATTGCTCTTTAATTAATTAACACGGGAGTGGGAAATGTGAGTTGACCTTAAGAGACATTTTTCAAACCCTCAAAAAGTAGTTTGGAAAAGGTGTGATTCTAGCTAATAAATCTGATGCATTCAGACAAACTCTGTGATGTTTTATCTGTCTATTTTACACTGAAAAGCAAGAATGAAATAATGCAGGAGAAAACAATACTTTGTGAACTGGAAAATGAATTCCTGGGACAAAAAAAAAAAAAAAAAAAAAAAAAAAAAAAAAAAAAGAGGCATATAGTTTCATATATCTCCTTCAATAAATCTATTCATAATTTTTTTCCTTTTAATTTACCCTGGAAAGGAAGACTCAGAGACAGGATTTAAAACTTTCGGTCCTGAGCTTAGATCACACTTTGTAAATAATTGATTTGAATTGCAATACTTACATAAGAAAACATATTCAATTCATATATTTTCTTTCAAACTGCACACAAAAATACTGATCCCTACCTCTCATTTCTAATAGGCCTGCAGATGCTCTTTGATGACAACTGCACTTGTGAACTAATTTTTTTTTTTTTAAGCAATTAGGGTTGCATGGAAATAGAAACATGAATGCAAAGTATGTCTGCATGTTTTGAAAGATTTCTGTCAATTTCTGTCAAAACTAGCTAAAGATACAACTTGAAAGTAACTAAAGTAACTTGATTTTCAAGAAGAATTTTCATTAACTTGGCCCAGTTCCCAGCCAAGTGCAGTCTTGAGTGCCTAAGTTGGTTTGATAAATAAACCTTTCTTTCTGAGGGTGTGAAGTTTCTGCCTTCTCAGGACTACTTTGTTTACACTACTACTTAAAAAGATCAAAAGAATATTTATCAATAACAAAATCAACAAATGGCTGAGGTTGGCAGGAACCTCTGGGTTCATCTGCTCCAACCCTTTCTCTAGCAGGAACACAGAAAAAGAAGCCCAGAACCACATCCAGGTGGCTTCTGAAGATCTCCAAGTAGAAGACTCCACAACCTATCTGGACAATTTGCACAGCACAGATAAGATTCCTAATGTTCAGCCAGAACCTCATGTTCCAGTTTGTGTCCAACATATCACAAAGGTGAAAGCTAAGAGAGGGCCAAAAGCTGTCACAATCATCATACGCAGTCAATACTATCAATACTATCAGTACTATCAAGAACTGCTACACTGCCTAAGCAGCCTCAAAAAGAAGCGTTCTAGAACCACTCTTGATTAATAGCTGCTGGGTCTAAAAACACGCTTAATATATACAGTAACTTCAATGAAAAGTAACCAAGAAATTTTTTTTCAACCCTTGAAATGGGTGGGTTTTTTTGTTTGTTTGTTTGCTTTGGCATACTGTAAACACATGCAATGTGCCCCAGATATAATACACAGAGCTGTCATTTTCAGAAAACAAAATGCAGAGATTTTAATCCCCATTTTGCAAATTCATCAGCGTTTGATAGCACAGCTATAATCAATCAATCCTTACTTTGAAAGATCTTAGATTACAAAAGTTTGGGTACACATGTCCCCTGCAGAACTCGTTCTATAAATGCTTTTCAGTAACAGTAGAGAAGAATTTATAGAAAATGTACTAGAATGAGAAGATATTTTCCAAAATGTTGCAAGAGCTAGGAAAATACATAACAAAAAACCCTGTAGGTACATTTAAGTATGCCATATTTCAAAAGTTGGATTATATACTTACAGTAAACTTATGTCACAATTTATGAGCAAGGGGCTGAAAGGAAACATAAAAATGTAGCTCGAAAGAGTTTAATCCTGATCCTACCTAGCACATGAGAGGAAGCAATTACTGTACTCATTACCATGGTATGAGTGCTTCTTAATGAGTAGAAGACAGAGAATCAAGTTCCACCATTCAAAGTAAATCTCAGGGTCCAAGGGAGCATTTACAGACTCCTACATCTTTGTAGAAACATAGGGCAGCTTTACAATTTGGTCCTGAATTTTAGGAATGACCTACTAGTTTCCTCTAGTTTCACCTCAGTTTTCTGGAGGGCTTTTCTACAGAGATTACAGAAATAAAAAAAATATATAAAAATCCTTCTGATCGTGAGTATAGTCAAGGGAGAATGCTATTTTAGAAAGCCTTGAAAGGCATTAAAATGTTATAATAAGATTTTTTCCCTCTCTTTGTACAACAGTGGATAATCCTCTGAATTACAAGTCTCTTTTTACATATAGTCATAAATTACACGGTTAAAATATTTATATAGCCAGACCTGGTTAATTCAAACTGGTTTTGCTTCTCATTAAGATTTAACAGAAGCTGAAGCATTTATGTTGTAATATCATTCAAATTTTGAGAAAAGGGGAATACAGCAAGCATAAATCAGGCAAGAATATAATAGTAACTGAATTGAATTAGAAATAAAGAGAATATTTGATGTAGAGAAAACATTTTCCTCTTGGATTGGGATGGTAAGGGGTAGAAACACATCCTGACAACTCTCTAGAGAGTTTACATGTGAGTAAGCCTTTAGCAGCCTCTTGTAATCTGCCACTTTCTTTGCCCAGTGGATGCCACCAGTATTCATCAAATTGCTTCCCTGCGTATCAGTTAACTCACCATGCAATTACAACCTAGAAGGCTGCTGGTTTCCACTGCAGCCATCCATCACAGCCATGTGGGGAGCTTGGGCTCTGGGCCATGCAAATGGGCAACGTGATGAATCTAAACGTACTTTTAAAGTTATTGTGAAATGAAAGAGTATTTTGAAGTAACTGCATTAAAAAAACCAACACACTACGAAGTCATCACTCTGTAGAGGAGCAATATATGTACTGTAACTTCAGATCAATACAGGATTCAGCTGTATATAACTCAGAAGAAAAGCCAGCATTCAATAATTGCAACGATGATAACAAATGTGGTTTTGAGAGGTGCTGAAGTGACATTCTCCAGGCAATCGCTAGATATCTGTGCTATCAGAGACTGTAGACTAGCCAACAGCAGCAAAATATCTTTTAAGTAAGAAGTTCAATGAAGAAAAACAAGCAAAAACACTTTAAAAGCTCAGATCTAGTTACCAGATATACAGCAGAAGCATTACTGCTGCTATTTACTATCAGAAAATTGCCTAATCTGATACAAAGTGAGAAGATACCAGCTTAAGAAAAAAAAAAATATAAAACTTTTCTTTCAGTAGAGTACAAAGTTCCAAATGATAAAGTGTTCATAAGAAAATTCTTTGCTACAAAATATCTCAAAGTAGAATTCAAACAACTGCTGAGAAAAAAAAAAAAAAATCCAACTACATCACTACAGCATTGTATCTATTCACAAAATATCTGTAAACATAAATAAAGTATTAAAAGCAATACACATGAGAAGCTGTTGATCTACTTTGTGACCATGTATTACTACCATAACACAATTGTAGAACTGTGGGAAAACCAAGACAAGGATTTCAAACATTCATAATAGGTTTAAGATTGTAGTAAAAGGATGATTACATTCCAGAGTAAAATAATATATTTACCCTCAGATAAATGGGGTAAGAAATATTTATTTGGAACTAACTTAATGCATTTATTTAGAAATAGAATTATGTAGAGTAATTTGTCTCAGTATTTCTGAAAACTTGGAAAAGATGACTCCTTCTGAGCTCCAGAAACAGGAGTCAAACACACAAAAACATCATGCACAGCATTTTAGAATAACATCTGTTGACCACATCTAACTCTGCCTGGTAAGTCTAGTTACAGACCTGTGGTATAGAGAATATACGTACATTTGGAATACCAGAGAATTGCTCAGATGAAATTATAGTCTCACAAACACAGAGAGAGTCACTCTCCAGTGGGAAAATAACTCTGCTTCCTTCTTGCAATGACAAAAGCAAAATTTCCTTCACTTTACATTTATCTTTAAAATATCCTGCTGCTTTTTTAACAGAAGAGGGGAGGAACAAGTCCTCCCATATCATTAGATGACACTGTTAATTTGACTAATAATTAAAGAACAGACAAATGTCTCCTTTTTACTGTACATCAGAACCAGAGTTCTTCAAATGTAAAAAAAGCAAATAATATAACTTTTGTTCAGCATATTAAGTCCAATTACCTTTGAAAGCATTTCAAAGCAGAAATTCTACAGCAGAATTAAAATATAACTCTTCAACATGTTCCACAAAAGGAGCATAATAACATATCTCCATCTTTTCTAAGTGCAGCAGCACTACAGTGTTCTAAAGAGGTTGAGATACAGACTCAAATTTGAACAGTCTTTCCTTCAGCAAGACACACAGCTGCCACACTTTAATTGTAATGAAATGTGGAAAACGTTATAGTGACACAGGACTTAGGCTGTAACTTATGATAGAATATATAAACAGTAAATAAATCATGTTTCCATTATTTACCATGCAGAAATTTGGACCTTCCTTCTGTGACATTAACAGAAAAGTATCTAAAATATTCACAACTGGCTTAATTTATATTGCACACTACTGTTGCAGTGTAATCACTACAACTGCAACTGGGCTCTGCTGTTCCAGCATGGAAGATGCACGTCTTGGCCTTAGGACGCTCACTAATGGTACTCTCAGAGAAGAGCAAGGAACCGTAAGAGGAAGGATGTTCTCCATGAAGGCCATTTTCCGGTTCCTTCAGGTTTCACTGGGGAACATAACACTGTACTTTCTATCAAAATGCAAATGGTAACATTTTTAGCAGAGATTGAGCTTCATCAAGAAATCTGCAAGCTTATTTCCCACTTCATGGTTAAGGGTATGAATTCATATATATAATTGAATATATTAATATGAATTGAATATATTAATATGAATTCATATACATAATAGAGACAAGTTGTCTAAATGTTAGTCAGAATACTTTCTTGACTTGTGACTAAACCTATGGCTGTATGATGGGGAAGAAATTCCAGTGAAGATTATGAAACAGATATGGTTTGGGGTCTATGTTTGAATAAAACACACTCCAAAGCTAAGCCAAACTAGGCTTTCTCTTTGAATGAATGCTTTGTATCTTCTTTCAGGAGAAAGAAAAAGAGGTTTGAACAAAAACCAGAATCCTTCACTTTTCAACTGTGTGTAAGAGAAAAAAAGAGGGAAGTCTGCTAAATGGAAAAGACACTGATACTGAAACAAGAAGAAAACACAGAATCTCAAAGACAATAAACAAGCTTTCCTTTGTGAAATTCTATATTCAAACTGCTAATGTGACAAGAGTTAACAGTAGTGAAAGGTCTGATAAATGGCTACAAGATATACAAGTGACATTAATATGTAAAAATGATGCTATCACTGTCAAAATAGACCGCTTCTACATAAAGTTGATTAAGTGAAACACTAGAGAACAAGTTCCTCATATTCATGAGATAGACTCACAGAATCACACAATGGCCAGAGTTGGAAGGGACCTCAAGGATCATGAAGCTCCAACCCCCCTTGCCACATGCAGGGCCACCAACCTCTACATCTAATTCAAGGCCAGGGCCCCATCCAACCTGGCCTTGAACACCTCCAGGGACGGGGCATCTGCAACCTCTCTGGGCAGCCTGTTTCAGCACCTCACCACTCTCTGTAAAGAACTTTTCCTTGACATCCAACCTAAATCTTCCCTCCCTCAACTTAAAACCATTTCCCCTTGTCCTGCTGTTATCTACCCTTTCAGAGTTAACTCCCCTCCTGTTTGTAGGCTGCAAATAGGTCACCTTACAGCCTTATTTTCTCCAGGATGAACAAGCCCAGCTCCCTCAGCCTGTCTTCATAGGGGAGGTGCTGCAGGTACTCATTAAATAGGGGATAATGGGCCAAATTTAATAACAAAACATTATATTAAAATACTGGAAAAACTGAGAAAAGTAACTTTTAATTAGGTAGGATTTAGAACTGCATGTTCCTCTTAGTTCTTCATATCCAACTAAATGGATGGTGCTACTTGCACATTCCTTTCTTAATGTTCATCTCTAGGTCCCTGGCCAGATATGGTGTAGCCCTGTGACTATTTTTAACAACTATGGGGACTTGCAGACCACATTGTAATACATATTTGGTAAACATCAGTCCAAGACCATACTTCAGTTGAATGCACAAGACATAAGAAAAGGTAGCTTTAGCTTCATAGTAAGAACTATGACTTCACACTGTCTTCATGCCACTTAAAGTCAGGCAATGTTGAAACCACATGAGATTTGCCCTGTTAAATCAAACTGCCAAGATTATTTGAGTCAAACAGCGAGTTTGCACTCCATGGGCACTTTCCCATATAATTTTCACATATAACCATGACATTTCTGGTTTGACACTGAAAGATCCACATATAATACTACAGCTCTTCTATCTAGAGAGAAGTCCATAAGCTCAGAATCTGCTTGGGCAGGGACATTCATCTTCAGGCTTCCGTCACTTAACACAAAGAATTCTCCTTCAGTGGTCACTACCATCCCCAAAACTCTCAATTTTCTGTCTTCCAGAGACAAGGAACTGCAAATGATGAATGATACACCACTCAGTTTCCCCCAAAGGATTTAGTCTGATGAGACATGTAGAGGCGCTAATAGACTGTGAAACAAGTGCGAGCTAACCTAATTGAGTAGTATTGATCCACCTGTGCCAGGGAGATTATTGTGCATGTTTACTTGCCTAGCTGCAAAGACTTCACAAACCAGAAGATTTCAGGTGAACTGACTGGATCAAGAAAAAAAACGACCCTCAAACCCACTTTCAAATTGCTTTTAGCAACTCTGTTGCATTAATACTTAACACACATATACTGCACAGCCAGATTTATCTTCAGAGCTTCACAAATATTAACTAATTAATCTTTCACTATTATAGTTTCACTCCACAGCACATCATTTTTCTTTATAACTGAAGCTAAAGAACCATGTACTGTTTTTGGGGAGAAACCTCCATGACCTCATCCTACCTAACTTGTATCATACCACAGCTAAAAACTTTACAAGTAGGCAAAAGAAACATGCATATTTATAGAATGATCTACAATCATTTTTTTATGGTTACCATTTAAAACAAAATGCATGATTACAATTATAAGAGTCAGTAATTCTGTTTTACGGGAAGTTTAATGAGGGATTTGTGGTCGAAGTTGATACCTCTGAATTGCAGCTGGTTGAAGTGCTGAAATGTCAAGCACTGACTGATTGCTGCCTAATTACAGATCTACGAACAACTTCATATGGCTACAGAACTGCTTCTGGAGGTCTTCCAAGTGTTGCCATTAAGACTAATTCCAAGCAAGGTGCTTAACTCATACACTGAATTGATACATAATTTTGTCATTTTTTTGCCAATTAAAATACAGATGAAGCTTCCCCGGTAATTCACACAAAATACTCTTATGGTTTTGCCACAAAAAAAAAACCAAAACAGTTATTTATTTCTTATCCTAACTTCTCACTGTAGCTGAAAACTGCTTCAAGAGTTTTGTGACACAGATAAATATTTGGTCAAGACAAAGAAGAAATCATCAACTCATGGCAACTTAATTATGAAGGAATAGAAAATGTAGTGTTTATGCACAGTGTGCCACCTCTTACTCAAATCTGTTTATCCCTGCATGGTTGAGAAGCTCTTTTGTTTGAACTGCTTAAAACTAAAACCTGTTCATTCTGATATGAAGAGATAAAATAAAAGAGAAAATAAATGAATAGAATGAGTCAAAAATGACAGAAAGGCATGAGAAATTTTTGCTTGATTTTGGAAAAATGTTAAAAAATCGTAGCCTTCAGTTTTAGACAGACTTCCTACAATATCCATTGACAACAAATGCACAAGATTACATAAATCAGTACAGGTTTATCTGGACCAAAATTAATAGATGATGAACGTGCTACCAAGCATTACAAAATGCAAAAACATAAAAGCAAATCTGAGTAATATAATGTTCTTTTACCATTCACACATTTAAATTATGCATCTAAATTACTAATAGAATTGACATGACTTTTATTAATACCTTACCTTTGATCTTCAACTGGAACAAGAATTTAAGTGGAAAATGGCACACTGTAGAGTATCATGCTCAAGGGAAACTTCCTCACCTGTTTCACACTGCTATCAGACTGGCTCACTGTTTATTAACACAACAGTTATTTATTTCTTAATAACTTATTAAACAGCCCATCTTATTGCTTGGCTATATCACACATTTTAACAACAACATACTGTGAGGTGAATTAAGGATCTCATTAAAGCAATACAAAACTCACTTACGTGTTTTCCTCTGTGTGTACTTTGAAAGACAATCTCAACTCTGATTATTTTCTGCTTCATACAAATAAGACATTAAGCTCCCAAGGAAAACTTTACATTTGCCAACACGCATTCAACTCATTTTTCCAATCTAAATGTGTAAATCTAGTTTGAAAGGTTTATAGTTTTAGTTTCATTGATGTGTATAATGCGGTTCATATTGAAGATTATTTTCCTTCTCTAATAAATAGCCTATTGTATCATATTTTTGCCTGCATCTCACCAAATTATTTTCCACATAAACATAACAACATTTGTAAGAGTTCAGTACTTCTTCTTAGGAACTTAATTGACTGAACAGCTTAAAAAGTTGCTGAGTATTTGAAACAATTAGCTACTGTCTTTGTAGTCTGTATTTTAGCATCCCATAAATCTACAGCTTTCACTGTAAATCTGCACAATTCAGTAAACCTTCAAAATTACACTATTACATTTCCATCGCTTTTCTGCGTTACAACTTTGATATGAAAACATAACTGATGTTTACTACTAAACCCACATAGGCAGATTTGTATGGAGTAGTGGCAATGTCACCCACTAGGCTGTCACAACACTCCCATTTCAGTCTTAGTCAATGTGTTTTAATCCTGTCAGCTTTGATGACATCTCTTTTAGAATTTACTGGCATTTTTCCCTAAATGAAATACGTCTGTGGTCCTTTCCAGCATCTTATCACAAGTTTCTAAATATATATTAAAGAAATACTTTTTTTCCCCACCCTGAGTACACAGAAAAAATGTCTTTGTGACTGACAATGAAACTAGTTAAACAAGGGTCCCACGTGTCTATCCCTTGAATGCTCATTTGAGTCTTCAAGAATGTCAACATTTCTCTCTGAGTTGCACAATTCATGGTACAGCTGCTCTGTTAAGCAAAACTCTGATTTCCTATTGATCAAAAATAAACTTCAGATTTACTTAAAGTTTAACCCATTCAATTTGTGCTGCTCCTATGAAATACAAAACAGATACAAAAAGTGATTCCAAAAAGCTTTGTATGGGCAGACTCCAAAATGAATAAGCTTTCTGACTGACATTTGCTACTACCGGCAATCATAAATGCATAACTCTATCTTTTATCGCTGAAATTATCTTCTTTTGAAAAGTCACATACACATTACTCTCTGTATTCAAATATTCCTCCATTGACTAGAGAATACATAGAAAACGTTACTGCTTATTACAAGATAAGCAGCTGAAGGTTAAGAAAATGTGTAGAATTATCTAAATGCTCCACCTCCTTTCTCTTACGTTAGTAATACGAACTCACTGTATTCATTCCTCCTGCAATGAAAATAGGAAAAAAACCAACCTGAAAGCATACCATTATCACAGATTATACCATTATCACACATTTACATTGCATCCCGTATTTTATTCTTTCATTTGAACGTTCTAGATCACCCTGGCTATGCTTTCTGGCACTCCACAATTTGTACTGAAACTGTTCTATTCCTTCACTCTCTTCACAGCTTTTTCAGATTTTCCTTCCTTACAGTGATGTCCTTGACAGAAACTAATAAATAACTAGCTTTTAAAGGCCACTAAAGTTTTTGTAAAGCTGGATTTTCTAAAATTAATATGTAAATACACATATTGCTTTTATGCTCTGTATATATGCTTTTGAAATTGAAAGAAATGTGATTCAGAGGATTCTCTGAAGAATACTGACCTGATCCCCTCCCCAAGTACTGTCATTATATTGCTCCAGCACTGATCTGCTTCTGAGTAATATAGTGTAACACAAGGTAAGAAAAGGTTTTGCTGTGAAAAAAATTGTTGCTCCATAAGTGTTACACAAACAAACTTGACTTAGAAATATCCCTTTTGATTCCCTTCCTCACCCCTTTCCCCTCCCCCCCCCAATCAATTTTGCTCCCATTCTTTCCTTCTCTCCTGTTTTGCTGCCTGTAACTCTTTTTGTGCCTGCCTGCGAGTTAGACTCTAACAAGCAGTTAGTTGAGTAAATGTTGGACAATGCAACAACTCAATTTCAAATACTTGACCCTGGAGAAAAAACCATAACCCTTAATCAGGACCATGAATTCCTTACTTTCCTTATTTTTTAAAATAGTGCTTCATAAGCTGCTTGCTGAAGAAGGTAATTCTCTCTTATGCTAGAACTACTGGTTCAGGACTGCAAGTATTGCCATTAATCCCTGGGGCACCTCAGCACTCTGCATCCTCCCCTGGAGAAAGGCAGAAGCTTCTCTCATTGCAAAAAGTAGAAGAGGAGGAGAAAGGTGCACTCAGAAGGTAATTTCTTGACTAATATTGTTCCAATGCCCTTCTCAGCTGTGTGGACAAAGTCTCTCATCTCTGAGCCTGTTCTAATATGTTTCCCCTAATGAAAAAGGTTCAGGCAGAGCAGGCTAGTTCTGTCCATCCTCACAACATTCTGCCAATGCAGAAGGAGAGATTTATGGGCTCAAACAGAATACAAATGGTATAGAGCACAATTTAGAACTTTGAGGTCAGGGCATTCAGTAGACTTTACTCCTAAACTGGCATTAAAAAGAACAACAATTGAATAAAGCAAGAAACAGCACAAAGTGAGACTGGTCCCACTGTACCTACATGCAAACATAGAGAAAGAGTAGAAACAGAATAAACGGACAGGGGAATGACAGGAGAAGTCTGAGTAGCAATATGGAAGTTCAGATCCACAATCCTACATGAAATCCCTCTCAGCACATTTATGGACACAATTTAATTGCATCCGCGTATCTGATTGCTACAATTTCTTTCCATCCTGTTGTTATCAGTTGAATTACCAGTTAAAACCTCTTCTCCACTGTCCGAGCTCTTGTTCATATTCTTCAGTGAATTCTGATATATTTTCTTCCTCAAACTACTGACAAATAGATTTGTCTACATTTAAAAACCTCAATGATCTCTTGCCTAGTTGTTTATTTATTTTTAATCTAAAGCTATGCTGCTATTTATGAAGCAAATACTATACCACTGAGCATACATGTGTCCCTCTTACTTCCATTGAAGTGTTGTTTTTTTTTTCTTTTTTTTTTTTTCTCCTATGTTAGAAATACGTATTAATATATTTAAGGGGGAAAAAAAGTTTGGGTTGGTTTAGGTAGTATAACTATACAAGATTTTATTTATTTATTTATTTTTAATGAAATATCTGAAAAAAATAGACTGCAATTAAGACATTTGGTAAAAGAAACTAAAATAACAGGTAATTTCTATTCTGGAAGGTTGGATGATTTGAAAACTACCTCTGAACCATACAGCAATTCCAGCAAACAATTTCACAAGAAAGGTTTTCATCTCCTGAGCAGCATTTATATTGACATGTCCAATTACAATGTCAGGATGGTTTCAGCATAACACTAGAAACATCAGAAATTGAGGTTATGTGCAAAGCAGCAGAAGAGAAGGTCTTGTGCTTTGATGCAACTTTAAGTAAACAGGAAATTAGGAACCCCAAAATGCAGTAGATCTCAAAGGCCTATCAGCCCACAGTGAATACTGTGAGTGTAAGATGGCATGTTCTTCTAGAATAAATTTTTATACATGTTGATCCTGCCTCTAACCATTTCCTTTAGGAAATGACTTGAAATTACAAATAACAAACACCCATGGCAAGATTCTTGTCTTAAAGCATTATTACTGAAAGAAACAGTGTCTCATTGAGGAATAGGAGACTTGAGGCCTTGGATGCACACATCTTTGCCCATACTTTAAGACCTCCAGGGGTACCATGCATGGAACTTCGATACTCCAGTACAAAAAAAAGTTGATGACTAACAAGCAGCATTAAAAAAAACTTCTGTGGTAAAGACAAGTTTTGGAATTACTAATTGGTAGGCTATCTTGCTTTCATTTGCAGCTACATTGCTGAAAAGAAGAAACATTCAATGCCTCAGTCTATTGTAGAACGCTCTTAACTAGCTCATACAAATGGGAAAGGAAATAAAAGGACTATTCCAATTATCAAAGACTCACAGGAATACATTGGGCCATAAGAAATTTTCCCTCATTTAATAAAGCGCTCGAAATTAAAACTGTAAGAAACAGCAAGAGTCAAAAGCTACACGAGGTTTGTCCAGCCTAATTGCAGCAGTGCAGGGAAGCAACGTGTACTGATAAAATGGGGACATATTTCTCTTCCCAGTCTGTGCTGACAAACACTAATTAAGATCTCTAAAGGACCAGAACTAGACTTGAAAAGAACAAGAACGACATTTAAATTGACTTTGAGTATCATTTATCTATTGTTTAGATTTACTGAAACACAGTACCCTTTGTTTCTATCCTCTGGAATTTGTCCATTACAGTAGCGTGCCAGAAGTGAATTGTTCAATTAAAATCTGTAACAAAAGGGATTGGCTCTCTGAGTTACAAAAATTAATCTTCTTAAAAGATGCTTCTTGTTAATAGAGAACATCTGATCACTGTGATTCAGCGTCTGCATTTAATTCTATCAAACATTCATACTTGCTGTGCATTTCAAGTTCAACCACATAACATTTTCACTGAAACTTGAAAACTTTTCTTTATTAAATAAAATAGCAAATAGATTTGATTTCTTGGCTTCATGTAAAATTATAACCATATAGATTTCCAGGTGTTTCATGAATGAAACTAGATATATTTGTTTAACTTAAGCAGTTGGAGTACTGTTTGCTTGATTTTATAACTGAACGTGCTCTGCATAAATCCAAGAAAATCTTCTGTCAGACTTTTAATGATCTGTGGAAAAAAACATGTTGTAAACTCACTACTTCATACTGGAATAATATTTTTATATAACCCAAGATATCAACAATACACTGTTTAATGACCAAGTACAAACATGACTTATGAGCGTGGAATGCCTTATGAAAAGAAATATGTCTACTATATTATAAATAAAATTTTAAAAATCACTAATAAAAATAGGAATTAAAAGCCATTTCTAAATTTGGAATGCATCAACTTGGAAGCAGATTTAATTCTTAGTTTAAGTAGGGTGGACATGCTGTGCAGTTATTTATAATGCCAAATTGTCTTTACTAGTTTGAATCCAAGAATGCTGCAAAACCACTGAGTGAGCCCATCAACAGGATAAGACTCAGTCACTCTACTACTCGTTCTATTCTATGCATCTTCAGTTATTTCAACTGCTCCTGTTCTTCCTTATCTAGGAAGCACACTAGTCAAAACAAATCAATTTTTAATTCTTTTGAATCAAATTACATTTTTACTTTTGCAAAATGTGATTTTACAGTAGTCACAACAAAGCTATTATCCCACGTAACAGCCATAACTGAGCCATGATCCTTATACATTGGCTTAATTGAGGCAATTAATATCTAATTTAACATCCCCCATCTTTTACTTCACTAATAATAGAGAAAAATCCATTAAGGTAATGTAATTAAACAGGTTGGAACGTAACAGGAAAGAAATCATAGTTCTTTTAGGCTTGACCTTACAGTAATATACCTTAGAGGTTGAATGCTATGAAGCCACAGATTGCAGCTATTGAAGATCACATCTTACTAACTGCAATGCACACTCTAAATGCCTCTCCATATTCTCTGTGAGATCAACCTCAGTAAGTTTAATATTACCACTCAGTATGAGAAAAAGTTGTACACAAATTCATCTTTTCATCATTTTACAATCTCAATTTTGGAAAAAAAGACGGAATACCTACTACCAACCTCCTTTAGAAAAACAGGAAATTAAGCAGAAAATAACTGATGTTTATTGCAATATTATATAATGCAATAATATATAATATGCAATGATTGCATAATCATTGAAAATGATTATGTTGTTAAACAGTTGCAGAGACATGAGCTAAGAATAAAAGATCTCGAGATGACTGAAGAACCCTGAAATAGTCGTAACAGAAAAAAGCTTTTTATTTTACAAGATTATTTCCCCTCACTCTGAGCAGTTACACTTCTAATTATGCTGCAGCTTACAGAGTCATAAGGGCCGTAAGACATTTCAAAACACAGCCTGAATCGAAGAAACTGTCATCCAATGGTAACTGAGACGTGTCGTCATCAGAATCAGATGGGTGATACTCATTTCCATCAGCTCCAGAACTGATAATTTGTATATAGAGAAGGCCATTACGTTAAGGATAATGCATAGAACTAAATAATTAATGATTAACATGTATATTTACCAACTCTGCAAAAACTCATGAACACATATTAATTAATTACATTAACTTTTTAATTTTTTTTAAAGAGATTGCAAGACAGTTTTCCACCATCACCAACAATATCTAATTTGCAACAGTTCTGATGAAATTTTTTTCTGCTGAAGTGCAGAAGTATATAGGCTAATCAATATAAGCCAATGATATCCAGAAACATACTAGGAAGTCATAAAAATTTATATCTAAATGAGTAACTTTAAGGTCTTGTGACATTCTCAAATAGAAAATCAGCTAGCCATGTACCAGCCTGTACCTAACATGTTTCTGAAAGCCACAGAAATACTGATGAAATATTGTTTGGATACATAGTGCACAAACCATTAGAGAAAAAAAAAAGTATTTGTTTATTCATCCATTACCATTAGAGTTGAGTATCAAGCATTTAACAAACTGTTCACAATCACAATAAAAGCGTTAAAAACTCTTTGAAGCACTTCAAAATGAAACACCATAGTGATCGTTAAACCATTTAAAATTTTATGGGGTTCAGGCCATGACCAACGGACAATCAGGAAAAAAAAAACAAAACCCACAAACATCAAAGATGCAGGAATGATAATTCATATCTAATGGAAAAGGAGAAAAGGGAGAAATGAGGCTAACGAAAAAGAATCTCACTATAACAGTGCACAACACTGAATAGGTTTTAAAACACAAATAAATGTTTCCAGAGAAATGTAGCACCATACCTGGTGATGTGGGGAACTGCCTTCACACGGTGGTAATGATCACACACACTGTAATCAAGAATGCAAGATGTGACAACGGATGGATGGAAGAAAAAGAAGAGAAGGAAGGAATGAGAATGATATAAAAACACATAAGACAGACATGGAGAACATGAAAACATGGATATGCTGGAGGATGCCCACTTAAACCTAGTTCTGAAACCTCTAAAATAATTGTGTTTTCACAATGCATACTTTTGCAGACCACACAGTTTATAACAGCATTAAAAAGAGAGTGGCCTCCTGTGAATACATTTTAGTTGGCATTATTATCAATTATTAGGATATTACAGACTGTGTACATTCCAGCATCACCGTAGGTTGCTTGTTATGCTTTGTTTATTTTGTTTTCATCATCAAGTATCTGAACCTACCTAACATTTTTGCAGTCACAGGAGAATCTCAGTTAAATCACCATGAGGAGAACCACTTCAAATTAATCTCAAATCTCTAGAGAAGGAATAGATTCATGTTTTTCCTCTTTAGTCCTAAACAGATGCAGCTTAGGCAACCTTCCCCCTGAAAAAGGTCTGCTACAGTTAGGGAGAGCAGGGATGGGAGGCTGAAGTGGGAGGAGACCTCTGATATTCAGATTTGTCAGCAAGTGAATGGCAACACTGTACAGTAGCGAGACTGTTCACAACTCCTACACGCAGCCTTTCAAATGATATACATTTAACTACCAATCTTAATCTGACATGTTTATATGTATTTTTTAATTACCTGTGTTACACTAAAATAGTATTCACAAACTTTAAGTTACCTTGGTCCAATTAAAGAGTAGCCTGAACTGCCAACATGTTATAACTTCTGAAAGCAACCCACAGAAACAGATCAAATACATTACAACATAATGGGATGTTTTTTTAAATTTATTTTATGTTTTTCTACTTTTTCTTTAACAGTAAGTAGTCAAGTTACTGACCGTGGCAGGAGGCAATCCTTGCATCTTTCACTGCAATACACTTTTACACATAAAAAGTACACAAAATGAAAGAAGCTGAAGGACTGGATTTCTAGACTTGCATTAAGATGTACAATTATACAAATTGGGATCCTAGTGCATTTCTATCATTTAGAATATGAATTCATTAGAAACTAAATATGTATCAGCCTAACAATAGGACAAGGATTAATAGCCTAAAATTTGTAAATAGACAGTTCCTTACTAGCATGTGGAAGAACTTCATGGTAAGGGTGATGGAGCACTGGAACAGGTTGCCTAGAGAGGTTGTGGAGTTTCCTTCTCTGAAGATGTTTAAGACCCATCTGGGCACCTATCTGTGCAACCTAATATACGGTACCCGCTTTAGCAGGTGGTTGGATTCAGTGATCTCTTGAGGTCCGTTCCAACCCCTCTGATTCCGTGATAACCTTTTCCCTTCATGATCTTATTAGTTTTTTAGAGAGGAAGATATTAATCTAAATACTGTTTTTAAAAAAGGCTAATACGCATCCACAAAATAACAATTTCTTGAATTCAGACTCCTTTGAGTTACCATAACTGTCTACTTGTCACTTGCTTATATCCTATATTATTGCATATATATAATGTATATTCTCTCTATATATACAATGTTTTTTTCTCAGAAACACTGAACAATGATAATTAGGAAATCAATGTAAAACATCTGATATTCATCCTATAAGCAAGCAAACAAATGAAAATACAATTCAATCAAACAATTCTATTTACTAGAAACAGAGTTTATATCTATCCTATGCATTTTTTATTTAAGGAAACGATCTTCGAAAAGCTATGTGTTTTAGTTCATATATTTTGTTACTGTATTTTGAACAGCATAATAGAATGAAACTGAGAAACCAAACAGAATTAAAGTAAGCATTTAATGATGAAAAATAGCATCAACTTTTCCTGTTATTCAGGTAATTTACATGAAAAATCATTAATATTATGTTCAAATTAATTTTAATTACTTAATTAGTAATAATTAGATGATAAGATGAAATTCCAAGTTGCAAAGAAAAATTGCTATATATTGTGCAGTGTAACTGATATCTCAAGGAAAAGAAATGCTGAAATTATCGCAAGTTGCCTCTTCTACCTAATTCTCCTTTGAGCAGCATCACAGCTTTCAATTACAGGGAATATAAGTCTGAAAATAAAACAGAACTAAAATATGGATGCACACAAAAACTTATGCTTTAAAGTCACAATATAAATCAAAGAGCTGAAAGTCACTGTAAAATATTAAGTTCAAAGCATCAGGATGAAACAGCAGTTGAATCTAATGACACAGGAAGTAAAGTCACCATGTTACCTCTTCATAATGACTTCATTAAATCAGAAAATCTATCAGCAGTTTCAATTAGAGATTCTGGCAAATTTTGATAGTACGTCAATAAAGCCATGGTTAACTGGCAGAAGTTAAACACCTTCTAATACTAATTGGATACTGCCAACAACTGGAGAAAAAAACTAAAGGTAAACGCTATCTAACCAAGCTGAGACTCCATAAATTCTTTACAAAATGTCTACTTAGGACTAATTAGAGGAGTAATCTCTCAAAATGAATAAAGAAATCCTAGATGAAAAAAACCCACCAGAATCAATATTCAGACTTAGTAGCTGTTTAGCACAGGTGGTCCCACTGAAACCACCCAAAGCTCCGTCCCACCTCATTTGGTTCCCTGTACAGTGTGCTACATTCTTCATTGACAAGGTGACCACAGACACACTCACTGACATTTTGATACACATACATATTCACAACTTTTGTCACCTTATGTTTTATTAAAATTTTTAAGTAAAACAAGACTGGAAAATAATTTGCAGAAGGCTCTAGCGCTCCCACAACTTCACGTATTCCCATGTGGATATATCAGTGCTTTAACTGTGCAAGAGGCTCACACACTGCTTTGTCTGCACTTGAAATTCACTCATGCGAAGTTTGCATCACTTAGTCATTGATTTTAATTGACCAGGAGGAAGACTTTCCTCTCTACCTGAGATCCTACAGTCTTGGGACAAATTGTTATAGTTGTTGAGATGGGTAGAAAGTCTCCTTAGGGTGGTGAGCATATCAATTTTAAGCTGTATGCTACATAAATATCAAATACTTGAAAAAAAAAAAAAATTAGTGTAGAATGTATATTAAGTTATTTGGAATGAAAGGGAGTATTTCTGATTAATTATTTAATAAAATGGTTAGCCAGCACCCGAAAACTGTGCATTTCATCTTCTGTCAACAAATTTTACATGGCACTGGAAGACAGGGAGATTTATAGGAAGGTTTGGAAAAGATCTGCATTACTAAACTTTCACGTAGGTTAACTCTGAATGTAGCGTCAGCACAGAAACAGAAGGCTAAGGGATGGGATTTGTGAGTTTGGCCTTGTTGAAAGTTTTGAATGCTTGGGGAAAGTGACAAGACAATTTTACAGGAGCAGGATCATGAGGATTTGTATCCAGCCTTGAGACTGAGAGTTAGGCCTTTGCATTTAATTCTCTAGGGCAGCAACTCTTCATATATATCATATTCAAGCACTGTATTCCATGGACAGGATTTAAATTAATCAATCAACTTACTTCCAACCATTTTGCTGACTGGAATAATCTTCCTTTCCAAACTCATCAGTCCCTTAATCATTTTGCCTTTTGACATAAAATTAAATGTGAAAACTTTGGGCATCAGAGATTCATGCACAAGGTACTCTTTAGTTATGCATAGTCATGTGCACAATAAAATGCAGCAGACATTCCACTGCCCCACAAAATGAGAGCTGGATGACTTGGTACCATCAACAAATAGCAAGAGAAAAAGGCAAGTGTTATTTATGCTTGACTTGAACAAACACCTGCATCCAGCATCTTCTAGAAGGCCCTGCTGGAAGTCATAAAGTTGCTGACATCGCTGTATTACAACCATATCTGAAATAAAAAGTTTGCTTAGCTGCTTTATCGTGATTGTGATTAACATTTCTCTAGAGTTGTTATGGCCAAAGAAAGGATATCCCTTAACTTCCTCATGAAATCTCAAGGCTGCTACCTAAATTCATTAGTACACTGCAAATGCTTTTCAAGAGGATGAATTAGTTTTACAGACTTTGATAGGGATTTCATTTCATCAAAATTTTCCCCTCCACTCACTTAACACTAGTATATACATTCCCACTGAAATATTATATTGCTTTTCACCATATAAAATCTAAATTGGACAGTAGCATAACTGCAAAACAGCTATCCACTATTTCATTTTTCCACAGCCCAGAGGATAAATACGTGGAATATCTATCATTTGTTCATCTCATTATAATTTAAAGGAAAAAAAAAATGCTAGCATCAAAAAACATAAGTAACTGCAGAATATAGAGCAAATAAAATTGCTAGAACTTAAATTGGAACCCAATATATGTTAAGTATCTCTTGCACTACAAGGGATGCTAAATGAGATTCTTCTGAAGAAGTCTAGGATTTTTCAGAGTGCCTAGACTGTGTTCTATGTTAAATATGGCAAGTTCTTTGAAAATGCTTCAAAGTTTTCAGCAATGAAAGTCTGTTAATATTATGAAACATGCAGCTAAGACACTCCGGTAACCCAAAGCTAGAGTAGTAGTTAGGAAGTTAGGAGCTGTCGCAAACACTGCTGTTTATAACAGGCTTGTAGCTTATATTAAAATTACTCAGAGGAAAAGAGCAAGTTGAAGAAAAAGAGTTTTTTTCCCCAGCTTCCCCAGCATATGGAACCATAGCAGACTTACGTAAAAGAAATATGAACTTTTTGTATGGGAGAATCCAGCACCTCACCCTGAATGTGTGAGCTTGTGAGAGGCAACTTCACCTGAAGAAAGGTGTGTTCACCATATCAATACGCTCAGCATTTAGAAGAACTGCCCACTTAGTTTTTTGTTTGTTCAAAACAAAGTGCCAATCTGGGACTGAATGACAAATTAGGGGCACAGTGAATCTCAGTGGACAAATTTAACACGTTTAACTAGTACAATGTACCTTGGACTACACGATCTTAGAGGTATTTTCTAACCTTAACAATTCTCTGACAACATTCAGCTTGCAGCAATTATTTCATCAGCCTTAATACTTGATATATATTTTTTTGTACTTGGCTAATGAGTTGAGCAGATGTACATAAAAACAACACTGCTCAGAAATGTCTCACAACTGCCTGAGGATACTGATCAGACAGAAAAATTATCATACTATCTTTGAAAAAAAACATTATTCAATCAACACAGAATGAAATCCTAGCTATGATTTTTTAGTCATGAACATTTGCCAATAATATTTGATACTTGCAGTAACCATACTTGATATAGTTATAGACCTCAAAGATGTATGTTCTTTTAACTATTGAAAAAAGAAAACAATGATAATAGAGGGAAAAAAAGAGCTGAGCACCTCACTAACAAAGCTGAAAAATTGTGGGTTCCAAAAGCCCATACAATATCATTAGAAATTACTATTCATTATCAACACATACACATATCATACATGTGTATACATATATATGTATGACACGTATATATTTTAAATAACTGCATAATTCTTATGACATTTCAATTTACATATGTATACTCCACATCCTTCACAGAGGTCAGAATGTAATTAGTTTAATCTGGAAAACAATATGGTTTTACGTACAACAACACGCCCCAGTATTAGCTTAATTACTTTACTGACCTAGAAGGTCATAATGGGCACATTAGCTTTTTTTTTTTTTTTTAATACTGATACATATATATACATATTTAGAATTTATCTACCTAGTTCAGTCTTGAGCAAAAGCAACGTGAGTTTGCAGTCTTTTGAAAGCTATCAAATATTTTCATACATGAGAAGAGTCAAGATAATTTATTTCATTATAGATAGAAGGAATTTGCAAAAAATGCAGTTATTAAGTTTTTATTTCTTTATTTCCTTTTGAAAATCATTCATAAACTGTGGCAATATGTGTAATGAGACTCATACCATCTTGCTAATTCTGCTTAGCTTCATGGCTAAGCAGAAGAGTTTGCAATGTAAAAGTTTCAGAAATTGGCAATGTCCAAGAGTTTTAACTAAATACCATTTCCATCCTCAGCGCTGCTGACAGTTTCATGAGCTGTGACACACACACACACACACACACACACACACACACACAACACTGCACACTTACAGCATGCTCAGCACTGTTAGTTTAAAAGAATGGAAAATGTACAGCCTCAGCAGGATCTCACATTACATAAACTACAGCAACCCTGCCATACAGCTGGGTCCCTTTGTTTGAGCAGGCAGAATATCACCAAGGCAAAACTTATGCTCAAACCCATACAATTCCTCCATTTCTCAAAGTGTTCAAAACTAAGCTGGACAGTGTTTTGGGTTACCTGGTCTAGTGGTAAGTGCCTCTGCCCATGGCAGTAGGGTTGAAGGTAGATGGTGTTAAGGTCCCTTCCAAGCCAAATGATTCTAGGATTCCATTATTCTCTGAAGTACCATATTTCATTCTGCTACTCATGATGTTTTCAAGAGATCGGCACAATTACTACAACTTGTTTTCATTTACCAAATGCTCTTCTCTAAGAAGAACAAAAGCTTACAGAATTAATAATTTCTAACACAGAAGCTTGAACATAACTTGATATTACAAGACTAGATTGCTAAATAATCTAAAAGGCTCTGAAGTACGGTACCCTCAGAGCTACTTGCAAACCTCATTCTTCAAGTCTACCCATGAGAAAGACAACAAAAGGATGGTGAGTGGGAATCTGCTCTTTATATTGCAAATAAAAAAGTTACATAGATGCCAAGGTAATGAACAGATAAAAGACAAAATGCCTCAATTGAGAGAGTGTTAGAGCAGCATCTTTACTTACTATCTCCCACACATTTTCTTTACTTAAATGCAACCCTTAAAACAAGTTTCTAATGAATTTGGTTATACATCAAACAATAATCTCTCTATCTCCTAGTGAGAAAATTGAAATTGTGCATCTATATCAAGTAAAAAAATCATATGTGAAATAATCTAACCTTCTAAAATGACAATTCTGTCATGACAAGGTATTCATTTGGTGAGAAGTAATAATTCTTTGAGCTTTTTTTTTTTTTTTTTTTTCCTTTAGTTTCTAACCCAAGCAAAGTTTCTCAAGCTGACATTTTCATATGTAAGGAAAAATATCAACTGTCTTTGCAATGTTAGCAGCTAACTTTTATTATCTTTCTTTTCTCTATTGCTTGTTTTATCATAGATCAGAGAGCCTCAGGGATGCCTCTTCACAGTATTCAACTTGTGAGAGCAGGAAGTTTTGAATTTGCTATGGAGATAAAAACACTGAAAAGGTACTGTTGCAAAACTGTTCATCTATGAAGGCAGTAAATTAGCCCATTAACAATGTTGGTAACAAGAACTGTTTAAAGTTAACTTGTAATACAATACAAAGTGTCCCAAAACCAGACACTTTTTAAAAGCTGAAACTTCTGCAAGTACACAAAACAAATGAATTTGCACAATAAGAGTCAGAGACAAAAAATACTGTGGTAATAGACCTCAGATAAGGCTATTCTTACATTTAGAGTCACAAAAACTCCAAATACTGTAAGCCTAAGAATTGGGTGACACAGCTTTTAATGATGTTTTAAATCATCCATGTTTACGAATTAAAACCACAGTAGATGTCCTCCAATTCAAGTTTTACTTCATATTTGCTGTATAAATACATGATAGAAATTTGAGGGGGGGATGGGGATAGAAGTGGAGAGGGATTCATAATATAGTTTAAAGCTCAGTAGGAATGTATTAAATTAGACGCATGGGATTAAACTCAGTTTTGACTCATATGTACAGGAGCATAAGTTTGGAAAACTCATACATTAGCTTTTTCAAAAATCCAGAAGGTTTCAGGTATTTTAAAATTCTGTCTGTTAGCCAGTATTGCCGACGTTATGTCCAGAAAGTTTCCATCAGAGTTCTGGCACCATCTGCCATCACCTGAAATATAGCCAAAGTATAACATTGTAAAATTTCAGGGGAATGTGGCCTGCCTTCATCCGAAACTAGATCATTGGCATGATTTTCAATTTTGCTGAACTGCAGTTCAGGAGGGCTTTATGGACTAGTTTGTCCAGCTCTGCCAATAAACTTCGTTAACTGAATCATCTCCCCTCCTTTAACAGCAGCCCTCTGCCAGGAAGACTACTTCACACCAGCTTTTTACTGAGTTACAAACATGGACAGCTTTAGTTTGAATTTTTTTTTTTTGGAAAAATTTCCTGCACTGATCCCCAGACAGGGTTAGAATACTAAGAATAATGGCAAGGTCGTGCTCAGGTTCGCTGAAGAGGAGATGATTAAGCAGAAGCAGTGATGGTTTCAAGGTTTTTCTGCAGCATAATTTTTGTCACATTTTAAAAGGAGAAAACATTTCTGCACTAAATTACAGGGCATACAGAAGGAAGGGATTTGCTCCACTTTATAAACAGAGTTGTAAATTTAAAACATAGGAAGGAACTGAAAAATAAATTCTTTTCAAAATGATGTCATTTTTTTCAATAATAAAAGTTAGAGAAGTAGTAAGTGGCACAACCCTTGATAATAACTTCTCTAATAAACAGTGAGAGTATATTCACTGGTTTATAATGCTTCCCCTTAGCTTACAGGTTCCTTTGAAAGGGCTGCTTTCCTGATGCTTTTTAGTACAGTAACCAATATGTATTATCATTTAGATACTGTTTTGAAAAACAAGTATGAGGCAGACATGCCATGACAGTTGATAATGCTAGTGTATTATACACTATTCAAAATTATCTTCCTAGGATATCAATTCATACACAATGGTATGTTTTTTAAAAAAATTCCTCTGATAACAATGGTGTCCCAAATGTTTATGCAGTTGTTTAGCAAAGATTTTAAAATAATTTAAATAATATTTATTTCTCTTTGTTCTCAAGAAAGCAGAGAATTAAGAGTGAAATAAAAAGTACAAAAAAGAAATACACCTGAAACCAGGTGTTTTTATATTAGCAATTGCTTTCTAGCCTCAACACAGAAACCCAAATGAAATTAAAAGCTTGACACTGCTTCCTTAAACAAAGTGGAAAAGCAATGACAAAATTTGAATACAATGTTTTCTTTAATTATAAAAAAATTCTTCAACACCTACTAGCCCAGAAAAGTAGGAGCTAAGAACTGCAGCATTAAGTCTGTAATCTCTGATACTAATACATCACATACAGTTTTAAAGCCTCTAGATGCCATGAAGATTCATAAAAATTATACAATATAAAATTTTCAGCAAACATATGACCTGTACAGTTTGTTGACAGGCTTAACTTCTGAAGTATTTTTACACAATTAATATAATGGTTTCTCCCAGATGAGCACTGTACACTTCTCTAGCACGAGCTAATGACCAAATCCCTTTCAATAGCAACAACTCATCTTATTAGAATAAGGGCAGGAGGAAATAGGCAACACTGTGACTCAATTCAGCAAAGACGTGATTCACCAGAAATAGGTTTTCCATTTGAAACACATACATAAACCCACCCCTAAAAACAAACAAACAATAAAATAAAACAACAACAAATAAGTCATCCAGTAGGCTGTAGTATTAAACTAAGACGAATGATGGGCATGAAAGGATATCTTTAAGAGAAGTTAGGAAGAACAGGACCAGATGGTGTCTGCCTAAATTATTAAATTACTAAACTGCAGTATATAATCTTGTGCTTAAAACAGCTTTGGCATCTAAGGACTGAGGAATGATAAGCATTATTTCCATGGAGGGAAGAAAAAAAAAAAAAGAAAAGGCGTCAGATCAGGACATCTATAGCTGTTTTCGATGTCTGTTCTAGGCACACTATTAGAAACAGGAGAAAATCTAGAAGAAATGTTTTCTGCTTGAGAGAAGATGGCTGGGTGACAGTTTGGCAGTGCTACTGTGTTATTTGGTGTATAAAGAGCAAAGGCTGACTGTTAAGAATTGAGGAACATCACTAGGCTGAGTGGATGGACACAGGGCTGTCAGAGTGAGATCATTCTTGAATTATGATTTGCGGTTCTATGGAACATCAGCTCAACACTCAGCAGTGGTCAAGATAACAAATGGTACAAAGGAAATTTTAAGAAACGGAGAAAATCCAAAGGGTAACAAGGACTATCAAAAGCATGGAAAAGTTTTCCATACAAGGAGCAACTGAATAAACTAGGGCATTTCAGGTGGGAAAAGTGGATAAGTATGAACTATTCACTTTGGATAACCAACAAACAAGGGAAGTTCTTCACACAGAAAATTCCAAGTTACAGATAAAGTCTACATTATCAGTGGAAGGCTTCAAAACCACACAGACAAATAGATGCTATGCAGAGGACTGAGGAAAAGTAATTCTACAACGTTCAAGCCAACTCAGAGGTAAACTACGTCAGAATAAGGCAGTATGAAGGCTATATCAATTAGGAGAAAATATGAAATGAAGGTTAACTGCTAATGATTTAATGAAACCTCTAACTGGATGGATGTTTATGCGCAGTCCTTAGGAGTCTGTAAAGAGTGATGGAGGAATTAAATCCAGGAAATAAAAATAAAGTCCCAACTTCACAATACCAAGCAAGAGCACTAGAACTTAAGAAAGTATGCAAAGTCTCAAATCCTTTTACAAAGATATCTAAAATCTGATCAAATCCCACTTAACTACAGCTATGTTTATTGGCAGTAGATGTAAAGTTCATTTAATGCAAACTGTTGTTAATTACATCATATCTTTGGCAGCTAGTAACATAATGTGCTGCAAAGCACCACAGTAAGCAAATTACAATACTTAACTGCTTTCCCTGTAGGTATTACTTAACATCCTGTCTTTGAAAACCAACAGGATCAATATGCTCTTGCTGGATCATATGAATAAAAATCAAAAACAAAAACCCCCCAAAATAGGCTGTGGATGAGACCTCAGAAAGACTTAATATTACTTGGAGCACAAAAAAAGCTGACTTTCATGCACACTTATTTAGAAAATTCACAGCAGAAAGCAGACCTGAATTGGAGAAATTAAGTCCTCTGATCCCCATTTTTAATGATCCAAGTTGTATCTGGAAATCTAACTGAAGAAATACTTATTGGTAAGACAATCCATGACTTCAAATAAGAGGATGTCACATCTGCACTGTAAATAAGATTTTTGATACAACTAATTTTCTGCAAGTGTATTTTAGCCAAAGAATTGAAAGGTCTTTTTTCATACCCTGAGTGAACTCTCCATTCAGTTTTATTTTTTAATACAACTATGTTCTACTGTTGCATGCACATGTGAAAATACTCTGCCATTTGCCTGACTAAGAGGAGGGATGGTCAATTTTAGTTATTCCTATGAAAGACTTTAAGTTTCTCTTGTATTTAGAAAAGCTGGATTTTAAACAAATTGGAAGAATGTCAAACAAAAGCTTTTCCAAAGACAAAAAATTAGATTAATTTCCCATCAAACAACTGATACATAAAGTTGTGACTAATGAACAAAGATCTTTATTTTCCTAGACAAAACTAATGAATAATTTAGCATCCTTCATATTCCATGCCATTAATATTTAATTGTGATTTCAGCCTATTTTTCTTGTTAGGACTGGAAAAGAAACAGAATGTTGCCAAATACTAAAGATGCACAGGCACATTATTCACAGCAAAGAAAGTAATAGAGGAAGAAAAATCATTGAACTGGCTCATGTGTCAGCAATATGGAATGCTGCCAAAAAAGTCATGTTCTGTACAAAAAAAAAAAAAAAAAAAAAAGGTGAGAGTAGAGCCTGATTCATGACATCACAGAATAAGGCTACACCACTTTAATCTATGAGTTTCTGTGGAATGCTAACAACAACAAAGCAACCTTGACCAATAAAATCCTTCTGTCTCGGTCTTTTATCTGTCATAAATCTGATGATGAAAAGACTCCTCAGTTTTCTCTAGCCTTATAATTAAAAAGGGTAGAAATGTCAGAACAAAAAAGTAGCTGTATAAAAGGATAGATGGACTATGTAAAGCTTCATGGACTTCTATGGGCTGCTTTTGGAGTTTCAACACTACGCCATATCTTTGCATTTTAGTAGGAGGTGAAGGAGAATATTCCTGTCCCAGAAAATGTGAGATTTTTTTTGTCAGTGCACCTCACTAAGTTTCAAATGCGTATGGGCTGTAGTTTTTCCAAATATAACACTGCTCTCTGTATACATAGTGGACCAAAAGCTGTAGCAGTTGATGTACACATACTTCTAGCTTTATTTTACTTTTCAATAATACTATATTTTCTTGACTTCTCTTGTTTTAATATAAACTGCCAGGAAACAGATACAATTACACTGACCACTTAAGAAAATAACTAGGCAGAATGACTACAGGTCAGTCAATAGCTCAGTGGATAACACTCCACCTCCCTCTCCAAAAGCCAGAAAACTAGCAAACATAAAATACTTGTGAGTGAAAGAACTGCTTCACTCTACCTTGACCTACATAGAATCTGAAAAAGCTGTCATGAATACCTGCACAGTAAGAGCCACCTACCAACAAAGACTTCTGTCAGGTCACTTTTGAAGCGACTGAAAACTGCCCTGAACACTTCATAGTATTGGTTTCCATTTTATTGTTGCTCTTTTTACCAAAACTCACTAACATATCTTGCCCTCCCTTCTATTTAAAACATTGCAAAATGAACTATACAAGTAAAAATATTACATGTGCACAAAGAGCTTCTTATTAGTTATAAGATGTTCATAGAGACTAAATTCTATCATCTATACAGAGATGAATTTCTGGAACAAAAATGAATCACTGTTTATGTTTGATCGTTTCTGGTTTCTTTTTGATTTTGTTTTTTTATATCCCCACTGTCCGTAAAAACTATGGAAATATTGAATCCTGAAATAATACAATTTTACAAGAGAAGCCTCAGAGGAGTAAGCTTTAGGAACTAATGTTTTTACCTGTTTCTTACGGTGATAGGTGCGCACATCAAAACAGTAATTACTGATATTTTTCCTACCCTCAGGTCCATTTGAAATACCAAACTGCTCTTTGGCACTGGAGAGAAGAAAGAATAAAAATGCCAATTTCTGCATTTAAGGGAGCTCTGTAAGATATAGTTTATCTTTTCTGCAGACTTGTAATGAAGAATTTATACATTGAGATAACTCATGGGAACAGCACGAGCATTACTACAACCAGTTTCATTCTCTGTCCTGTGGCTATTTAGCTTTCTTTAGAAGTGAAGCAGAAAAAAAAAAGACATCTCATGAGCAGACATACTTATAAAGCACATTCCACTGTGTGTCTGATGTAATACGGTGTACTGGACTTTTCAATACTGAATTTATTCAAATACAGTGAATGTAGCTTACTATGCAGTAGCATCTACTTCCTGTTCCTGTACGAGCTCAAATTATTTAGGCTAAATCAGGCGTATATACATATACATACACACACACACACACAAAACCAACACATCATAAAGTATTTCATTATGAACACGCTAACAAAGTTGACCCATTAGTTTAATTATTTGCAACTGATAGCACAAGAACTTGCTAACTACTATAGACCAGTCTGACTGACCAAAGAGAAGAAATGTGCTCACTGTTATTATATACGTGCGTTTATGTCTGAGCATGTGACTGCTATTCACCTGCACAAGCCAGGGAAAAACATTTTACTCTGGAAATTTGACAGATTGGATTCAACATAGATATTTGCATTTAGTTCCGCAGGGAGTCTACAACTATTTGCACAAAGCAGGAAAGAAAAAAAAACAACAAAGTATGAAAAAACTTCAGAGACCCATATAAAAAGAGGCCATTAAATCCAACACAGAAAGCAGTCAAGCCAAAAAGAAATATCAAACATGTATACAGATGCTTTCACAGTCTGGACTTTCGTATACCAGAAAATATTATATCCACATAATCCTCTTTTAAATCTACGTAGTCAAAAAGGTTATTTTTATGGTTTTTTTTTCCACCCTGATATGGAAGGATTATTTATATTACAAGCTGCAAAACTCATTACAAGCACTACTTCTCTGTAATCAGATAAGTTTTATAGTAATTTATTACCATAATTAGTAAGTATTTCCATTATTTTGTAAGAAATTTATACTACCCATCCTGAATTTTTTTTTGACAGAGCAAAGAAGTGCTGTCACTGAAAAATTATTGATTTGCAAATGCAATCATTACTTTATCACGTTAATTTCTGTATTTACAATCAATCTATACGTATTCTTTTCACATCAAATCCTTACACAAAGAATTCTCAACTTCCAGGCAAAAAAAACCCCAAACAAACCCAAAAAATAACATTGTTAGTATTTCTGTAAACATACAAAGTATTTGTACATAAACCAGCAAACACAGCAGATTCAGGCTCTGAAACATTTGTTATTTTTGGTAACAGCAATCCTGAACTGCAATAAATCTGAATGTTTATGCAAAACTTATCTGCTTGTGTTCCTGTTTCATGGCTTAATTATTCAGTTTGAGAAACTGAGATCATATGTATGTTCTTCATGTTAGAGAACGTTAGTATCCAGATTGAAATGTTGTCTGTTTTTTTTTTAATGGAAAGATATCGTTTCCTAAGTACTTTTGGTTTGGTACTTTAAAAATCCGTGCTCTCATTTTAAACAGATAAATGAATGGATTTATGAAGAGCTGCTTCCAGTGAACGCATTCAAGAAAATCACTTAACTACTCCTTTGCATCCAAGACTGTTTTATCTACCAGGTGATAGGAACTAGTTAATTACAGAACAGATAGCAAAAGGCAAAAATCTCTCAAAAATATTACTGAAACAAAAATGTTGTATTTTAGAGATAAAAATACCAGGTGATACCATGATTTCTGAACAACCTGGTTCTAGCTCTTTCAGATTTATGTGAAAGTGTGAGAGGCTTTTAACTAATTAGGAAATATATAGTGATATTGTAGCTTTATCTTCTGCAGGAGGAGGAAGAACTAGAAGGTTGTGTACTTCTCACATATGTTCATTGTAGAGTGGTTTGATTTTTTTTACACATTTTTCAGAGACATATTTTCATGGAACGTACAGATTTTTGAGGAGTGCCTGCTGCACATTGGAATGACATTTCATCTATAACAATTGCATTTTCATTAAACAGTCATATAAAGACTTCCAGCAAGTGTTTGATAAGGTAGAAATTGAAATAAATTTGGTCACTTCCTATTCGCTTGTCTTGTTCATTTTAATAGAGTATCTCATCTCCAAAATTTTAGTTCACCTTGCAGTGAAACGTTTAGCACTGCCACCACCTGTAGTAAATTTGTTAAAATGTAATGAAAAGCTTCATCCAAAAGGCTAGAAACCATTTTTACTGGAACACCGTAAAAGTTAGATAATCCAAAACTATCACTGCTTTATAACTTCATTTCTTTGTTAGACATAGTCCTCCGCGTGCATGAAGGTAGAACCTTCAAAGCAGAACAGCCTCACCTGTGATCCTACTGTGTCATTATCCTTACTTTCAAGCTCTTGGTCTCCCACAGGCAACATCTGGCACTGTGCATATCCTTAAGGTGCCTATCACTATGACTTAACACTTCAATGCTCAATGTAATAAGTTGATTAATTGGTATTATTTCTGAAAGTGGGAAATAGCTTAGAGCTGACTCAGCCGCTAGTACTCCAGCACTTTACCCACACTTCATTTGTGGTTCATTTTATTCGGTGGCTGCAGTCAAGTGAACAGATTATATCCTGGCTGTCAAAATCTTTTTCCTAGAAATCTAGCCTGCAAGATTACAACTTTTCATAATGTAATTAACAAATTCATGGGATAAAGGAAAATACTAGTGATGCTTTAAGCACACACATAGTATGTACATATGAAGCTGCAGAATCACTTCCCACATCATGGCAAGTGCAGGGCACACTGGATTAATCTATCTATGGTCTAACTTGAATCATTCAAGGGAGATAAAGAATATCCCAAACTGTTCAGGCTTCACAACTTGCTGGGGATGCTTGATCCTCCACAGCAATAGTTCAATGAAAGGAAAAGTGTATGAAGCACATTACCATGATCAGTCTAGAAGAAAACATTCTTTACCAACCAAAAGGCTTTTGTTGCATTCACTGTCTGAGAAATCAGCACTGATAAAAGCAATGAAAAAATGAGGATAGAAGTATCAGTATTTAAGCCCTGGCTTTATAAACTAGCATTTGCTGGCATTGAAACATGCATTAAACTTCAGACAGCATTCCAATATTTGCCATTCTACATAAAAAATTTTAAAAAGCAAATAACGTACCTGTGAATCAATACTTAACAAATTAATACTAAGACAAATTAATATTGAGTACTTCTGATCCTGGAAGCGATCCTATGCAGGTGGCATGAGGCACAGTAAGAGGCACACTCAAGCATTTACTATAAAACACAATCAGTGATTGTAAAACCTAGATGCCACATACTATCCTACTTCATGCAAGAACTAATTAAACAATTAACACCAAGCAACAGAAGATAACCTGTCTTCAAGGTAATCTTCCTAGAGCTATGTTTCTATCATCACTAAGCTGGTCATCAAAAGCATTTTCCATGAAAAACAACATAACTTAAGGACAGGTAGGGCAGGAGTGCTGCCTGTTTGTAAAGTAGTATGTGCACAATTTACTGACACTTCCCCTCAGTTACTACAGTAAATACTGCCTAGATATTCTACATACCACATGCTAATTTAATTCAAAAAAAGAATAAGTGCCAATCTCTGATTCCCTTCAAAAACTAATTTAATTAAAGGTGTAATTTTAATTTGTTTGTTGGTATTTAAAAGAGCAAATTCCCTAGCAATATTGTCTTTCAGCTTTTCAACATTAAAATCAATATTGTCAACAGTCTGTATTGCTTTCCACAGATGAGGAACTAAATCAACTAAATTCACTCCAGGATCAAATGATTGGCATTGACTTTAAAACTTCTGAGTAATGCCATCTGAATATCACCTACTATAGCAGAACCTGCAATTTTCTTTTATTAAAGTTCAAGTATCATATGTAATGCTGTTCCTCAGACACCGAGGTTTTCTAAATATAAAACAATTATTTCCTGGAAGGCAGTATTTAAAAAAAAAAAATGTAGTGCTTAATCAGGGGGATATGAATACTTGCAGAGTACCTATCCTTCAGCCTAGCCATTTAGTAGTAAAAAAAAAAAAAAAAAAAAAAAAAGGACCTGGCCAATTGTAGTCATTAAATAAACTGCATATTAATATCATGCCCATAAATTGTAATTTAATTATAATCATTAGCCTATTCTAATCACATTATCTATTATGGACCATAGTTGGTCTCATGCAGGTAAGTTACTTGAAAACAATGAAATATACATTTATACATGTCAAGCATGACAAAATGAACACCGCAAATGCAAACAATCAGGGAAAATTTCTAACTGACAAAAATTTACAAGCCCTGGTAAGGTTATAATCATTAATATCAGTGGGAAACACTAACATAACAGTTATCAGTGAAACAGCATTTCAAGTTCCAGCAAAGGCAATAATACTAAGCAACCAAATGTTCACATGGAGAAAATTGTAGTTCATAGTTGCATACACTTAAGTCTACGATCAACTTAAAATATATAAAGCAAAATCTGAATCTCCAAAGCTACCTGTTTAAAAATAAATAAAGAATATAACCTAAATCTGAAAAAAAAATTGTTGCTCAAGTTCACCTAGAGCACAAAGAAACATTCAATACTTCTGATATCAGGAGATCGAGGTGAACCCAGCATGCAAAATTATAAAAGCCTTTGCTCAATCTGTTTTGGAAACAAGATTGTAATAAATCTGTCTAGTTTTACAGATTTACAATCGTAGTATTGATTTCAACTGGGAGTACAGAACCACCTGATGCTGTCCTCCAAAGATCTGATTGCATGCTATTCTGTTTACCAGTGAGAAAATGTTTATTATGGATGACGATCAAGGAGAGGAGGTTCCCTTTTAAACTTGGCCCAAAAATATCTTAAATGGAAGACTGTGATGTAACAATACAGACATGTTTGCTCATACGATGTAGAGGGTTGCCAGTATTCATATGAAAAAAACAGTTCACAGCAGTATTTATACCAGAAGAGAATAGAAGGTGATCCTAATGTCTGTTTTCACGTTCGCAAGAACTACATCCCAGGCAGCTTTCAGGTTGACTGCATGAGCTTTAGATAGACATTTTTAGCTACTTGGGCAGAACTTGAATTTGCATAAATCTTGGTAAATGGACTGAGGCAGTTAGCTGCAGCATGAAGTTAAACAAGTGTGTTGTGTTTTTTTTTTGTTTTTTTTTTAAGAAAAAACTGTCAGATGCCCTGCTTTATAACCTCACCAGCTACTTTCATGAGGCAAAGGATTTGACCTCGTGAAACTAGATATCTGTGGAGCAAAAAGCACATCTACACAAAACTGAAGAGAATGAAAAGTGGCATTTTGCCTTTTATTCTCCCTTTCACTGCAACCAAAAGGGCATAGCTCAACCTAGTTCAGTTCATTCAGTTCATTGGAATACGTTTTAACTCAATTTCTAAAAACTCCTCAAAAGCACCTAAGTCTGTTGTTTTCTGGTGAATAACAAGAAGTAACACAGCAAAGTTGTTCCACCTCTTATTTTAGTCTTTGAAATGTAAAATATTGATTCATTTTTAATACAGAATAAGACCATCAAAACTAACTGGTATTGAATGCTTTTCTCCGATTTAACTCGTGTTCTGAAACAATTCTGATGCCATATAAGTTCTCATGATTACTAGAACAATAGCAAATAGACACTAACTTCTTTTGTGACTATTTTTAATTAATTACACTTCTTTCTCCCAGTACTTACTAAATACTTACTAAAACAACTCAGTCTAACAGGAAACACAAACAATACTGAAAACTTGTGAAGTTATTTGTTCAACAAAACATACTTAAACACACATTTTTTAGAAATGTAGAAACTGATGCTGTATTTTTCACTGATATTATATTTTGTCATTCTTATCTTTGTTTTCACCACAGATACAGGATGTTTAGCACATAATATGCAATTTCATTGAATACATTAATGTCAGAAGGAAGTAAAAACAGCAATTATGTGTCATTTTGAAAGCACTTGGTAAGGCTAGTGGGGTGAAAGAGTGGAAGCAAACAGTCAATTACTCAGAGAATACTTTGCATTTCAATTCTTTCCTTCCTTTTCCCTCTTATAAGGTCACTGGCCCAATACATCTTCATTTTCTGATCTAACTGAACTACTTCAGAACTCAGCTTTTAGTAAATTTTAATGTGCGTTTTGTTTCAAACTTCTTTCATTCAAGTGAATATTTTATCACAAAATAGAAGTTTTACTCCAAACAAAACTCTTTTGAGGACTTGCACAAATACGTATTATGAATCTAAATGAAAAGCTCTGCTAGCACATTAAGATGTACCAAAAACAATAGTCAGATATTTCCAGTTATTTTAACTGTTATAATAGTGCTTTCATATATTCAAAAAGGCTTCTTAGAGTATACTAATTTCTAAAAGCAGTAGAGATTGATATTTAATTTTTAATAAGCTACACATTTCACAGAATCACAGAATCACAGAATTGTAGGGGTTGGAAGGGACCTCCAGAGATCATCGAGTCCAACCCCCCTGCCAAAGCAGGTTCCCTACAGCAGGTTGCACAGGTAGGCATCCAGGCAGGTCTTGAACATCTCCAGAGAAGGAGACTCCACCACCTCCCTGGGCAGCCTGTTCCAGTGCTCCGTCACCTCACTGTAAAGAAGTTCTTGCGCATGTTTGTGCGGAACTTCCTATGCTGCAGTTTCCAGCTGTTTCCCCTTGTCCTGTCTCCACTCACCACTGAAAACAGTCTGGCCTCACCATTCTGCCCCCCACACCTTAGATATTTATAGACCTGGATCAGGTCCCCATTTATGTGGTAATTCAAAAATAAATGCCACTGCATTATGTGTTCTGATACCACAACTTTATCGAGATTCTGATCATTTCTGGGGACTTCACAACAATGAAGAAGCAACAGGTTCTGTCCACAGTTCATGCTGCAAAGCACAGATGCTCAAAGAGTACCACAGTCATGAGGTGACAAGTATGGGATGTCAACTATCACACCAATATGAACTCAACCCTCCTGGCAATATAAAAGTAATGTAATTCACTCCAAATTACTCAGAAAACAAAACACATACAAACAAAAACAAACAAACAAACACACACAAAACAAAACCAAAATAAAGTATTGGAACATTCCAAGAACTAGTTTCTACTTTAATTACTTTAATTTCTGGGCATACTCTGCAGTCAGACCCTACTCACAATCCATATACTGATTGCCAACTATTGAAAACATATTGTATTTCAATAATATAGTAGAGAGTTTCAAAAATCCTTTTATTCTGCTATATAACCTGGATGAGTTAACCCAGGAGCCAAGACTGCAATAACATGATGGCACAACTGTAAGTTACTTTAAAATGCAATTGTTAAGCATATTTCAGCTTAGGATGTCAAAGTAAATATGTTTGCTTCAATAACAGCCTTAAAATGGCTTCAGATAGCCATCAGTGGCCTTTCAGAACGGCTTAGTTGTTCTCTTAAGGTCTAGCCAGAGATAGATAAAATAAAATAATAAAAGGGTGAAAGAAAAAAAAAAAGTACCTAAACTGTAATCATTTAATATATCATCCTTAGGTGGGTAGGAAACATCATTTAGCTTTAAATTCCCAATCTTTCTTTACTCAAAGATGCTGTATTTTTCTCAAGATTAATTTGATTGGCTGAAAGAGATTAGAAAATACTTCAGAATTAAGCGAAACAATAAAAAGCAATTTAATTTGGTATACTGCCAGCGTCACAACTGCAGAGTTTTGAGGTTAGGGTTCATATGTTCTTACTGATAGTGCTATCAAAAACTTGTAACTTCAAAGTTTTATTAGAAAGTCAGTATTAGAAAGGTGATTCCACCTCTGAGATGAGCTATTTGTAACTTCAACTTTTATCATGTTTGCAGCTTCCTACATCCAAACAATTCAGTTACTTTCTAGGTCACACTTTTTAACAAGAACAAATAGAGTTCAGCAAGTTGGGTTCATCGGCAATAAAAGCATAGGACTATTATATATTACTTTTTTCTTAATACATATAATCGAAAATAGTCCAAAATATATTAAAATCAGCAAGCAAACAGACATTTGGGAATTAACATACCTAAAATATCAAAGGACTAAAAAGCCTAAAAATGGCTCATTATTCTCTACACCAGCCCAGTCAAGATTCAGGCAAACCTGTACAGACCATACAAGGACAGATTTTTTTCTTTGTTTTTCCTCAATTGCTATTTGATTGTTTTACTTTAATACTTTTTCTCCTCCTCTGGAAGAATGCACTCTCAAACTACTGCTTATTTATTGCTTTGTACCCAAGTTAGAGCTGCCACCTAAAATCAGAACAGTGGACTTCACAGATATTTTGCTCATCTGGCTCTAGACACACAGCTTCATATCTTAGTGCATTAATGCACACTTTTCCCACAACCTAGAACTTACTGGGTGATGCCTGTAAAGAAGCAATTCAAGACTATTCTTCGATAAGTTGTTACTGAACATACACACAAAATACAGCTATATGGCTGGAACATTCTGTAACAAAAACACAACTACACACTGCCTTTTGCATTTCAGACTTTCTGACCCAGATTCCAGGGGAGCTGAGTAGCAATTTCATACCACACACTTAGCAAAATTCATTCATACTAGAGCCTCATTGTCACTGAGAAAATCAGGTAAGCACAACAGAATCCCTACTGCGTCATAAATTCTTCTACAACAAGCATTAAACAAAAATCACAGTAGGAAAAATGAAATATGGCTAGAGACTCCATATCAGCTATCATAAAATTTATTTAAATCATATGTTAACCAGTTTATATTATTTAGGCTAAAGATTAGGTGGGACATATATAACTATTCATGGTTCTTCATTGTGATGTCCTAAAGTGAAGTTCACAGATTTCCTTGGTAGCAAATTTGGCTACCAAAATCTGGTGTAGCAGAAGCAGTTTTGTAGAATCTCCAGGCGTTTCACTTTAAATCAACACAGGAAAGTGTAACATTTATCCTTTACAACTGAAACAAAACCTCATACCTGGTAAGAGCTACATCTAGATCATGAGGATCAGCATACGCAAATCCCTTAGTGGGATCAGAATGTTAATTACTACATGTTCAAATTATTTGCTTTCAGCTGCTTTAAACACACCATCCATCAAAGATAAATTATGGCATTTAATTGCCTTCTACATGTTGTTATTCAAAGAAAAAAAAAGAAAAGCAATATTTGATTAGTTAGCTACAAAATAAATATACAATATTTTCTTTCTTGATTTTTCACCTCTTTCATGAAACGTGCTAACTGCTTAAAAAGTATTTTTGAAAACCTATAACAATACAGTGCCTTATCCTGTAATTATTTAATTAAGTACTCAACGTTCCATGACAATCTAAGCCCATTAGAAAATTATATTACTAGCTCTCTTTCTGTAGTGGTTCCTTTTGTACTTTATAGCTCAGTGTAAATGCAAAGGATCAGTAGCAAAGCATCCTATGCTTACGGCAATGAAATGCACACATGGCACACTGAAGAACTCAGACTTAGTAGTTTTCCTTCACAAACAAATTAATACTGCAGGGTATTTTTCACGCTATTGTTTTATTCCATATGACTTACTGCACTAATTGAAATTAAATTTATTAAAATGCATTTTTGCTGAAGGCAAAATGAACAGTAAAATATCCAGATGTTATTCCTATTTTTGAATGTGACTGTTTGAAAGTCCCTTTAAAAATATCTGAGATACTTTTGCTACCATAAATATGATATTTAATGTCACACTGAATAAACAATAAAATGGGACAGGGAACACTGACAGCTAGGGTGCCGAGTGTTCCAGCTCCTGGATCTCTTCTTTTTGCTCCTCTCGAACAGTTGAGAAGCTCAGCCAAAGGGGGACAACAGAAAAGAGAAAAGAAAGCATGACTTCTGCTGCCAGCTTTCAATTGTTCCACCTGTATCGCTAGGTTGCACTACATGAGAATACTGACAATTTAAAATGAAAGTCTGCAACACTTTCCTACTATCTCAGCATGGGTAATTTAAGAAGACAAAAATAAGAAAGAAGGTGCCACTTTTTTTTTTAACATCTTTTTCAGAGTTATAATAAAGAATAATCATAGTGTTCACATCCAAGTGTAGGTGTCACTTCATCTTGCTTTAATCAAATCAGCTTCTTTTGCTACAATAAGTGACTACTGTATGAATATGTTGTGTACTTAAAGTTGAAAATATTGGAATGGTATTTCCATTGTACTCCAAAGAATAAATGACCAAATACATCTGTTAAACATGTTAGATAACATATTTTAAATATAAATGGCAATTTATGAAAGATTACTGCTGCTGAAAGACAAACTGCAGGTGCTTACCTGTAAATGACAGAAGCCCAGTTTCACCATCTTTTGAACAATACAATTACATTTCCCAGCCAAGAAATGCGAATAGGCCAGACAGAAATTTTTAGCTGAGCTTTCTCTCACTGAACCCAATACATTCATGCCTTCACGTCACTATCCAGGAAAGCGGTGATATAGTCAATGAAGGTAAAACAATAAGCAGACTAATTTTGCTTAGAGCCATAAATTGGCAAGCAAGAACATTGCGTGCAGACACAAACATATATGGCATAGTTGAGGGCTGTCATACAGGACCAGGAGACAGGAGATTGAGTTCACATCAAACCATCCAAAGCTTATTCTATACCATGCCAATCTTTTCTTTCTCAAAGTCATTGTGACTTACAGAAAGCAGGCAAAAAAAAAGAAAACTGCTTGCCTTCCACTTGTGCTCCTCACAGGAAGACTTCTTTACCATTTCTAACAAAGCCTGAGTACACACCATGCTGTTTATAATTTATTCAGGTAGAAACAAGAAGGCGAAGCTGTATTAGCAGATACCCTGTCCAGGGCCAACATAGTAGACAGTACTCAAACAAATTCAAACATAAACAAATTTCTACAAGTCCCTGGGATAAAAATCCCAACATGATGAAGAGCTTAGTCTGTAAAAGTAAAGTTAATGGAACAGAAATTCAGACACAGCCATGGCTAAGCTGGAAGACTTGAAAACACTGACATGTTGCAGACTGCCCAGTACAAACATTTGTGTCTTGAGCAAGCTGATCTAGCATCAGCCCTACTGGAATTACTGTCAAAAGACATGAAATTAGACTACTGGATTGCTTCTGTAAACTATATTTCTTTGTATTCCTTCCTACCACACACTTCTGTTTACATGGATGATGGTCTTTCTCTCTTCAATTGCTTGCTTTCATGACAGTATTTGAGGTCATGCTTAGGTTTTCCTGATTCTTAATTTCAATGTATAAACCTACATGCACACAGAAAAACATAAGCATTCCAGCAGTAGCAATGACAAAAAATATTACAGGTTGGCATAAGTCTGAATTTGTATGTGCAGTCACTATTCTCATCTCTCTTCATATTTCTCACATTTTTTAACTGTGCAAAAAGAAGAGTACTGTACCTTTTTATTAGAGAAGGAGTCAGACTCAATTACTTGCACAATAGAAGTTGTCTAGAGCAATGACAGCAATGACCACATGAGCCCAAAAGGTAAACAGAAATTCTTTCAACCAGGAGATTACTATTCAGTTCCTTCAGCTAGCTTGTTACTACAGAGGATAAGATTTTCATTGTCAAAGCCTATAATTATAAAGCAAGTAATAAAATCCTAGTATATTTTTATATATGATAGAGTTTATTTTTACAATTAACCTTTATGTCCGTTCTCTTTGGAAGTGCAGACCCTTAAAATCCAAGAGATTTGGATGTGAACATCAAAAAATACCAATTATTTTTTAAATAAAAATCTGGAACTAGTATACTTTTTATAATGTACTACTTTAACAGCATAACTAAGGCAATTATTAGCTCTTTGGAAAGAAACAATGTAAAAATTACTGTTTCTTTACAGAAAAGCTGGACAAGGTTTTGTATTAAGTGCTGCTTTTATTATATTTTTTTACAACAAATGCTTGAAATGTGTTGAAAATATCCAGCATGTATTTATCTCCCAACAACAGATGACTAATAAAATACATAAACACCTCTCATTCTTTTTCTGTGTGTTTGAGCAGCATGACCAAATAACAATAATTAATTGACTTTTATAGAAAAGTAGTACGGACTTTGCAAATATTTGAAATGAGTGAGTGAAAAGCAGAAAAAACTAATTAAAAAAATGACTGAAAAAGGAGTTAACTTGAATAAACCGAGTTGATACGTTCAAGTATTACATATATTGCTATTTAAAATTGCTTGATGCAGTTTTAAAAAATTTTAACAAACTATACTGCGTTATTTGTATTTATAGTCCACATGGGTGAACTTACTTCATCACGTTAAAAACTAATTCTACTTAGTGCTCTGTGAAGCATATTGAATCCATAGATTTCATAGGAAAATGACTAAATGAACGACATAAAGGAAAAATTAGACACATGATTAATTCTGTTATTTCCTCTACCTTCTCTCTAGAAAGATATATACTGTAACGTTTTATGTGGGAGAAAAGGTGCACATCCAAACAAGCATGTGTAGCACAGAGAAATTAAGAAAGTTATTTCAACTTGTAACACTTTTCAACCACCTGAAGTAAAATGCCAATCAGTCTGCTTTTTCACTGCTGACAAAATGCCGAAGTAATTGCAATAACTACACACAATCTCAGAAGGAAAACCTAGGAAAAAAAGGAAGCCGTTTATAATAGGACCTTTTTTAAAAGCAGTACTTATTACCTATCCCAAGGATTTAAATGCAATACTGAAAACTGTTAATAGTTCAGAAGAAAGAATGACAAATAAAATCACTCATAAATCAGCCTATTAACATCTGCAATTATGTCAAAGCAAAACATGTTCACGATATTTCCAGTAACACATTCAACAAAGAATAGTACGCCAACTGAAGTAGTTACTTAGAATTTCTCCACTGTTTAATATACCCTAGTGGGAAGGGCTTAAAAATATTTTACTTTTGACCAACCTATTAAGCCACTCAGCAATTTAATAGCTGTCTTCAGCAGATCCAAATTTCATTACTCCTCTGAAGATATAACTAGTGACCAAAACGACAGAAGCAACAGTTTTTAATTTAACTGTGCTTGAAATAAAAGCGCTATTATCTATTACAATAATTATTCTAAAACCAAATAGAGTTTCCATAACTGCAAATATAGATTGTCACTAAAGATAACTAAGATGTACATGCACAGGTTGCAAGTCCCCGTCATAAAATGAAGTTGTAACTCCCATACTGTTAAATAGCATGATTGTACATAACTTGGAGAAGGTGGCTGAATATTTGATTTAGTTCCAATTCTGCCTGTAACTGCATTGATAAGTTAGTTCTAACATCCACAAGATAATTAGCACCCGAAGCCACGAAGTCTGTGATACTAAAAGATCCTGAGAAAGAACCTTTTAGCTGCAGCTTTTATTTCTTTTCATCATATAACATCTACTGTTCATGCTCACCATAAGCCATTCTTTGTCTACAATAGCTTCTTGCATTAGAAAATTAAGCTTTAGTTTCAATATCTATAAAACCTACTACCCTGTTATACTCATTAGAGAATTAGAGTAACAATTTTCTGCAAGTCATTTTTCTTCCTTTTCTAGAAACTTTCCTTATATTAACACTTAACTACGCAATCACCAGGATACTTACAATCATGGAACAACTATGCTGCAGGAGGAAAAATTTTCTAAAGGAATATTTAACAATAGACAATTTGAAAACACATATTATTATTACAGAAGAGAAGGCAGTACCCTGGAGAAAGAGAAGGATTTTCCTGTGGAAAAATTTAGGAACAGAAGCAAAATTACTGTGCTCAGAAGAGGATGTACTGAATGAGGGAGATTATTCTACAGACAAAGCACAACACATGTATACGGATAATTCCATTACATTTCTAAAATAATTTTAAAAGAATCACTGTCAGCTTTTAGATAATTCACTAATAAGAAATAGGATTGCTTTGACAGGTAATTAAGAATAAATGAATTACTGGGTTTACTTCTGATGAAGATCTAACAGAGACTCAATTTCACTAGCGAAAAATAGAGTCAAGCTAAATAATTGACTCTTTAATCTGAAGCCTGAATAAAAAAGATTGGATCAATCAGAAATATTTTGGAAAGCCTAGAACAAACTATTACTTCAGCTCAAGAATTATTTAACACATTAACCTTATTTTTCGGTTAAAAAAAAAATGCATCATCCTAGTGAAAAGTCACTCCCATTTGCAAAACTGCAATTGCAATTGCAACATCTTGGAAAAATACACAGCTGTTTTCAGTAGCCAAAAATTATTCAGTAGATTAACTGTACATGAATTTGTAAACAAAAATTAAACTCCAAAGGAAAATAGTTTCAGAGGAATGCATTTTTTGTCTTCTTTCTGTATACACCAGAGCCTCCTAGAATACAGAATAACGCCCATTTTTGTACCTGTCAAGCTCTGACTTACAGCCCCTGTCTCTTGTCTTATTGCCTGATGTAACAAGAAGAGTAAGTCTCAAGCAAATAGTAAGCTGTCACAAAACATGATGGAACTATAGTTAAAAGCCACTTTCTATAGATATAAGTTGTAAAAGTGTCATGCACTCCCACAGAAAGTAATATAGATCAGTCTGTAAGGAAAAAGCCAATTTTATTATTTCAGTTCTGTAAATTCTGATATGGAGGAGCAAGAGCTGTTTTGCAAAAAATCGTTTTCTTAGGAATAAAAGAGAGCAAGTAACCAAAATAAATAAACAACCACAAATGACCAGTAGAGCAGTTTCACACAGAAAAACATCTTGCATAATACTAAACTATATCTTATAGGTGTTTTGCAGAAACTTGATAGAATTTCAAAAAGCATATAATTACAGCTATTTGAGGTCTTTTGAATTATTTGAAGTAGTTCAAGAAGCTCATAGAAGTAGGCTTTTTCAAAAATTTTGCAGTACATCAGAATTAGTTTGGAAACTGTCTACCTAATTTCTATGCATTCTCTCTAGTTTTCATTTTTTAACTTTATACAGTATAAAAAAGTGTACCACCATTTTACACACTGTAATGGCAGCAAAACCATAAACAACAAACAGAACAAGCAAATCTTCAGCTTCTGTACTCAACTTTCCCTTGATTAAGATGTAATCAAGTCCATGAATGCAAAACAAGGATAGAACAAAATGCTTATGTCTGATTTTGGTGAAGCTCAGCCCATTAAACAATGTTTCTACGATGAAAGACCACGCTTTTTGAAGGGCAATTTTATTTCAACAGGAAACAACAGCTGATTTTAAATAAAATGATGAAATTATGCCCATGATTTATTTTATTTTTTTGTGTGTGTGTGATAAAGGATACATTAGCCAACACAGCAGCAGCCTATTTGCTTTCTTTTTCCACAATCAGAACTAGCATGCAAACCAAACTTCTTCAAGATTTTTAAGATATATCACGGTAACAGATACTTTTTTACCCCATCAATTACGCATTGAAAGTTCAGGTTGTCTAAATTCTTCAGTGCTCCTAGGTACAAAACCATATCACTTATATTCAGGAGTTCTGCACTAGCATAATCAAAATGCTATTTATTTTTATACATATATATATATATTTTTTTTTTTTAAAAAAAGGAGAAATCCCACTTTTACTTTAATCATGGAATTAAGAAACAAAGACAAATAAAAACCACATGCTGAGTTATGACATTTGAACTTATAATTTCTGTTCTACATCTACACTACATGTTTTTGGGGCAGGTTCCAAATTCGCTTAAATAAAATCTCTGGTCCCCAAAGTTTTAAAATAATCACTTCTAAAAAAAACTTAAACTGTGCTAGTCTTTGTTTCCATGGAAACAGAAACAAAAGTAGAAGCTGCCATTAATAGAATTAGTATTCTCTTTCACAAATGAAAGACTTATACATAATAATATATTAATCAAACAATTGTCAGAATACGTATTTTCTCATTTTGCAAAAATGGAACATAATCTTATATCCACCAGAGTTAACAGGAATACAACTAGAAACTTCAATAGAATAAGCCCAAATAAGAATATACTGCAGTGTTTAAAAATCTCATTAAAAGCCTACTCAGTCAAATGGATAATTTTCTAATTAATTTTAAAATTTAATTTACCAGGAGACTCTCAGATGAGGTCATTTTTACAAATATTTTACAAACATTACAAATTATAAGCCAAAAATGTAAAACAATAAATACTAAGAACTATTAATATTTACATGATTTATATTACACTTCCTTAATGCTTTAATAATGAGTTGAATGATTGAAAGTCTTTTCCTAGTATCTATACTCCAGACAGACAGTAACTAAATGCTGGACATCACCCTGACATAAATCAAGGCTTCTATGAGATTAAAAATCTACATATTTTATGGCAAATAGAACCTCTAAACAGCTTTGGTTTTTCTGCTTCTGTTGCAACTTTCACAATTTGTTGCTTTCAACATGTATTTTTCTAACAACTGACTACAACTGATAAAACAAAATGGTGACATCTTCAAATATTAATTCTTCACCTTCTATTTACCTAATTATTTACATTACTGGCATCAAAACTTTTCATTTGCATATATGTAGTCAAATCCTTTAAATTCTCCTTAAGTCCCTCCCTCTACGTAGTTGACTGAACTGATCCATGTTGTCTCGATAAATTTTACTATACAAATACTCGTTTTATCTGTCAGAATTAAGGCAAAAATATTAATACTACTTCAGAATGAAACTCAAGTAACTGATAACAGTCTTATTGTAGGACTTAGAGACCTACCACTCAAACTGGCAACCCCATATCACATTAAGACATTTAACATCTTCATTTTCTTAGATGTTTACACTGCAAAATTTTGTGTGTGGCATACTGAGCAGTGGGTGAGGGCTGCACCCTTCCATGGGGGTCAAAACACACCAGTTTACCAGCATCATATCTACCTTCTTCATTTTCACCACCAAGCTGACCAAAGAAGCCATCATCTGCTTTTAAATGTCTTGATAGCAGTCAATTACATTACTACACTTGTTTTGTAACTGAAATGATCTATTCTAAGAATTTAAGTGTTTCAATTTCCGTTCTTCACATTTTTTACTTAAATTCATGCTTTTTTTAACAGAACCAATAGCAGAACAATAAAGCTGCATTTAAGCTACTCAAAAACTTGTCCCAAGTTTTGAAATTAGTACATTAAAATGTCATTTATCAAGAAACAAAAGAATTTTGCTTCCTTTAGTTTTTATTTCAGTTCTCCTTACCAGTAAATTCCGCATTGTATGAAGTATCCTGGCAACTGTTTAACTGAGTTAGATTTTGGTACTTTTTTAAATCATTCGATGGTATAAAATTCTTTAGATATAATTCTGCTATTTCAAGTGTCCAATCCAATTTGTTCTGTCTGTAAAGTTGATTGTCAGGTACCACATAGCTGTATCGATTTTTCTTTTATTTATTTATTTATTTATTTTTATTTTATTTTCTACTTTCTTTCATCAAACATCTATTACAGAAAGGCTCTCTGTCTATGTATTCCTTTTCATTTTATCCTTCTGAGTAGTGGCTAGTATTTTTAATTCCCCAAATTATATGTCTATGATAACACATTTTCTTAAAAAGTATTGCCACTGTTGCCCTCAATTGCCAATTGCTTATACTGGGTAGATATTTTAGGTGAAACAAGAAAAACATTTGAAATAAAGTTGCTTTGATACAAAGTACTATAGATATAACAAAATTAAAGCTTCATAATCTGGTTCAAGATGTACTAGCTTAACCCAATGGTTTATCAGTGGATATGAAGTTAAAACTCTGACTCTAGTATGTGGCTATGCAAGAGAAAAATGCATTTAAAAAAGAGTTCAAAAGAACATATACATTTTCAGAACTGTGGTTTTCACACATCCTCATGTAATATACTGACTGTAATCCATAATCTCCTGAGCATCTGGGGGAGGAAGTAGAAGAAGTGGGTGGGGGAAGGTGTTTTTTAATTCTCACTGCTCTACTCTGTGGTGGTAACAGGCAATAAATTACATTTATCTCCTTAAACTGAGTCCATTTTGCCTGTGACAGTAACTGGTGAGTAATATATCCTTATCTCAATATTACTTTTTTCTTTCTTTTTTTTTGGTCATCATTATTTCCTCCGCCTGTAGCTTGAGGAGGGAGAGTGAAAGAGTGGTGTGGTGCAGTTTAGCTAATGAGTTGAAAACCATGATATCCACAAAGTAACAAAACTCTCCTATCTGAGGGCAATATTCATTTTGGACTCCCCACTTTGTCTTCTGTCATTGCACCTTATTTTGTCGCTAATTACAGACTTCCTCAGTTAGTTTAGATTGTATGTTCTTTTAATTCCACTCTGTGTCTTCTACGTAAAACAGAAACTAAGTCACAGCCCATTGCATTTCAAATGGCAAAGTTTTATCTTTTGTTAAGGAGCCTTAACTCCAATATTGGTACTTTTTAGTTACCCTTTTACTCTGTATCTGTGTTCTAGTTTCAGATAGAACAGTTTTGATTTTTTTTTTTTTTTTTTTTTTTTTCCTATTAATTATGTCTGGTATGATGCTAAGTTCTGGCTTTGGGAGAAAAACTATGTTGATAACGCAGTGATGTTTTAGTTGTTGAGCAGTGGCTGCACTGAGCTAAGGATGTTTCAACTTCTTATATTGCCCTGCCAGAAAAGGGGGATAAATAGCAATTATCAGAGGGATCACAAGGAGCTGGAAGGGGAAAGAACAAGGACAGCTGGCCTAAAAGTGTCCAGAGGGATATTCCACATGACATCATGTGAAAAACTCATAAATCCGTGGGGATTTGGCCAAGGGGGCAGCAGCTGCTTGGAGAGTGGTGGGAGATGAGCAATTGCTAGTGCATCACTTGTTTTGCAAATAAACATATTATTATTATTACTACTACTATTTTCCTTTTCCGTCTTAGTAAAAAGTGTTTTATCTACTAGTACTTCATCTCTTTTGTTTTTACCCTGATTCCCTCCTCCATCCCATTGGGAAGGGGCAGTGTGAGAATGACTGTGATGCTCAACACTACTGCCAGAGTATAATCCACAACAGTCTAGATGCCAGAGCGCAGAAATGTCCCCACAAAAATAGCATGTTGTTATTTGAAAATATTATCTAAACATATTTTAGTCTCAACCACTCGTTACTTTGCCACATTTCACCGCCAACTAACTGCTGGAGACCCTGGGCTACAAGAGATGTCATAACACAGCACTACTGCAGATGGTACTTGATGTCTCTGACACTTTCTGATACCCAGAAGTGCGTGACCTTTCAGTGACTCTCAATACCAACACCACATTACATCACCTACCTTTGCCTACAAGGCAATTAAAAGCTACAAGCAGTTACACGTCTCCAGCAGGTTACACCTTTAAATTAATATTGTTTACTCTACTGCAATGGATTGAATGATCACTGACAATATCAACAACAACAACACAGCCTACTCTTAAATTTCTGATTGATAGGACACTATATTTGCTCAGTAGTATTTCTGCTCTGCATTCCCAGGCATCATCATCTCCCACTTCCGCAAGTCAACTCTAACAGTGATCAACAAGATCACAGAAATTGCCACCAATGGCTAGAAGATGAGTTCTGATACCATATATATTATAGGTCTGTATCTTCACTGCTTTCTAGTACACAAAAAAGCAGAAAATAGCTGTCTGAAATAACTTCTTTTTCTTTCCCTAATGTTATGGATCTCTTCACTTACATACTTCTTTTGCTTCCAGTTGCTTCCCAGTCAAGGCACTGTCACACTCTATGTATGCAGTTCTAAACCTACATCTCCCCTCTCACCATTTTAATGATGTTAATTTTACCTTTAATTCATAATCCGATCTTATTTCTTAAGACCAACTACTCTTTCCTACATATGCATCTGTGTATTTATTTAACGCAATTGTTATCCGCTCTTCTTCATTTACTTTACTGTTCTACGCCTTAAATCCTGCAAACCATTACCCTGACTTTTCCAGATATTGTGTCCTTTTCACACAATCCCTTATGTTCAGATCTCAGATACTTCACTAGGTGACGTCATCATTCAAGCAAGGATACACAAAGATACTATGCCATAAAGGAAGATGGTAGCAGTAACATCAGGTATGCTTATTATTTATAACAAAGCAAGTTAAAGCATGTTACAACATAGGTGTACTTCCAAAGTCTTCAATAATTTTCTTAACTGTGTAAAAGAGCAGTGAATTTGCCTAAATGAAAGTAAACCAGACAGAAGCTCAAATTTTCAGTTTAGCAGACTATTAAATGTCATACACGTCAGATAAAAAAAATAACTTCAGCATTGCTTTTGCGAAGGATAAAGTTTACATTCAGTGAGAATATTTAGTCTTTCCACCATACCTTAAATAACTATAATAGGAGCACAGTTATATTTCATGAACAGTATTTCATCTTGATATATCACTTTTTCTCCCCTTAGATATACCCAGAAGAATAGGAACAGCTAAGATAATTGCATAAAAGAAAGGACAATGACATACAAACCATATTTTTAGTTCCTCTTGTAAGACTTACATTCATAGACAAATATTAAGTTTCCTATGAATACACCAGAGCAGCTTTGCTGAACTTATGCAAGCAACACATTTAGATTACCAACAACAAAGCACTGTTCAAGATGCACTGGATTTTATGAATAAGCCTGTAATGTTAAAATGCGATGAAACTTTTTGACATTCAGTGGTGTGATGCAGTGCATAGTAATTATAATAATGCAGTACATGGCTGTGGCTTATTATATGTATATGGAAGACACCAGTATCTCTAGAATGGACATTCAACTCAAGCTAAGAGGAGAGAGACAGAAACAGACCCAAGGAACTTAAGCCCTCATCTCAAAGTCTGATGGTATTGTGAGCATCTAAATGTTCACTGTACGTACACACACACACAGAGACACACTATTAAAGCAGCAGAAAGATCAGCTTGAGTTAGAACATAAACATTTCCTTTTCAAAAATCACATCTGTGATTTCTTGTTTATTATTATTACTATTATTATTATTATTATTATTATTTTAGAGAGTGGATGAGGGGGAAATGCGAGGATGGGGGCAATAGTTTCGTTTCCGTTTTTCCGAAGAAATGGTATCTATTGTCAATACTTCCAATGGATTTAAGGAAAAAATAAAAGAGATACCTCAGTAAAAGTCCCCAGTCAGTCCCCGAAGCTGAGGATAAGATGTTCTTTAATTGATTTGAACAAATATAAATACAGCTAGTCTTAGTAACACCTGCCTTAGACCACGTTGCTTGATTTTCCACTTTTTAGTTTTTTAAGATTCAACTGAAAGATTAATTTGAAGAATGTGAAAAAGATGTTATTTAGTTTTAACTCTATTCACTATGAAGACATAAACTAGAATATTGTACTTATTCCCCTCCAGACTTTGAGTCATTACGGAATTTTATTCCCTTCGTGCAACTCTATAGCGCATAGCATAGCCCTAGTTTACAATGTGTTGGACAAAACACAGCAAAGAAATAAAGGAGTCAACAGAAGCTGTTAGCTACAAGCACGTTACAGGCAATATGCAACACCAGTGGTTGAATATTGACCTCAGGGCATTAACTCTATATTGGCATGCCATGCTACAGCACATGAACACATAGTCATCTTTACAACACAGAGCGGAATTCAAGAGACTCACATAATTGCCTGCGAGAAGGTACAGGAGCACTTCCAAAGGCTGTGCCCTGTAAATAAAACACATTTTTTTTTTTTTTTTTTGGAGCAAAAGATGTCAGATTAACAGCAGTAGCAAAGGAAAAAAATGACGAGACATGAAGAAAATTAAAGCACTGAAATGAAATAGAGACTGTTTAGATAGAAGAGCTTGTTATTACCGAAGAACTACAGTTTCTATTTTCAGATAAACATGAATTATATTTGAAAATGTTCTATGAGTAATCCACCCATCAGTGGACATGAGACAAAAAAAGTAGAAAAAAAGAGAAGGAAAGTAAAGATAAGGCAAAAGTATTAGGATAAGTCAGGCATGCTCACACTTGTCAGAAATGATTAAATTTGACGGAAAGGACAATAAATAGAATATACACTAGAGTGGACTCCATTACAAAAAAAAAAAAAAAGAAAGCTTAATTACAGCAATGTCTTAGCTGATACTGCCACTGAAGATAAAGCGTATTTCAAACAGGTAGGAGAGTGAGTGCAGTGCAGTTTGGCTCCTGTCACTTCCTCCTCGTCATCTCTCCATAATTGCATAACAGGTACTCACTGGGCACATCTGATGACAGTTGACAAGAAGCAGCTTTATTAAATCCCTGATCGATAGATGCAGTGTGCTTTTCAGTAGAGAGATACACCTTTTGTGTATCATGGCAGTATTTGCCACATAACTCTGGAATACCGACTCTGCACATAAAGAAAATATAAACCAGATGCCAAGCAAGTCATACTGGTTTGCATTCTGTAAAATAGCCTCTTCCCTTTGGGATCCCCTATCCACCACAACTCCACAAAACAAGCCAGGGAAAATGAACTAGAATGAGAAAGAGCTTAAGAAAAGGACAAGGTAAAGAGAAACTCTAGTGAATAATATTTGAAAAGCAGCATCAAAATAAACAATGCTGTCTCATTTGGAATCTGATCTTCTCCAGAGCTTTGCTTTGAGCTTGTGTCCAATGTTACGCTTTTCTCCCAAAGTAAAGGGTGCTCTCATCATTTGAACTGGGTAATCAATGGTGACAAATTACAGTACTATTTAAGTTGTATTTATTGCCTAAAAATAAAAGTAAAAAAGTCAAACATGTGAAGCTTATGAAACTTGAGTGGATCTTGTCTTCCTTCAAAGTCATTTCGACTTTCACCGATCTTCTGAATTGCAGGTTGATAAGCATTTACATAGCGCCAGGCACTTTGTTTCAGTACTTGTAAAATTTTATTTCCCTTTATCTAAGAAGAGATTAGCACACATACCTCTATCTAATAATAACCCACAGAAAAATCATCTATAATCTAATGTTCCACATATCACATTATTTAATAAAAATCAGAATTAGAGGGATCATTCACTACTTAAGCTGCCTTGCTGCTGAGACCACAGCTCACAACACATGGACCATATGCAAAGCTGTGTAACCCTGCAGATGCCAATTATCTCACTACACCCCGAGCTTGTCACTCAGTGACTAACTCCTTCCTGCAACTCTAGGAAGAAGTAACAGCCATCACAATGAGTAGTCAAGGTGGCAAGTGGAAGTTAATTTGTGTTGGTGCAGCAGAAGCACAATAGCTGCCTTCCTTACTTCCCAGTGTTCTTTAATCTTTTTGAAAGAAAATACAGTTATTTGAAATGTTAAGAAACTGCATATTCATCCAAGGCAAAGCCAGAAGTTTTGAAAAATAGACACTGCATGAGGATATCATTATGTCAACTATGTTAATCTGTTTGCTTAAAGGCAGCTTTCTAGAAAAACTTAGGTATGCAGAGATAGATCACAACAAATTACTCACATAAAGTGTCTGGGAAGAATGTTTTCTGATTCTAGTTACATTACGTATATTAAAGATTTAGAGTTATTCCTAGGAGCTAAAACCATCATGACATTCACCACTGAAAAACTCCTATTATTATTATTATTATTTTAGCCTTTCTAAAAGTTTTCAATTCATTATTTAAAGAAATATAAAAAACAATAAGTAGAAATTAAACCAGTCTGACAGTGGTTAACTGACTGCTTTCTCCTTGGCCAGAAGTGCTTATTTTTCTATCTGCTGAATGCATACACTGTACCGTTTATCCACAAAAAAATCTAAAATAAAACATTTTAATAATTTCATTTTATCAAGTCCACCAGGCAAAGCACTGGGAGCTTTATTATTATTCATTGTTAATTACTGTTATCATTACTGAAAATAACTAAATAACGTATTCTGAATGACATAATACTCATTTGAAAAGCAAAATGCCAATGCAATTGACTGTATTACTTTTTCATCTTTATAATTTCCAGAGTAAAAGGCTTTCCAGAGAGATAATGCTTCTATCTTTTCACCAGAGCTACTTCTCCTTTCCCCAGCTTGCTCACTCAGAAATAAGCATTATCCTTCAGTACAGTATAGCACAATGATAAGGAACATTTTAAAAACCAAGGCAAGTTTGACATTCTTTGTGAAGAGTTCAAGTTCTGCTGGCACTGCTCAACAGTTTTAATCACACATGGCTTATTTTTCTGCCCTGTGTATTAACTTTTCTCATCCTAAAGATGTTTGTACTTCTATAATAACTTCAGGGGCAAATACTGTACTTACCAGTTTTCCAAGCGTCATGTGATTCCTGGAAACGTATGGCCTTAAGCAGGGATAAGATAAGCTATTAAAAATGTGGAGGCATTGCAGATGACTGGTTACCTTGTTCCTAAATTAAAAATCTATAAAAGTTAGCACACTCATCTGATGCTTCTAAGTAGCTAACCCCTCCCTAAAATTTTGCTGCAGTATTTTAATTCAGAGGTCACTTAAAGAGCAACACACATTGTTTTTAGTTGAATTTCAATTTGGATTCTGCGTGGCATCATCTCTTGATACTGTAGCACACTTCAGATGGGACACTAATGTATGTTAAGCATTTACACATATGCTAAACATATGGATCTTGTTTACATTTAAAATATTTTGAAGTTCTTTTAGAAGGTACACAAAACATCCTAATTGCAGCATTTTCTAAACCTTAATTATGGAAACATATACAACAGAGGTGTAGATTCACTGTCTCAAGATCACTGTGCAAACATTGTGTTTTGTTTGTTTTGATTCACAACTCTTTCTGTATCATCTTGAGGTCATTAAATTTTTAAATCTTAAAATCCAAGTCAGTCTACGCTGTCATCAATGACAAGCAGCAAAACAGCTTTCACTGTATTTTTTTAATTACATTTTAATTGTATTTTTTTTACTGCTCCTAACCATTTCTATTAGTTCTGAAAACTTCTTTCACTTAATATACATAAACTAAATTGCTCTTTGCTAATTCACTCCATAAAAAAAAAAATCAAAGAATCAAGGAATCTCTGGGTCCATCAGGCCCATCCCCTCAAAGGTTTCAAAGGAAGAGACACATCAGCCTCTCCAAGCAACACGTGCCAATGCTCCATCACCCACAGTTAAGTGTTCCCTGCAGATCAGACAGAACTCCTTGTTCTCATTTGTGGTCATTGCTGCTCGTCCTGTCATTTAACATGCATGGAATAAGTTTAAAAAATGCTATTTTCAATTTTGTTAAGTACATTATGTTTCAAAAAAAAAAGAAAAAAAGAAATCAAAATAATTTAATGAGCACAGTAAGCTATGCTTCATCAGTGGCCCATAAAAGGGCCAGTGTAGTGAAACTGAAAATTAAGTTTGTGTTCAAAAAGTTCCTGAATGAAGGGCTTTAAAATGAATAGCACTCACATTTCATCTTTGAATATGCAGGTGAGAAAAAAAACAGTCATCAGTATCTGAAAATTTGGAACTCAGCAGAAAAGAAAGAATTAGTCAAGACCTGGAAGCCATTTTACAGCAGTGGAGTGATGAGGTAAATACAGTTTTCAGGATGGCTTTGCACACAAACATAGTGTATTGAGAAAATTTACTTAGGTGACCACTTAAATCTTGTAGCAAAAAAAAAAAAAAAAAAAAAAAAAAAGACACCCCAAACATTTAGATTTCACCAACCTGGGAGAGCCAGAGCTTATGCTCTAGGCTTAATAGCTAACACCGTCAGCATTTTCTATACACAAATACAAGCCAAATTCAGATGCTTTAGAATTAAAAAAGAAACAAACAAAAAACAATCACGTTCATTGTTTTACATTTACCACAGCATTAGATTTTGAACTAATCAGCTAGCTTACTTACTCATAACTGCTTACTTATGATTAGTATAGATTTCAAGCAGGTTCCCCAGGTGAAACCCTGCATCTGAAGGCAGGACAAAGACTATTTCACTTTTCTACATATTTCTGTGCACTATAACTCAGTTCGCCAGTCTTTGTTTCTCAAGAAGGAAAAATTAGAGAGGCTTTTATTTTATCTTTTCTGCTTCTCTATGAGATATTTTTAGCATTCATGCATTGTTAATGCAAGGAATGTTTGATTAACCAAGACATTCCTAACGTGAATGTGGATTTTATGCACAGGGCAAGTAGATCAACTGTTGTACTACTGAATTTCTTTCAGCTGGTCATTTGTAACTTTCTTTTCTCTAAGCATTCAGTAACGTAATCAGAACACCACCAAACTCAGTTTTTCTAGAAACTGCAATCAATTTTTAATGTTTTAAGGTGAGAGCGTGATAAAGACTACATCAGAAGTCATAGTTAAGGCCCCAAAGAAACCTCTAGTGAATTCAGCAAGGGAATCTGACATTCAGTTCACATCATCATTTTTACTTCTCACATTGAACAAAACAATTACTGAAAATTGTTAAAATAATCACACCAACACCATCCAGTTCGTTAGTAACTGTAGCTATTCTGGGACAATAGCAGCAAAGAAGTCCAAATGAAAAGTAGTCATAGCGTAACCTATTCAACAAAGCAAAACATCCAAGTATGCATTAGACTGTTATTTCAATGAAGCTCGTACTCTGATGTTATGAGTTCACCTGTTACTATGTCTACTCTATACAGAGATTGAAGACTTCTGAGCTCACCTTCAGCAACCTGGAAGTCTGAGTACTTCAATACAGAAATGGTCAAATTATTTCAGCAGGTCCAAATACTCCCTCTCCCTCTACCCATACATAGCTATTCTTTTTTTGTTGCTTTTTATGAGGAATCTTCACAAAAGCATGTTTTGACAAGGGACTAAACAACGCCAGAAGAAAATAAGAGATCACTCACTACCCACCAAAACAACTTGTTTCCCCCCCCCCAATAAATGCCTTTTCTCTTACAGCACAAAGCCACCACTACCATAGTTAACAAATACTAATAAAAATGAACAACTGACTAATTTTACAGTGGCTACTTTTGGTTGGCAAAATTTTCATTACGCAGAAATGCATAATACTTTGACTTAGAAGAAGAATACACAGATGTTTCCCCTAACAGAAAGGAAATTGATAACTCAAAATATTTCAGAGTGCTTCTGAGAATAAAAAGCACATTTTTACATGACAGGTTACACTGAAGTCCTAGTTACTCCCACATCAGAAATGCTCAACTGATCTCATGAGAGCTCTGAAAAGTAATTCCTTGTCAATGCATAATGGCATATTCACTGTTAATACATAAGATTGCCCAGAGACAGAAACACTTGCTGGATCACTATTACTGTGAGGATCGAAGTCTTGTAAGGATTGAATTTGATTTTTTCATAAACAGAAAATACTGAAGTGGTAACCATACTCTGAAAGAACTGCTTTCACTCATGCAAAACTTCACTAGTTGAGTATATCAACACAGTACACTGTCCAGCATAGTGAATCCAGAAAAGGCTTAAATGCTGTTGACTGTTTTTAAGCAATTAATTTCAATACAACGACATTAGTACATCATAGTATCATGGCGACATCAGATTTTTTTAAAAAAGCCAACAAAAAATGAGGCTATTACTGTACTCCAGCTTTAACACCAGACATTCATTCATTAATAATTTTGTGACAACTGGATTTTGCTGCGCAGAACTAACCATTCTGACACAAACATCTCAAAAGCACTTGTACAGCAGATCTGTATTTAGCTCTCCTACTCTTCTCATTACTACAATAGCAATTGTGTCCCTCTTGATTTAAGTATTACCTCTTCCAACTGCATTTAAAAAGCAGCTTGTAATATCCATGTGGTACTCTACCCAACTCTTTATAATTTTGGTATTAATGGCCCACTTCTTATATCTTCTATATCCGAGATACCTGCTGTTGGTTCCTTCATTTTAAGCCATGAAAGTTAATTAAAATACTGTCATTCAGAGATCCTTTCCTACTTGTAGTCAACTCTGAAATAGGTCTAGGAGAGGTGGAGCCAGGCTCCAACCCTTCTGGCAGCACGGGTGAATTGCCTTCACCTGTGCTCCTGTGGCTGACTCATTGCTTGCCTCAGGTAATCAATCAGAGGTTCAGGCCATGATTCAGCAGTTCCCATACAGACTGCATAAATGTAAACAAAAAATGCTAAATAACGCAGTAATATTGAAGAGGAAGACCAAGATGTTAGAGGAAAACAGAAAAAAAAAATAAGAAGAAATCTGACTTTGATGTAGATAAAATTAGATAATCCTATTAAAAAAAAAGTATTCCCTTTCACAAGCGTTGTTCACATCTTTATCTCTTTTATATCATTATCTAACTTCAGTAACAACAAATATTCAGTCTTTACAACGAAAAGCTGCTTGGCATTTGTGTCTTTCCTATGATTAGATTTCACATTACAATGTGTTTTACCTCAAACAAAGAAATAAAAAATATTTTTGTCCTACAGAGAGCTGAAATAGTACATGGCATTCACACAATTCAAAAATGTTTAAAGCCATATTCAATAGAAGATGATAGCATGGAAATCTCCTTTTTTTGTTCTTACTATTCCAAATACGAACAAAATTAGAAAAAGAAATAGCCACAAGAGCAAATGCAGCTCCATAGTCTACATATATAGATTAAATATGAACCTACTCCTATAAATATCTTTCAAACTGAAGTTACAGCTCAATAAGGAAGACATATTTCCATCTTAAAGTTATCAGTAAATATTTTACTAGCAGTCTGTTGGCACATTTTCAACTCTGAATCAACATTTACATGCACTTTTCAGCAATCTGCTTCCACTTATAAGTGAAAGATTCTAAAATATATTTTCACACCAGAGTTTGGATTGCAGTCTCATAAGGCCAAACTACCCATGCTGCTATATGATTGTAGGTACAGTGCTGAAGGTATGCAGTAGTAGTCTGTGTACCTGAAACGATAGCAATAGCTACCTTATGTGATAGCAATAGGATCAATAATCCAACTAACGTTGCTGTATAGTTAGCTTTAATTTCTTAATTGGATGCTTCTTTGCAACTATCTCACTAGAAACAACAACAATCTGCTCAAACTGCTTAGGTAGAATGTCATTATGGATAACTCTTGAATTTCTGCATGCCTCAACATCTGTTGAAATACTGTTTCTCCAGTTCAAAAACAAACAAACAAAAAACCATATCTGAAAACGTAATTAAAAAAAAATCAACAACCTTGAAGCAGAAAAATAGTAACTCATCTCCAAAAATCTCATTCACACTGATTATATTATTTTACAATAATTTTTTAATAATTTAATAATTTTTTGTCTCATTTTTTCTGCTCTCAAGGACATAAGAAAACTTGAATTTAGCTTCCTCTGTGTCCATGCTTATACAAGCTGTTCTAAAGCCTCCCTGCTTTGCTCATTCAAGGCTTTCACAAACTTGGTCTTAGGGACCTCTTAGGTATAATTGCCTACAACATCATTCATTTAGAGCAAATGAACTGTACTCGCTGCAATGAGAGTGCTTCTATTTTAGGGCTATGTGCTGGAAATTGAGGCTGAAACAGCTGGACAGTCTCAGTGCTTAAACAGCTTTCACCACTTGTTCTCAGCAGCCTTCTGTTCTTTCAAAAGTCACCATTCCACTGACAGTCTCATCTGGGCTGATGACATTTATCAGTAATTTTGCTATGAACATCCACTCTTTTTCTGCTTGTACCTTTTTTACAACTGTTATCCAGTTCTGCAAAAGGATGTTCTGCCACTGGTTGCATGCATGAAAGATCCCAATAAAAAAAAAAGATAAATTCGTTTATTACACAGGAAGTCAGTTTAGGGTATACAAGGACAATTAGAAACCCACTATGTAGTAAATTGTCGTGTACATTAAATGCATCACAGATAAACAAAATATCAAAGTAATTTATTTAAGGTACGAAAAATGCTTCTTGCAGATATTACATAAAGGACTGCAGGTGTCTTACATAGACATGGGTACCTCACGATCTCTCAGAGCATGCTAACATTGCAAGTGCGGTGAGTACCATTCCTGATCTGAACCATGAGCCTCGGTACAACCTCTATGGGTGAATTTAGTAAAGTTGAGCATACACATAAGGATTCTGAGATATGGTTACAAAGGGTTTGTTTTGTTGTTTTTTTTTTACAAGACTGGTCCTATTTACCCCTAAATTACACACTGTTTCAATGATAGGAAAACTTCATTTGATTCAGAGAGAAACAAAAAGCTAAATGATTCTGTTCGTGAAATTAAATCTTTCAGCTTTCCATTTTTAACTGCTTTTGCTTCTGTCTACACAATTCTCTGTCATCATACAGAATATACATACAAATGTAAGCTGTTTTCAGAATGTACACTTAATAAATGAAAACATGCACATGTAGTTCTGTGCACAGCCTATCAACTGAAAAATCACACAATCAGCATCTTTCTGTTCTGAACAGACCTTCATTTGGTCAACCAATTCTTCCTCCTGCTTAAAGCCAGGTCAACAATGGGTTTCAATTTAATGCATCTCTAAACTAAAAACTGAATACAGGTAAGGCATGAGACCAATGGAAATCATATCTAGATCTGAGTATAATGCTCCAGTAAATGTTTGTATGAAGTTAAACTGAATCCCAGGGAAACACATTCCAATTTTAACTTACAGTCAGAACATAAGGCCAGAGCACACATTCACCTTCTCAGCTCATGTTCCACTAGAGCTCATTTATCTCTAAAAAAAACTTTACATTCTTTCATTAAGAAAATGGTATTAATGGTGATATTTATATATACACCAATGAACAATGGGCATGTCAAACCTCACACTTCTCTCCCTATTGCAAATTCCATCATGTGGTTTGCCATATTAAAAAAAATACTTCTACAGATCTATACATTATTTTCTGTTGCACTGTCTGACTGAAATATTCCACCAAGACAAACTGCTTTTCTTATTTTTAAGGGATGAAGAAAAAGTTTGAACATGATATCTAATTTAATGGATAGTCTATTATGGAACTGTGTTATTAGGTTTTCTGACTTTTTTCGTATTGCATTAATTGACCTAGACTCACTTGAGTGATACAGTATTTGATCTTTTTTTGGCATGTAATAAATAATCTTTTTCACATTAGACCTTTATCATAGCATTTCAATAGCATCTTAGCTGTTGAAGGACTTAATACAACCTTAAAACAACACAACCTTATACACAGCTGCAGGGAATCACACTGTTGATGTTACTACCTTAGTATTTATATTGGTTCTTGATTTAATGCTTTCTTAAGTAGTGACAGCTGGGACATCTTCCAGAAACAGTTTCTGTTTCATTTAGTTCTGTACCTTCCTCAAAATTGTTATACAGATAATTCACTGAAAACTATTCTTCCCTACCTCTTATACTGCATAAAATACTTATGCTTTCAAATGTCTTGTAACTGCAGTAACACACTCTGAATGCAACTCAGTCCCTCACCTTTATCAGATGCTCTGACATGCTGTTCTTGCATATTTCCCTAAGAACACAATGCCACATGCCTCACATAAAGGCATAACAAAACCTAATTTAGCTACAAGCATTTCTTCCTTCCAACTCTAAATTAATATTTTAGTTCAGATCCAATATACCAGTCTTTTTACCACTTGGTGCAGTAAAAATCATTGCTATTTTTAGATTTGCCAGTAGTGCATATGCCTTAATAACTTCCAACTTTTTTACTGAAAAGATTGTATTTTACTAAGCAGCTTCATCAATGAGACATACAACAAGAAAAAAAAAGGGAACTAAAATGAAAAAACATAACAAACGAAAGAAAAACCTTAAGTACAAACTCATAGACTAAATGTTTCTTTCCGTTAGAATCAACAATGAGGCCAAGGTGAAGCAGATCTTTGAAGCATTTCACCCTACAAAACTGGAATTTTTTTTTTTTCCTGCAGCAGAATAGACAGCATACACACACACTGCCTTCCTCAGTTACATAAGGGAAATACTCCACCATATTCAAGAAACTCTTGAGAGTTTCTCAAGAAACTTTTTCAGAAGCCCAGAAAGACGCTGCTAGAGAAAAGGCAGAGACTGGATAGTAAAAATATAGTATCTGTCAAGAATATCTGTCTCGAGCAATTGTTCTTTCCCCTTCACATGGTACCTTTACAACCACAAAAGAAAGGACAGATGGGAAGGCCCTGAAAGCAAACTGCATAATTCCTAAAAGTAAGGGCAGTCAGAAGTGCAGGAGGGAATAAAATAAAAAAAAAGAAAACAGGGAACGTGTCGAAATTAAAAAACGTAACAAAAAACAACAAAGATATTTTAAGCTGTTGTTTGTTTTACAAGTTTGTTAGCCTCCAGGACTTCAAAATCTTCAAGAAAATCAAGTCAGTTTGAGTACAAAAAATAAGATTACTGCATAGCAAACTCTACTATTCAAAGTCTGAGAAGCGACACAGATGCTCAAAATATGAAAATCCTTCAGTTTGCAATATGTCAGTGGTGGGTCATCATTCTGTGGAGCAGATGCAAAGAGACACTGAAAGGAAAACCTAACCTAAATTAAATGATGAACTGTACATGGACTCCAAAATGTAGTTCACTTAGTCCAAGCCCCAAGAAATTTTTTCCTATGGGCAACAAAGTGAAAAGCATAAGATATGTCAAGTAAAAAAAGTCCAGAGGTATTGGGGATCAGAAAAGAAATATATCAACCACATCACATTTTTCTAGAAATAATGCACTCCCAATTGGAGAAAAGATGGATGAAGCTACAAAACAGTCTGCAAAGGAGAAGTACATGATTTTTTTGACCGTGTAGCAACCCAAAGAAGTCAAAATAAAAATGAAGAATGAGTATTGAATGACTATAGCTCAGAATTTCACCTGTTTTTTATTTTCTTGTGCTTTACTGACAGGTGAGGCCAACACCTAAGGTTTGCGTGAACCCCCCAGGAGAACACCTGGTTTGTGGACAGGTAGGAGGAGGAGGACTGACTCACAGCACAGGATCACTACTTCCACATAAATCTTCACCTGTTTCATTTGAATAGTTCTGTGTTTAGCTAGTTAAAATGTGCCAAAACCAATTAGTGAATAAAGATACTGCTACAGTATCAGCATCTAATTTCCCAATTACTAATAATTGCTGAAGCACCTGCCATAAAATAAATACATTTAGACTGGAGGTCACTGAAACATACTTTAAAGCAAAGTTTTAAAATTGACCTTTACTAGGATAATGAAAATGTGTCAGTTGTGCTTTTCTTTCTACTAAATGCAATACAAATAAGTAAAACACTATTTATTTTTTAAGGAGTCCAAAGAATGTGTTCCCAAGTCTTGAACTAATTAATTATGCTATGCTTAGAGATTCCCAGGCAAGAAAAATTCCAGATGGCAATCAGTTACAATGAAGAGCAGTACAATGAACACAGTATTAAAATACCACCTGTAAGATGCAAATGTTCCGATTCTCAAAGGAAAAGACAAAGCTATAGTAAACAATCATGAGATCCAAACAGTCCAGAGACCTACACAGACTCAAGCAGTAGGCACAGGAGAACCTCATGAGGTTCAATAAATCTAAGTACAATGTTTTGCACTTGGGTTGCAATCCTTCCTATCAGTACAACCTGGGGAATGTAACGATAGAGCCAAATAGACCTGGGGGTATTGGTGGTTGATAAGCTTGACAGGAATCAGCAGTGTGCCCCTAGAGCTTGAACCCAACCATATCCTGGGCAGAATCCAAAATGTGACCAGCAGTTCATGGGAGATAATCCTGCCCCTCTACTGAATCCAAAGCACGACCAGCAGTTCAAGGGAGGTAATCCTGCCCTTCTACTCTGTGCTGGTGAGAGCAGGCTCCGAGCAGCCTGTTCTAGCTGTAGATCTCTCTCCTCATTGCAAGGGAATTGGATTAGATGACCTTTAAGGGTCTATTCCAACTCAAACAATTCTATGATTCTATGAGATCAGGCAAGATTTGAATAATCATATTCTTTCCCCTGCTTCTTCTTATGATCTGATTACATGGAATAATAAGTGATCACCCTGCTAAGTACATTCTCATACATGCTGAATTTAGAATGATGTGACTAATGCAATGGAAATGCATGGCCATTACACACTGATGTCTGTAAATCATTTCAGAAATATATATAAGTATGGGCAACAAGCAACCATTGAGAAAACAGGAGAACAGGAGATGTTCACAGTAATTCCACATAAAACTGTATCCTGACTTTTTCTTTTTTAAGCTCCAAAACCAATATTAACTCAGATCAAGCTCTAACAGATTTCAAAAGAGGTTGCTGGGAAAAGAAAGTATGCTTTGAGCTTTTTGGGGGGATATGTATTGAAATGATCGATCTTATAAAGGCAGATCTTTTCCTATTAGTCGTAATACCGGTTGTAAAAGACCAGCCACATGATAGTTCCCAGCTTTGTAAGAGTCTAAAATTACATCTAGCATTTCTCTTGAAGGACTTTTCAGAGATCTTAACTGAACACAGGCAATTAATCAGAAAAGCAGGTTTCAGAACAAATGTAACAATTTCCCAAATGGCCGAACCCAGCGGTGCTTTTCTAAGCATCACCATCAACAACTGCAGCAAACAGATGCTGTGGTTTCAGAAAGTTAAGGTAAGTTTTAACAAACATCTTAGGACAGCACTCAAAAATTATTTTGCTCTATCAGAACAAAGTCTTGACTTGGTTTCACTTGGTGAACTGTGGTAAAGACAAATTTGCACTTCTAATGATGTAACACTGCTCACTGCACTTGCATTTCTAAAGTAGTTATGCCATCCATTAGCACTAACAAAAATACTTTCCTCCTCCCCCGTCCCCACCCCGGAGTTCATAGCAAATAGCCTGCCCTTTACAGTGTTGCTTTGTTATTGTTGTCCTGAAATAAATAAGAACAGCAAAGAATAATTTAGCACTTAAAATTCAAACATTTGGCTTGGAAAAAACAGTAGTACTGAAGCATACATTCAAGTACGGAAAAACCTAAAGCTGTTTTAGCACTCTATTTTTGCAAATGATCTAATTGACTTCATACAAAAGTGCCCTTTAAGTTACAGACTAGTGTATCGTGCTTCAGAGTTTCATTAACATCTTAAATAATTCATATAAAATCACAGACCTTGCCCTGTTATTATTCCTGAATTCCAGAGAGACATCTTTGGATATAGGGACTTATCTTTGGATATAGGGACTTAACTGAACATTACCATTTCATTAAGCAGTTTACTTTCACATCATCTTTGAAAGGTGATGTCTCAGCATCAATATGTTTCGAGAGAACACAGTTTGTGAAAAGATTCTTTGTGAATTACACTCATAATACTTAAAATTTGCTTCCATTATTTGCTTAAACCCCATTAAGGCTCATAAAATGCCACAGAAGATAATGGAAATCTTACCAGTGACATGAATGTCAAGAAGGTTGATGAAAATCATCTAAGAATTTTCTAGCTCCTTTTAAAAACACAGAAACGAAAAAGCAGACCTTCCATTCTAACTTGCAACCTGGATGAAACTTAGAGCTTTGTATATTATTTAGAGCTTTTTTATTATTTATTTCAGCCTCCTGAACTAGTTTTTCATCCTGTAGGTCTTTATAACGCATAGGAAGATTTTGATTAAAAAATAGACAAAAAACCATCAATCGCCAACAACAGAAAAAAAAACCAGCCAACTAACATTTTATTAAATGTTTTATGTATAAAATGTTTTATAATGTTTATTTATAAAATGTTTTATTTATAAAAACATTCTATTTTTTTAATCTAGCAAACCAAATCTAACTGTAATTATAGTTCATGACCAGTATTTCACAGAATGCCTTCTTTGTGTAGGAAACCTGTAGTGCTTGAAATGTCAGTACTCCAATTTGCATTACACAGTGGCTTTACAAATAACTCTCTTCACAAGATTACTTTTGATCATAAAAGAACAGGTATATTTTTTAAATCTTCACACTATTGCACACATATGGCTTCCTGCTTGCAAGCACTGCTAGTATAATTGACATTGATAAAATTATTCATGCTTTAATATAAATATGGATATTAGTAAACTTTTTCCTGGCCAGGACCTCTAGGTATTAGGGTTAACAGACTGCACACGGTTTTTATATGATGTTATCAGACTGAAAACAAAACAAACAGTCAACTACAATGTTTCTCTCTGGTTCTTTTGAGCATATTAGTCTTTTGGGGAGACAGTTACGAATCCTGCTCTCTGGAAATGCCCAAGCTAGCATGAGAATTAGCGGAGGTGGAAAATACGCAATTACTTCATAAAAGGACAGATCTACATAGAATCAATGATGGGCTACACTGCAGGGAATGAGCAGAGTTAAGATTGTATTGTGAATTAGGATTTAATGAGTCCCCAGGCAAGTTTTATCAAAGAAATTAAAGGAAAGGCAAAAGAAAAAGAAGACTGCTTGATCATGGATTAGCTAAATGAAATAGTATGTATGTTAAAAATAAAATCCATCTCAGAGAGTGACCTTGAACATTCACTTACCACACTCATCAACAGGAGGTAAAATACCCTGTTACTCAAACGTAAAGATGTATTTATTGACACACCCCATGGAAATGTTAAAAAAAGAGAGAAAAAAAATAAGTTTTCTAAAACAACTAAATTCATTAAGTGTACAATTTTTATTTTTTTCAGTAAAAGAACATCTAGTTCTCTTCTTTATTTATATTCCTCCCAGAGACAGTAGTCTAAAATTAGATGGGTACCATAATCACATCCAATATACAAACATAACTATCAAACACAATTATCTAAATGATGGTATGTGTTCACAGCGTAAAGTGATTTTTCCTTTGATAACTATACCAAAAGAACTGTTTTTTCAGGCCATGACAAACAGAGTTTATGGACAGATGCAGATATATTATAGATATTAAATGATTATTTAGATAAAAATTTCAATCACTCTGTTGCAAAAGTAGTTCCATTTCTAATTTCCAACTGATCATAATTTTAAAGGTAATTGATGACAAATAATTTCTGTATCTGAAACTAGATTTCAAACTCATAAGTCTTGAGGACATTTTTCAACAGTTTTCATAATATGTTAAACTACCAAAAAGAATAGTAGAAGATGTTCAGTTCCCAACAAATTGAACTTTTTTTGTGCAAGATAAAATCATAGACCCAATCTCAAGTAACAGAACTGCTGATTATAAATGCAGCTAGAAAGGAGAAAAAGCACAATTCAATGTCATCCTAAAGAACTTGTCGAACAACACCTATTCCACAAAATAATAGTAACAATGGCAATTTTATCCTGTTTAAGTAACTCAGCGTTATTCCGTGAAATTGCAGGACAGAATGTTCTGTGTGGAAAGCGAGGATTTTCACAAGACTCAACTCCTGTAATTAGGGTCATAGTCAAAAAAGGTGAGGTTAGAGGTGAGAAAAATTAACACTTGTACTTGTGACTTGATCAGAGCCAGAGGAACATATTTATCTATGCTCAAGCCCAGACTAGCAGCAGGAGGTCAGATTCTGTCTTCCCCAGAAAGAATCATTAAGCTGTAACTTTGGTGATATACTCGGCACTAGTAAGAAACTGTTTAGAATTTTAGGCCACATAAATAATTTCAGAAACAATGTATGTTGTACTTTGAGGTGTAAAAAGGGAAGCTAATCAATGTCAGACTTGCAAAAACTGATGTGAGGATGAATTTCTACATGCCAAAATATAGGTTCACACACATTTTTGTGTATTTTTGCAATCACGGTTTTTAGGATCTCCCACAAATTATTACGGAAAAGTGAATTTTTAGGAAGTGCGATTAAAGTAACAGAATAGTCAGAGTCCTTATTCTTCTCCTCTAACATTTAGTTACCTAGGGAATTTTCTCTCTTCTGCATTAAACTAATACAAAATTTTACATTACACAAGCTTTCCTGCTGCATAAGTGCAGATGACAATAACTGAATCTGAATAGTAAAGCACTGAAAATTCCTATCTACAAGTAGGATGTAATGTAAAACCCTACTGTCAGAATATCTCTCTTAAATTCTGTGGTTTGTTTTCCTTTATTTGCAGTAACTTTGAATATTTGAAAAAAAAATTGCTTGCTTTTAGTTCATATGAGAATATTGGGTTCAAATGCTCCTACTAAGATATAGCCTAAGAACAGTAAAGCATGTCTCCTCTATTCCCAAAACATATTTAATAACAAATGAGAAATAGTTCTAATTATCCAGTACTAAAAAAGTAGTTTTTGAAGCATTCTTAAATAATCAAGAGATACCTACGCATGAAAATGAGCAGTAAATGATAGCCCTGGTCTAAGCCATTTGTCTTTCAGCTTCATCTTCCACTTTATCCTTCTCTTCATAGTATAGCTGCTATCAGCTGCCCCTTATTCCAATAAACTTTCGGTAGGCAGGTTTTCTTCCTGTCAGTCAGCATGATAATCCATTATAGTCAAAGAAGGAGTAGAAAACAATAAAAACAGCACCATAGAAATTCTGAGGTCAAAAGCAAAACCCATTTCTGTGTGACCAACACACTGTACTCATGTACTTCTCCAGAACGAGGTAAAGTTCCATCTCAAGTCAGAAAATGTGCACACTTGCTGGACTTCAGGTATGGCTCTGGGCAAGCCACATGTCTGTTAGTAGTTTCTTCATTTGCAGTGTGTGGGAAATAAAATATGGGAAATGCAGGCTGCTATAGAATAACTAAGTGCAATTATTGATTTTGCTTTCTAAAACGTAAACACATAGACCTTGCATTAATAACCTTGTAGCCCAGTGCTAATATGCACAAAAAACTGGGAGGAAGATTTCTGTCTTCTTGTATAACTATTGATTTTTATAGGGTACATTTCACTTTGTTACTTTGACACTTGTTAAATATGGAGCTTCATAAGCAATCAACAAACCAAATACAAGAACAAATGGACATTATATAAATACAAGTAGCAGACTTACTTTAAAGGACAAAAAATGAAAGAAATGCTATTAAGTAGGCTAAATGTCAGAGATTCCTGAGAGCTTCCACATTACTAGTGGAAGTCTTTGTTTTATAAACATAAGGAACAATATCTCCATGGTTTTCTAAATTCTACAAATGTAGAAAATGGAATGAGGCTCTTTTATTGTAAAACCTATTGCAGAGAAATACAAAGAATAGCTAAGCACCCTTCCCTACATATCTAACATAGAAACAACTTATGAAGCTTCTCCTAAAAATAAATACAGCTCACTAACTCATTTCCCATCAGGACTAATGCTGCAAGCTCCACAAATGGTCCCAGCTGTGCTGTCCAAACAGTACAAAGATCTGTCTGTACAGGCAATTCTTGTATTTGCAGCCACAAAACTATCCTACAAAATAAAGCCTATAATCAGTAGTAATATTTTCGATTTATAGCCTTCTGTAGTTCTTCTCTCATTTCTTTGTTAGTAATAATGAAGATACTTGGCTCTCACATTGTGAAATGCCATCAGTAAGTCTTAAAATAACTAGCAATTCCATCACAGCATCTCTCCTCCACCCCAATGACAAGAATCTGATGATTAAAGGGCTTGTTCTGGGGCTGTGGACATGGAGATCTGGTCTGTCAGTTCATCTTGCTGGTATGACTTCTGGTGATACTGCTCGACAAAGACAGTCTTAATAGAGCAATTGTATGTGGTATGTCACCTACCTTTTAACTGCAACTTCATTATTTACATGAGTAGAAGTCTGCTGACAATGACTTCTTTTAACAAGTTAACAGGAAAAAAATCTAGTACCAGCTACGGAACTAGAGCATTATCAAGAACAGCATTATCAAGAGCATTATCAAGAACAGCACAGAATTGGGAAAACCACCAGAGACTGTCAAAGCAACCATTAAAAGGCAAAAGGGAAAAATTGATGAGCAGATTCCTCTACGTCTTTATATATTTTTTTTCATGGAAACTGAAGTATAAATCCACATAGTAAATTTAAAGAGTTAAAAAATATTCTCCTGTAATATTAGAATTTACTATTTCCACTTTGTTCCATGTTGCCACTGTGTTCACTGCATCATTTATATCATGGCTGTCAATAAGCACTGAAAGCTCAGACCAGACTTGAGTGAAAGCAGAAGAAAAAGCAAGGGACAATAACGTTTTGGACTAGTTTTTTTCAGAACAGAAATCATAAGCTAATGCTGTTTTGCTTTGGCAAATGTAAAACAAGAGTACTTTAAAACATCAGAAAGATGGCTTTAATACCACACTGAACATGGAAAAAATCAGCGACATTGACACACTATATCTCCTTGTGATGAGAAAACACCAAAAATGTTTGCCATTTCATGGAGAAAACATAACGTAGATACAGTGTTGATTCACGACTGGCAGCATCTGAAGGTAAGATAAGAGGCTTTCAGATGAAAATTTGTTCTGCTCAGATAAACAAGACTCGTAGCCTTCCACAGCAGTTGTGGATATTGACTATAGCAACCGTACTTGGATCTAGTATTTTCAAATCCCCTGTAAATAACAGAAAACTTTCTAAAACTGTATGAAACACAATTGCTTCAAATGACAATATATATGATAACAAAAAAAGAAAAAGAAAACAAAAAGAAAAAGGTAGTGGCATCATTTTCTAGCCTCCTGGATCACTGATTTTTCTAATAAGCAAGTTTACTTGTGTTTTACTCAACAGAAGTCTAGAAACCTTCCATACTAAGGCACAACCTTTTTGTCTGTATTTAACATCACAACTCACCACAAATGACTTCTGTAAGAAAAGCTACTATAGGTTTTTTTGAAAAACACAATATAGCTCATGGTAGGAGCTTCTCTCCATCAACATTTAGAAGCATTTTTATTTTCAATTTAACATCATTATTGATGATAATCATCCTAATTCCTTACTTTTGCTCTGAAACATTCCCAGGCATAATCTGCTGCTTATCATTCCAGTCACTGTGACCTTGTAGGAAATTCATGTTCAACATCTTACTCTTCTTCTCAGTCTAGACAGGCTGAAAAACAGATTGCTAGGCTGGGAATTTGTGCCATTTGTCTTAAACAGGGCAAAGTGCAGCCATTTGAATGCAGGTGCAGTTAAACTACCAGAGGAAACAAAGACTCAACCTGAGCCATTAAAATTTCATCATTCAGAAAGAAAGAAAAAAAAAGACTTTAAAACTCAGGTCCAATGCATGTGTAAAATGAGAATCAATAATATGTTCAAAAATATATTCAAAGATGAAAAAATATTAAGCTTCACAGTTCCAGGAGGATGAACCAGATGGTTTCATTAGTCTGTGTCTTATCTTCAGAAGTGTTCTCTTCTGAATTACTGAACAAACACACCTTATATTGTACAGTAACCAAATATTTTTGTTCATGCAAAAACAGGAGTATGAGAATAAAGTAAGAGTACTAAGTGACTGGAGTTGCTATTTTATTCTCACTATTGAATTTTTTTTACTGAATTATGATATTTGCATTTGCTATAATCAAGCATTTAGAGAATGCACAAAGATGCTGAAGTCTGGCCTGCTCAGGTACAGCTTAAGGCTCAAAAGAAAAAAGGAATATCTGTACGTACCAAATATGGAATAAAATCAACTAATCTAGCTTGCAAACCAGCATACATTGAAAATTCAACTCAATAAAGATTAAATCATATCTTAAGACAAAATTCTGTAATTCTGTTCTCCTCACTTTTGTATTTTGGTTGTTCACAGTACTTGGTTTTAAAATATTCTGGTTTTACAATTCTGTGATGGTTACAGTGTTGAACTGCCAACTCCCCAAGCTAGAGGTTGCTCAGAGTCTGATCCACAAGTTAGATTTTCTTTTAATAATTATCTCAGAAACACCAAAGGAAATCTCTTTGAGCTAAACTCAAAACACTGGATATTACACATTTAGAACTTTCCTGCCGTTTTTCTGCACAGAGCACAACACGTCATAACTCCATGCTCTTCCCTCTACTTAAAAAGGATTCTAAGTATAGTGTTTCATCAACAGAAAAAAAAAAAATCAATAGGAAAAACACTCTATGAAGAATTGGAAATTGAATAATAGTAGGACAATATCATTTACGAAGAATCAGAACATCAGTCTGCACAGATCAGTGTTATTCAGAATAGAGTATATACATAATTTAATTTGTAGCAAGGTGGTGAAATTCATATACTTCTGATAAATCATTCTTTTCTAACATACAAAAAAGAAAATCAAGAAAATTAATATGATGCATTTCACACTTATTACTTTTATAGCTAGCGTTATAAAACCCATCAAGAAGGAGAGTAAAAGAAAGCACTAATACCTTCTCCAAATGCATCTCACCAAATTAAACAAAACTCTTGCAAGTAAATAAATTCATGTGGGAGCAGTATGTAGACAATCGGTCTTTTTCTTCTTGTTTTGTTAATTTAAGACCAGTTTACTAATGTTAATACAGATACTCCCATAGAAACTCCAGTTCTTAAGGGCTTTAGAACAGAGCCAACCTACTGGTTACTTATCTTGCTTTTCTTCTATATTTTTCCCACTTGCTTTAGATATCCTATGAGCTATCTCATTAAAACAACAATAACAACCACCAAAACAAACAACAACATCAACAACAAAAGCAATAAAAATGGACTAGAATCATGGATTTTGAGTGCAACTTCTAAGTATTTCTTTCTTACACTGGAATCCAAGAAATTGGCTGCTTCTGGTTCCAACTGTATTTAATGTTTTGTGTTTTCAATATAACTGCTGCTTATTGTAAAGGTTATTCATTATTAAACCACTAAAACTTTTCAAATCAACAAAACATACCAGCGCTACTAAAATAATCAGCAGAAATAGTTTCAGTTCTATGTCCACAACATAGTAGGAATAGAGAAGTCTCATCAATTTAAGCTAATCTCTGAAAACATACCCAAACATCCACTTTTAATCAAAACTTGCCTATCAGTTCATCCCATGCTTTATTGTAACTTTCTGGTCACCAGCATTAATAGTTTCTCCCTCAGCTCCTGGCTGAGCTAAAAATTCCTTCTTCCCATATACCTTCCACAGACATAACGAACGCCTCTGCCCTACCTGAAGGCCTAAGATGGGCAGCCTCTCCTTGTCCTTTATAAAAGCTGGCTACGATCTCATTCTTTCTTTCTCTCTGGTTCAAATCCTAGAAGTGATTTGGCTTTCTTTTCCTCCCGGTCTTTAATTTTCCCATCAAATTCAAGGATAACATTTTTCTGCTATTCTGCCTTATTTGTTCACACCCTTAATCCTGGGAGTTTTCTGTATGGCCAAGTTAAGAAAAGGAACATTTCACTCTGCCCAAAAACCTGACCTGGATGGCTTTCTAGATGTACAGAGATTGTTTGGCTGCTCTTGATGAAAGGTCAAGTGAACTCAAGCATCTCCCTATCTCCAGAAAGTTCTTGGAAATGTTGCCACCTTTGTCATGAGATACTTAGCTTCCAGCAGCTGGCCAGATTGTGATGACGAAATGTGGGAAAAATACTACTGCAAAGATAGGAAGGACCTTTACTCCTGTCGCACCGTTGATTAACATTTTTCCCCCCCAGTCTATTTGGAGCTACTGATTATACACAAGTATATATATTTCAGTTGAAAGTGACAATGGAAAAAAAAATCATTAAAAAAAAATCAAAATAATCATAATGAACCAATCTGGACAGCAGTTTTTCCCAAGTGAATTGCCAGCACAGTAGGAAACAGAAAACATAAGATCAGTCACAAGCAATCAGTCTGCACTGGGAAGTTGGGAAGTGGCAAGATATACAGGTTCTTTAATCCCATTTTGCAGAGAAACTGAAAGAAAATGTTTTCCCTTACACATAAAATACCTCCCTTCTGTTTCTAAAACTCTCTAACACACTCTGCATATCATAAGGCATCTTGTCATCAAGTTCCATTCTGAGAACAAAGTATATTGAGATCTACTGGACAGGGAAGTAGATTGTACAGATATTTTGAGATAGAAATAGAAATGAAAAAAAGCTTAAAAGGCAAAACACCAACAAATAAACAACAATAACTTTTTTTTTTTAAAATTTAAACAGTTATAATTCAAAACTTACTCTTCAAAGAACAAAATCACCTCACAAAGTAATTCAGAGATTTTTTCAAATTGCTCTGCAGAGAAGTATTTGTGAGTACTGCTGGATAAACTTTGGCATGAGTTGGCAGCGTGCACTTGCAGCTCAGAAAGCCAACCATACTGTAGGCTGTGCCAAAAGAAGCACGATCAGCAGGACAAGGGAGGTGATTGTCATTCACCCTCTTCCCCTCTGTAGAGTACTCATCCCACCTGCAGTCCTACATTCATTTCTGAGATCCCCAACATCACAAGTACATGGACGCATTCGAGTTGATGCAGAGGAAGACAGGAAGATTATTAGAGGGCTGGCATTTTCAGCCTGGAGAAGAGATGACTCTGGAAAGACCTCATTGTGGCCCTCTGGTACCTAAAAGGAGTCTAAAGGAAAAATGGGAACAGACTACCAGCACTAGAGTAATGGGTCTAAATGGTTTGTTTGCTTCAGTTTCCTTTTGGTATTAACTTGTGATGCAAAATTGCTCCAGAGATATCTTTACAAAAGCCAAGGAGCAGATGGCTAGAAGTTATCTCTACCAAGGCATTATTTACACCAAACAACTAGAATTATAGAGTAAACGGTATTTCAAACACCTTAGGTCCTACACAAAATTACATAAACCACAACACTCTTCTGTTTAATTTTCACAAAGAAGCTCATTCGACTGTATCCACAAAGTTTTTAATCATTACCTTATTTGGCAAAAATAACTATGACAAGGCAGAGCAGAACTCATTGGAAAGCACTTTCACAGTCACAGTGTCCAGTGTCAAATCTCACAGATGCTGGGGAAATTTCATGCTTACCTAATTTATACACTACAGTTCCCCCCCCTTAGGTAGACATAACGCACCTTACAAACTTCATTGTGCCTTTAACACATTGACTTTTAGGCATGGAAAAGTTATTTCTTATAGCTTACATGTACTAAATTTTCCAGTTTGGTATGGAAAATAAAAACAAAATTGAGGAACAATATCTTCTTTTGACTATTTAGTAGTCAAGCAAATAGATGTCTGATTTAGCAGTGGCATCATTACATAACCATGCATTTAAACACATCAAATTCAAAACCCTTGCCCCTTGGGAATCTGCGTCCCAGTTTTCTCAGTAGCCTAAAGCACATATGAAATTTGAAATGGAAATATTTCCGTAATCAGCTAAATCTGGGTCAAAATATCAGCTCATCTTAGCCTCATGTCAGTGCCACTCATGATCTCAAAAATGGCCACAACTAATATTCGTGCAGTGTGAGGAACTCCAAGCATCAACAGCAGGGCATGGCCTTCTAACAAGTATTACAAAGTGTAAAATATATATTTATACCTTCCTTCACGATCTAAGCCCTTTAGAAAAATAGGCAGTATGACAACACACTGCACTTATTACCATTACTTTTGCAACTTCTCAAAGGCTGCCCAAATGTTCCTGTCCCATACAGAGGCACTTCGTAATCCTAATTCCTGTTAGGATGCAGTTAATCATTATTGTAGTCGCTTCTGTGTTATAGCTGTAGTAAATTAAAGCCAGTTAACTAATCTATCTTGACTAAACTACATAATGCACATAAGATTTCCACATTAAAGACTGCTTGTAAGGAAGGCAAAGACACAACACCTAATGGGAATTGGTCAGTTGCATAAAAATTAGTAACACGACAACAGCTGAGCAAAGGGATAAGCAGGTGGGTCTCATGTTGACATGCATGGAGTTGCTCATATTCCTTAATCAATGGCTACTGATATTCACCAAAATTGCACAGCTATTATGAACTTTATCACCTCATTCACTAGCACACTGTACTAAAATATATATGTATATTTGAAGAGAAGATTACACAATAAATCATTATCTTCACTCAGAACATACACACAAACCAACAGAAAAAAAAAGGTGGTAATTCATTGTACTTTTGACAAAAAAAACCCACCTGTGTGCTTACCCAGTTATTGTCTTCAGCAAGTTATACAGATGGAGAGAAAAATAAAGCCAAATGTTAAAGATTTTACTAGGTTTATATTGATTTATATCAGCAGCATTCCTTGCCATTCATTATGACATTATTCACTAATAATCTTCACTAATGCATAATATCAATGTTAATTGCAAATAATTTTTCCTGCTACATACACTTGATGTGTATGCATATGTGTGTATATATATGTTTTACTTATGCTACTGATAAAGAAACAAGAAAAATTAAGTTGCACTGTGCTCAATCACTTTTCCCTTGCAAACCGTTCCTGTTTTGATGTAATAGGCTTACTTGTCATGAGAAAACAGGCTGAGTACAATAAAACTGCATTACTTGATTGCTTTGTACCACATTATTAGACAGTCTGGATGTAACACATCATAAACTATAGAAGGCTGTGCTCTTCACAAAAACTTGGCATTTCCACATTATATATATTTCAATGAACCTGATTTTTGTGGGGGTATCTCTTAAAGTAATCCCCAAGAAGTTACTCTGCACTGCCTAACCTGGTGCTGGAATCATGCAAGCAGCTTTCCTCTCATTAGCTACAGCAAATACTGTTTCATGGGTTAACCATCAGGGGTTGTTTAAACAGGGGGACATCTGGTGCACTTCTCCATAGGGACTAAACAAACCATTTATAA
>NW_024884475.1:53562913-53588950 GCF_019232065.1 Centrocercus urophasianus
AAAAAAAAAAAAAAAAAAAAAAAAAAAAAAAAAAAGCACAGTAGCTAGAAGTGTTTTAAACTGCCAAAACAAAAAAGAAAGTTTTTAAAAATTATTTTTGCTTTTTAAAGAGCACACAACTAGTATTGTCAGTATGGTTTTTAAGAATCTGTTTGTGGTATTTGGCAGTTACCAAATTGTGCAAAGTGAATAGATTGAACAAATAAACAGAGTAAAATGTGGCAACAAAAAAAGTACGTAATTTGAGAAAATAGAAAAGGATGAAATGAAAAATGATACTCTCAGAAGTGTCAGTTCTATAAAAGTTTCAAGCCATCAATTTTACTTGGTAAAATGAACAACTCTACATGAAAGGCAATTGCTTATTTCTCTTTGTACTAAACGGAGAAAAAACAGAATTAGGCAAAAGCATTGTTTTTGCACCAAGAACACAAAAGCTTAGTTTCCGTATGTGAGAATGCTTTTGAGCCTTTACCCCTCCTTACTTATTCTTTTATTGTTCTGCTCTCACTTTTCATTGGAATATTTTAATGCCAATGAGTAAGAGAATCATTGGTCTTCCACAAAGGGACCTCAGTAGTGGAGAAACACAGGTGGAAATTTGACTAGCATAAAATCCATTGCATTTTACTTTGAAGGTGATGAGATATAAAGAAAAAAATGATCCTCTGAAAAGTGTATCATATGGCATTTGTGTCAGGCAGGGTAAGAAAAACGACTACATTACCAAGCTACTCAGACCTATCTGAGAGTCTCGCTCTTAGCTTCATCTGTTAGCATATGTTTTTCAGGGAATAGCCTAACATGATACAGGCAATTTAGAAATAATTAACTGTAAAAGTGTTTGAATGGATTATCACTTTGATAAAGAAGTAAAATCATTATCTATATTCAGATACATTCAGGAATTCTTTCATCACAGTGCAACATTACCACTACTCATCTTAGAAGATACGTCGCATTTGAAAATTTCTTCTTATATTTCAGCCTCAGGATAATACCGTTATCATTACATTCAGATTATCCTTTCAATTTGTTTACACATACAAACAGCGTTTTGGAAATAATACTGGGGGCTGGAGTGAAGGTGTCTGTCCAGGATGTTGAAATGTTGCTTTTCTTTACCTGGAATTATGCAGTGGCAGAAAAAACAGGCTAATGGCATTAAGAAATTCTCGACCAAATTGCTAAGCTGTGGCAAGTCTATTATTCACTAAGCAAACCTCCTTAGCATTTCTGGAATACATATTTCTCCACCCAATCTAAACAGGAACTGACTTGGACAGTTTAAATATGGAAGACTGCATCAGTGAAATGTCTACATACAATTTGTAGGCACAATTCCTCACACTCATTTCCTTATTACTGTGAACAAGATGGACTAATGATTACAATAAAATTGTCAGCTATCAAAATAGTTTGGCAAAAACTGCAGATGTTGCACATGATATTTAGTAAATTTCAGTTTCTTTTCAGGAGAAATAAAAAGCATTATTCGGTTGCTGCAGTGATGGCACACAAAAATGGGATTTATCTAAGCTGAAATATTAATAGCTCTATACTAGAATATATGAAAAATAGCAATTATAATAATCAATGATATTTATGTAACAGCCACATTGAAGTCAGTCTTTCTGATCAACTTTTGTACACTTATAAACACTAGATTGTCTGCCAATAACTGCTTCTTCTGTCAATGCAATTATACCTCACATTGTTTTTACATGCATCTCTACTTACGTAGATATTCTAAACTACAAATGTATCTACATATAATTATCAGCAAAAGATACATGTACATAGAAAGACAGTACAATTTTATGCTTTATTGATAATTTTACATTGGCTAAATCTCAGATACCGTAATCAAGCAGAAATTCTTTTGACAACTCATCTATCTACACTATACATCAAAGTTGAATTGGCAAAATCTTGAAATGATAGATCACTTTTGGGAACAGCCACTGGCTAGGGAACTTGAAAAAGTGGACGTGCAACAATACCAATCTTTTTTGTAGATATTTATGATACAACTTACAAAAAAAATTCATCCGGCAATCTTGCCGTATCTAAATTAGTGACACTTATCTTCAAATCTTTAGCTGTTATTAACATAATTTCTATATACAATTAAGCTAAGTGTACATCATTATGACCTAAAAGGTTTTGAGCAGAATGGTCTCAGTTCGAATTCTGCAACTGGCAATATCCTGGTTAATAAGTTACAGTAATGAGGGGTCACTTCATTTTGAATTGGAGCATTCCGGGGAAGAAAATACAAAGACTAAGTCTGTGACAGAGATATTTTACTCAATCTGCTTTGCAGCTGTAAAGCTGCAGCCATCTCAGTTACACTTATGGATAAGATATATACATATTGAAATTCTCCATGCTTCTGAAATACACTAACATCTATATTAACTTTTAAAAATACTTATGCCCTTGATGGGAGTAATAAATAAGAATTAATGGCTTTATGAGGACCATACAACCCCATCTTGAAAAACAAAGTATCAATTTCCCAGAGCTTTCTAAGCACTGTCACAGAACACGAAATTATAGGGCTACATTTCCTCTGACATAACCAGCCTGCTGGCCAAGTCACAACAAGCATGATTCATTTAAAAGGAGGTCTTTACAGTTGCAGATTCAGATGCAAATGCGTGTACAAGGCAAAGTTAAATGGCATAATAATTACATGCAGGATTTTATCTCCTAGGTAGATGCGGTTCTTTTTATTTTTATATTCATCTTTATCATCTGGAGAAGATGCATGACAGATAATGATCTCAGACCAGATACCGCACACTGATCTTCCAGCTTTATATATAACTTACAATAAATAAATATACTGAAGAAGCTCAGCACATGCCTCTAAACAAACTTTATGACATCACCAAAGAGACTGAGATATAAATACAAATGAACTACTGCAATATTTTTTAATAGAAATCTATTCTTTAGACAATTTGGATTTTGAGCAAATTATATTCCAAAGCACAGTAAACTTATTCTGAAATCTATGTACGCGATGACTGTTTTAAGACTAAAATCAGTGAAAATACAACATCATAAATGCAATAATTTAGACAAGCAGGCTCTTGCTTTGATACTGTAACTCTTTTTTCATAGATTCACAGGATTCAGAGAAAATTAAACTTGTAAAAAACAAATTGTGATTCTGAAAGGTAACTGAATAAAAAGCTCGCAAATTTTTACTCAGTGTGTTCAGTGTCCACCGTAAGATTTTTGAAATACAAAGAAAACATGAAAAACCTGCATATGATCATTTTTGTTACTCAGAATGTAACCTTTTGAATAGTAGAAGCTTTGGGCTAAAGAAGAAAACAAATTTTATTTTAATTACTGTTTCTTTTTTCTCCCATCTATAAATGAAGGGGAACACACGTAGATCCACAATGTTTTCAAAACTTTCAGAAGAGGTTTTTGACTTAAATTAATGCTTCATCTTCTTAAGACTATCCATTGTTTCCAACCTAATGTCACCAGAATACTTTTTATATTCTGTGATGCCTTATGCTACAATGTAGAACAAAGCAGAAGTAAAAAATAAATAAATAAATAAAGGGGAAGGTGCATAGCATAGGAGCAGAAGGTTTTTTGAGGGGCAACTATGTAAAATCTGTAACAGAAGTAGAGATGAAAGTGAAGATGAACTGCTCAGGCAGTATCCAAGCTGCTACAGAAATGAAATTCCTTTGAAGCCTTAACTTGTGCTGAAGAGCCGGCTGCATAATGATCACCAGCTTAATTCTTTCCGCCCCTTGGGATGCAGGGTCGCTGTAGAACAGAAAGGGATTTCATCTGTGTCAGCAGCTTGGAGAACCCCTGCAATGGATTGCATACTTGGGAAAAAAGGCATCTACAGAGCACCTTTAAGACAGTTTTATTTTATCTTTACTCTTGTTAGTGTTTCAGTGCATGCTTAACGAGAAAAACTGTTTCACGTCTGATGTAGAAAATACTCTGGTGGAGAGATGTACTTCAGTTGTGTACAAGCACACCTTCAACTCATAAAATGGTGGAGCTTTACTGAATGGAATGAGGCAATATCATGTTACAATAGAGAAGTAACTGCCAGACATATTTTAGACATCTATAAATAACAAAATGTCAGCATAGAAAAGCAACATGTGTTTACAGAGCACCATTGAAATGAACTTCAAATAATCACTGAGCCTTCTGGTATCGTATACAGTATTCACACATGACTATACCTGGAAACATTCATATTAAAAAAAAAAAAAAAAAAAAAAAAAAAAAAAAAAAAAAGTTAACTTGATGTTTTATAGCTTTGGAACTTAAATGTCTCTTATTTTACTTCAAAAAGGTATTTTGTTTCAAATATGCCATTTTGAGACTTTTACTTAGAAGGCATTCATACAATAAACATACCAAATATAACTTAAAATTGAAGACTCAGAAGTCTACAAAGTACAGAAATGTACTGTTATGAAGTTCCATTAGTTACTTTATTGGCCCTTCCAGATTTGCACATGTTCATCTTCATCATAACTACCCTCTGTTGGATGTTTTCTGTGTCAGATGCTTTTCTGGCCATCTCAGTTTTGAGTAAGCATTTAGCTCTGATCACTTCCCTCCTTGAGAGAGCAGGAAGTAAGACTACAGAATAAATGAGCATTGGTGCAATGTATCCTTACACCTCCCATCTTTGCCACTGTATTTCACTGTGTTAGTCACCTATTTATCCCCTCAGAGTAACAGGGCATACTACAAGACATAATAGAGACTTAAGTCATTCAGATCTTAACAGCACCTAGTGACTTGCATCACAACAGCAGGAGTAGGTTGCAAGAAGAACACAAAATGTATTTATTGATAAACCATTGAAGTTCCAGCTGTCAGTGGTAGAAATCCAGTTTTCTCATTTTCTAATGCAAGATAGGAAACATTTTCTAAGTTACTACATTCTGAGCAATGCCTTCTGAAGCAACAGCAAAAGTACATCATTAACAGCAGATATGTCAACTACCTCTGCCCATTCCTGGGAAATTCCTAGTGGGCTTCCTACATCTACAGTGGTTTTAAAAATTTCTTCAACTAAAAATCTAACTCTGCAAAGGGTAAACTTCACTGATTTTACCAGACAATGCATTCATCCAGAGCAAATTAACCATAGCTCAACATAATTTTTTAATTTTTATTTTCTGTGGAACAGCTGTGTGGACTAAAATTGGATTTAGATTACTTAATAGCACATTGCAGTAGTACTTTATTAGCTATAAAGTTTACTTGAAGGAAGAAGGCCATCAAAAGTTATTAATGCAATAGTATGGTCAGCAGCTAACCTTCTTGGAGCTAAGACTGGTCACAGCTCAGACAATAAATCACTGTGATAGTAATTCACACTGAGATAGTGTGAAGTTTGTAAGTGGCTCTTTCATCACAAAAGCTGGATTAGTTTACAGTAATATTTAATGAATTCTGGGCTTTTTATTATTGTTAGAAAAACAACAGAAGGGAGACCTGCTGAGAAATATGAAGCTGTATTTCACAAGTTTTGTAATGTGGGAGAAAACAGCAAAGAATTTAATTCGCATTGAGGGCTCAACATTTAAAAGGGGAATTATTCATCTACAAAGCATTTTTTTTTTTTTTTTTTTTTTTTTACTATTTGTGAGAGAATGTGTTAGCAGATTTCAGAAAGGGTGAGGAATGACTAGTAAAAAGCAGGGAAAATGCTTTCATTTTCCAGTCTAAATTTGAAGGATGTTGAGCTGAGACCAGCTATAGCCTATAAGAATGCTTACATGAAAATAAAAGCATAGCACTGAAAATAGCAGCAAAGAAGTTTGGATATAGTTCAAGTGACAGTTAAACTACCTTCTGGAATAGAGGAGATCTACACTTTAGAAGCTTAACATTTGCTCAAATAGCGATAACATTAACAGAACATGAACTTTGATTCTAAAGGTTTGTAACTGCTTCTAAAATAAACATCTCACCTTCATATCAGCATTCAGCTGTCACAGTTTATATCATTAAGAGAAGCACATGCTTGTATTCTGTTATCTTTTAATTACATTCACAATTTTTAATGTGTCAGAAGACATTGTATATGTGGTAGGTTTTTAGTTTCTCCTGGAGTGGAATAGCTTGCTACACATTTCACAACTGCCACAGGATACTACTGCTCCCAGTTTTCTCCCCTTCCTCTCCCTCTTAAACAAAGAATAAAGGTTCATCTATTTTAGACATAGTATCTCTATGCATCACCAAGATGACTGGTGAGTTCATTGTTTCAAGTAGTTCATTGTTTCTACCTACAATTGGATAGGAATACAAATTCATGCAAAAGCCCTACTATAAAATGAAAGGGTAATGCTATTTTTTTTTTACTTAGTAAGGAACAATCCCTTAAAAGTTAGAGGGAGATCAGAGAAAGGTGAGAGTGTAGAGGAATTTCCTAAATAGATGCTCATTTTAGTCTTGCATAGTATTAAAAGTAAAAAAAAAAAACAAAAAAAAAAAAAAAAAACAACCAATCATGCAATCAGTTCCTACTAAAACATTTACAGAGTTGATTTCTTAATTACCTTAGGAAATAAGTACGGAAAATTAGTAGCCATTATCATAAGGAATCTATATCCCTGGCAGGCAGGGAAAGAGGGTAAAGTTTAACTAGCATTGCAGGAGAATCTGGAATTACAGCATTGAGATTCTTCAATCAGCCATTTGGACAGAATCTGAAAATTTCTTGAATATACATTTGTTTCCTTAACTAAGGCACCCAGTAAGGTAATGAACAACTATGTTGAGGAACTGGGAAAACTAGAAAATTTATATATTAAACAAAGATTAAAATTCACACAGGGAGTCCTCAAAATAATTCAAGTGTTCCTAAATAATAATTCTATTACTGATCCTAATTCCTAGCTCCTAGAGGAAATCAATGGGATTTACCATTAGCTGTGATATAAATTGATAACATATACTGCATGAGCGCTAGTTCATGCTATTAAGTAATTGTTAGGAAACTGAAGTACAATTTAGTGCTTCCCAAATAACAATTTTTAGACTTATTGATTCTATTCATATTCACTATAATGTAAGACAGACTTAAATTTGAAGTAATTCCAGAATATATTATTAATTTTAGGTATGTCTCAATTATTAAAGAGTTCTAACATTCTTCTTCAAAAAACCATGTGACTAGAAATACATTAAAGGGGTATTAAGAGGTAAGAGTACCTCCCCTGGTCAGACTGCACTTTAATATCAATTAGAAGTAGATTTATGATCACTGCAGAATATGCAGAACAGTTACTACCTCTTTTGATGTACATAAATTCATACTCACCAGAATCAACCCTATAGGCCCACAAGCAATACAGTGAATTATATAACCTCAGCACACATACAATAATAAGGGCTTCCAAGGGCTGTATTTCAACAGATCTCTATCTGTTCATTCCAGATAAGTGTGAAAAAGAAACTTCTTAGCAGAACATAACATTTAATTTCAAGCCTTCTACTTCATCCAAGTCATTTACTAATACATGACTCTTTCCTTTTTCTATGCCACACGAATTGCTTTTAATCTGTTTCAGAATACCACTAGATTTTACATTTTCATTGTAATTTCCTTTTCAAATATGAAGTAGAAAAATAGGCTGATCATCCTCAGGAGAAAGACAGGAGGGGAAAAAAGAAGGGAACTAATTGAAGTCATAAGAGAAGCTGGCTGTTACCCAAGAATTCTACCAGCTGAATCACTGCATTAATTGATTGGCCTGAATTCTCATTATATATTGCTGCAAAATTATGTCACCCAATTAGGTTGGTAATCCAATATTCTAACTACACCTTATATTTTCCTACAGTACCCAGCGCTGAATTTCAAGAACTAATTAGACAGTCAAGTTGAATCCCTGTTCATATTTTTAATAAATTTTAACACCATTTTTTGTTATTTTGCTGCTGCCTAAATTCAAAATCCCCTTAAATTCCTCTCTCCCCACCAATTTCAAGAAACGTGGGAAGGTGGCATATGACAGACACAATATTTTGACAGAGACTATGAATGATTCATTACTACTTGGCCAATCCTTCAAAATCAGGTTGCCAAGCTAATAGTCACAAGTTTTCAGATTTTCTTGGAAAAAAATTCAAATTAGAAATGGCTTCAATTATGTGAATTATGTGATGCAAATCTGGTAATTCTTAGCTACATAACAAACAATGTAATATACTTCTACAAACAGTCACTGGAACTGAGATTTTATGTGCTCTAGTAACAACCCACCAGCAACAACCTTCAACCTCACAAGTAGATGCCTGTTAAGTAATGCCTTCATTCAGCATCTGGAAGAAATTAGATGCAATATGCTAGTCTGCTAGGGGTCAATACAGTTACAAATGCCTTTCCAAATCCTTGCTGACAATACAGCAAGCGTCTCAAGTCTGATGGGTACATCTATCACAGAATATAAAGGTTCCTAAAGGCAGTGGAAGCATAAACTAGATGCAATTGGTAATTAATTAATTTTCTTTTTATAAATTCAAAGCTGTATTAATGAATGGATTCACACTTGTGTTCTTCCACACTTACTCAACAGCTATATATCTCAGTACTGGGCTTGGTGGCAGATTGAATGGAGTACAGCAAAGAGAGAGTGGAAAAAAATACTGGTTGGAAAAGAATTAAAAAAGATGCAGATTCTCCTTGCCTTCCTGCAACAGATCAGTCTTATAAATACACTGCATGCATGTAACTCTTTTCCCTGCTAAGATGCTTGCTGTACACTGTTTGTATTAAAGGATAACGTGTACCCGAACAAAGTCTGACTGGAGTACACGTTTTACCCTAAAATGCTAAAGACAACTGCACTAGAGAATCCATAAGGTAAAGAGAACCACAGAGTCCTAGCAGAGTTCAGATCTTGATCTTCAAGGCAGCATACCTAACCCCCAAAAGTAGATCTGATGCACTGGTTCCAGCCAGAATCTCTAGACACCTGTGTAACAGAGCAGCTCAGAAGTCCTGAAGTGCATCGGTATTTTTCATCTGGAAGTAGCTCACACTCCAATAATACAAGCAGAAAGCCAGTATGGTATAAAGCCACCAGGAGTTGGTTCAGCATATTTTTACTAGAGTTACCACAATCAGAAAGCAAACCTTAAAAACAACAATAAAATAAACATTTTAACATCAAATTCTACAGAACAGAACAGGTTTTCTGGCAAAAAGCCATAATGGTCAAATGAAAACTAAAGTTCCTATCTTTTTTCCAAGACTGGTATTTTGTTCACATTAATGTGGTGGTGCTTAGAATTAGAACACGGTGTCTTCTATTAGGACATCTATATAGTCAGGGGGAAGAGATACACTTTGTTCTAAAATGAAGTAGGTCAGGCAGGCACGTATAAGGGTTATATCTCAAGCACACAGATGGAAGGCTGGAAATTTTACAAAAAAAAAAAAAAAAAAAAAAAAAAAGACAAAAGACAAAAAAAACACTAAAACTGAGGACTTTTTTATGCTTTACCATGTCCAAGCTGACAAGCCCAGAATTGAAGCACAATTTCTTTTCTGATGTACATCTTCCAAAGAAATGTTGCATGCTGCACTGTCCCTTGCACTATCATGCCTTTTATCTTCTTTCATTTAAGCTGCACTCAACTGTTAAGAAGAGAAAAGAAGCTGAAAATTTGGACTAAACACTGAAGGCTAACTGAAATAATCAGCACGTGTAATTCTCTATACCAGTGATGCTTTATACTGACAGCAGTGAGGAAAAATATTTCTTCCCAGTCCATTTGGAACTATCAAGACAGAGACTGCAATTTCCATTTTCCTTTTGCAATTTTCCTGCCACCACCAGAGTTCCAGTCGTCTTATAGAGACAGTAAATCTTTAAAGACAAAATCTTGTGTCTAAAGACACAAATCTTTAAACACCCGAGTATCATACTAAAAGGAGATAAAATCATTGCAAAAAAACATGTTCTCTACTGTGGTTAAGGAACATGATAAACTCCATTCCCTAATATAAGTATGCAAGTGGTAGCATATATGGGACCACTGACACACATACATTTTTACCACCTTATTGACCAACAGACACAAAGATGACAAAACAAGAAGAAACACATTGGAGACACTGAACAGCGTACACGAGGGTAATAGAATCAACAGTGTTTTTGTATTGTTGAATAGATTCCAGTGTTGCTGATTCCCAAGGAGGAAAAGCATGTACTCAATAATATCACTCTTTGTTAAATAACATCTTTACTTTTGTGCATACAGCTCTTGTAGAGGTTCACATATTTTGGTTATAAAAGCAGCTTTCCTTGGAGGCCTTGATCAGCAACCCTATTGTCTGGTTGTTTTTTCCATAGAGGAAAGGAAGAAAGCGCTCACATTTCCAAGACAACAAGACACAGCGCTCAGCACTTTCTCATTTGTTTGAAATGAGCTTGCTTGGATATTATTTTCTGAGCAATGTCAGCTCCACACAGGCTACCCAAGCCCTTACAAATGCCTGTGTATTCAGGCAACACTGTGTAGACTTGCCCTTAAACCTGAAATACTACTCTGTAGTAATGATTATAAGGAACATTTAGGAATGATTGACTGTACTAATTTACTGCATTAGATCCTGTACACTTATTTTGCACAGAATGCAAAGATACACAGATGATTCCTGATTTGGCTCATGCGTTCTCTAATATAGTTAGATGTTGATCCTAGATGTGAATGCCCCTGGGACCAGCCTGCAGCTCTGGCTTAAGCCCTGATGCTGAGGCAGTTTAATGACCCTGCTCATCCCTGCTTCCTCTGCTGCACTGAGCCTCGCAGAGATGGCCCAACACAGCCCCCAGCAGCTCAAGTCAGGTCAGAGGCCACATTTGGTTAAATGAATCTACCCTTGGGGCTACCTTCTGGGGCTGCTGAAAACTGTAGTTAGATAGGATTTATATTTGTGTGTATGGGTATGCATATGTCTGCAAAAATGGCATGCAGGGTTGCCAGCATGATGTTAGGTGGCCATACTCCACTGTAATGACACATTCAGTGCGGTACAATCACATCTTGATTCAGTTTTCTCCAAAAATTATAACAATTTTTATCAGCATCATCATTATTTTAGACAACTTTAATTCCTGTGTGGATTTCTAATTCATTTATTTCAAGGTGCTTACCAATCTTGTTCTGAAAGACAAAAAAAAAAAAGCCAAAAATTGACAGCAAATGGTTGCTGGGGAAAGCTAATTTCCTCTCTTCTTTACAATAAAAACTGAAGTACATTGACTTTTCCCAATTTTGAAAGCCTTTTTCTACTGCGACACACTATTTACTTTGCACAGAAGTCAGTTACTATATTCTATGTTGACCAAAAAAACCCCACAGTTCCCCAAGGAACGTTATAAATACATTCATCCTTTTTAAAAAAGAAATAAAGGAGCTTTTAGGGCAGGTATGGCTACTTGGCAGTTCACTGCAATCAGTGTATTTGATTTGACCGAAACTTCAAGCCTCGTTGGTGACCACATTTTTCTTTGGAAATTACAGTCAAGTTTCAAGGCCTGAATTTTCCATGTGCTGGAAACCTTTCAGGTCTGAATTTGCCCTGTTTTACTGAAAGGACGACTGATTCCTGCAACAGCTCAGACTTAAGGTTCAACTCACAATAAGAAACGGGAACAAATCTGCCCCACTGCATCACTTGATGGGTCTTCTAAGTGGATGAAGTCACCTGAAGGTATGAAGTAATTTCTCTGAACTAAGAGGAGCACTTTGAAGCTACGTGGATGTTGGGTGTAAACTGGGCTTTAAATTCTTGCCTACAATGAAAATCCCATTTTTCTGACTTGCTCAAAAAACATTATTGAAGACAATAGACAAGTCTTTAGCCTAGACATCCTAAACCTGCATGGAGCTTAGGATAGAACCTGAACCATCCTGCAAACTGATTAACAGGTAGCCAGAGCTCTGCTGCCCATACATTTAAGCCCAGTGCTACTGCTACCTTTACCTTTGCTTCCCCTGCTAAAAACTGGTCATAATTCCCCTCACAGCAAACCCTACTTCCTCTACACTGCTGGAAAGTCTTAAGCCAGCTTTAACAGTAATCAATTTTCCCTAAACCAAAAACTAAATTGCTACCCTACTGCAGAAGCACATAGCCTACAACTGAAACTTGAAGAGCCTATTTTGATATTTCTCTTGTACTTTAACATTTTTTCTTAAACACGATGTAACAGAAACAAATAAAGTGAAAATGATGAAAATAAATAAATGACCTCATTTTAATTTTCCAAGACGGTACTGTTTAGAAAATAGTATGCAATCCTTCCTAAAAAACAAAGACACCAAGAGGTTGAGCGTCTTTGCGGCTTTTTTTTTTTTTTTTATCATTTTCCAATCCACAGTTTTGGTGGATTCAATCCTATTTCAGCATCACATAGCATTTTTCCTCAGTAGTTCTGTCCCCCACCACTATTAACATGGTAGGATACATGATAAAGAGAGCCTCAAGGTGTGACTAGTATATGCCGTATAGTGCAGAGACAAAGAAGCAGCCATCACAGGAAATGCTGGTAGGAAATGCACTCAAGCAGACTATTGTTCATCTGCTAGTTGTCTCACTTAGGCTGTGCCAGATGAAAAATTCTGCAAACATCTGGCACTAAACTGAAATGTTACGGGAAACTTCTGCCACAAGACATATGCAAATGTCTTGTGTAATGTAAACAAATTAATGAAACCAGTGCAAAGCCACAGGGACCATGTTTCCTCTGCAGTGTAAGTAGTGTTTGCATTATGAAGAACAACAATAAATTATTATACTTGCCTCCTGTATATCATCTCTCATCAGACATCATTTTCTGCACATGCATTATTCATGCTCCACAACACTCTAAGATTCCAGTGTATTTAATTTTGAGCCTGTTCTCTACCATTAAGATGATTTGATCGTTTCCACAACTTGTTTCTCAAGAGGCTCTCATTTGGTCCCAATTTTTATCTTTTGGTGTGTGTGACATCAGTGTAAACAAAGAGCTTTCTCATCTGTACTTTTTGTGAGAGATGTTGATAGAACTCAAAGGGGAAAAGTTTACTCAAACAAATACATCTTCAGCAAGAGATAACTCAAAAATTGCAGTCTTGTACACAAGAACCTGAAACCATCAAGACTACAGAAAGTAAGCCTGAAGATGGAGACAGGATAAAGAAAATACATACACATAAATTAAGATTCAAAAAAATATTGAATTACAATGAAGCTAAAACAGAAATCTAATGATTAACTATACATCAATATGGTAACTTTTTACGTGATTTTAAATAGAAAAATATTTTGACTTCAAATAAATAAAAATATTTACTAGAATAACCTTTAAAAATGTTAATAATATGACTACATGATAGGAATAGCTATCACAAAATATTTGTGATATTGTCTATTTTTTTAGACAAAGGAAAAAACACCCAAATGGAACTGAAAAATTCTTCAGACTGGGAAATACATATATTTTTTTCCATTTTCCAAAACAGATTTGTTTTGCCTAAAAAAGGTCACATGTGAGTATTATAGTCCCAGTGTCAGGTGACTACATTCTTTTAACTCAACACAGCATAAAAATATCAGATTATTAAATGGATTTGATTTTTTTTTAACCTCATACTTTTTTCATATGCATGTAAATCACTTAAATTTTATAATATTTTGGGGGAAAAGAAAAAAATTGATTAAGTTATATAAAATGTGTGAAAACAATAATGACCATTTCGTTTTGAGAGAATACTTTGGACTGAGATGAGTCTCTATGTAAACTTCTAAAATACAAACACACCGACTCAGGCAATTAAATATTCCTCTACGTTCAGTTACAGAGATTAGTATTTTAACGTTGACTCAAACACATTTGCTTTGATTTAGAAATTTCTGTAAACCTCAAAATCTTTGTCAGTTACCATACAAACTGATATTCCAGATTGAGAAAACATGCCAACGGGAGACATTGATGATATTTTTCACTTAAGTTACAGTACTTAATTAAGAACAAATTATTAAAAAGATGACAATTTGAGTGCTAGTTGTCAAAACATTGACTGTTATTATACGGCTTCAAAGGACAAGAAATGATTTAAATTGACTTCCCATGATTTCATCTGGTGATTTCTATACTTAACTAGAAGCATTCCTTACTCTGAGACAATCATTTTGTTCAGAATTAAGTAGATGTCAATGTTTCTCAAAATGACACCAACAACAGAACAAAGAAAAAAGCTATTACATTTCATGAGGAACTTATACTCATTCCAAATAAAAGCTATTGGTTTATACCAACAATATTAACACTGGAAACAGGTATTTGCTCTGGCAGTACAAGAAAGAAGTAAACCACCTATGCATACAAAACAGCATATTAGTTTAAGTGAATTGAAGCAAGTGCTGAAACATGCATAATAGCTTTTATTTATGTGGGTATATCTCAGAGAAAAAGGGAGCAACTTTTAGTAGCTAAGCAGCAGCTGCCTGTTTTGTTTTGACAACGTAACACCAATCTGCTTGTGTGCCACTCTTACTTTTCAGTAGGCATTTTAGACTCCAAATCAGCTAATCTGGCATGAAAATCAACAGCTTAACCTATGCCCATCAATTCTTAATATTACCCTTTATACTGATGCTGCAAAGTACAGCTAACGCAGCTTAGAATGAGCCTTAAGAACGTATACACGGTTTGACAGAACAGCTAGAGTAACGGTGTGTAAGTTCAAGAATGATAACACCATGAGGATATGATCAACATCAAGACTGTACTTGCTCTTACCAGAGACCTATACGCTACGAAGAACAATATATCTCAAAATGAAATTTAAGATATTAGCATGGTAATGTATAAATGTACTACTCGCTACACATGGAAAGAAAAAAGCTTATTAAAAATGGGGTGGCAAATATAAATCAAAAATAATAAAGACCTCAGAATTTGTGAAGAGGTTTCACATTTACAAAGTTGACTGGGGGAAGGAGTGGTTTACACCATGACACAGGAAGAAAGCCAACGCCAGCCTGCAACTACTTCTAAGTCTACAGGATAGAAATGTGTGAAAGAAGATTCTCTAACCTCAACTTTTTGCTTGTCTGAAGAACAGAACTGAAAAAGCTCACTGTGCACAAGATGGGATAGAAAGAGGAGACACTGGTTTCAAGGTTTAAAGTTTAAGATGAAAGTGTTCAACATTTCAAGGAAAAGCACTATTGAAGCATATGTGCAGTTATTTTCCTAAGAAAGGAGGTGATCATACTGCTTAGAACTGTAATCTAGCATAGTTCACCAGCATTCTTAAAATTACATTTCATGTATGTATACAGAAATGTGTATAATTTTTTTTAAACCAAGACATTACATTTACATTAAAAAGTGAGACAGTGAAGAGGCTACGATTATGACTACATCAGTCATTTTTGATAGTAAATACTGCATTTTTTTGTATCACAGCAAATGCTATAAAAACATTTTTATGTGCACACTAACAAAATAACCAAAAGCAACAGCATATAACAGTACTAACTTGTTGCTATGGGAAGCCTTAGCCGAAGAAGAGAAAAATTGGCTTAATAACCTGACAAGAGATATGGAACTGTAAATCATCCATTTAAAAAGAGCTCTGAGTGACACTATTGGCTAGATTCATTTTTCTTTTTGCCACACACCGCCTTCTCCCATAACACTACTTACCCAGTCATGGCTGATGCACTGTCTGGGAAAGTCTACTAATGACTAATTAAAGGGATAGGTTGTCAATGCCTCAACAACTATTTCACCTACCTCCCCCATTTTAATACTTCTCCAAAACAAGTTGCTGCTTGTATGATTTGTATCATAACCATTATATCATTTAAACATAATTTCGTATGTGACAGAAAGAAATCTTTCTACAGCATGCATAAAGAAAGCATAAATATTAAAAAAAGCAGATGATTGCAAATGACTTGAAAGAGCAAGTGATTAAGCTTAATGTTTATAATTTAAAAGGCACAGGCAAAGCACATTCACCTACACACTTTCCGAGCTCTTTTAAGTAAGTAAAAGCCACAAAAGCTCAGCAGATAATTTTAGTGCTATTTATGCTATAACAAGCAATATGGTACAAGAAAGAAAAAAAAAACTTTGCCTCCTACAGTGGCCAAATCCTGATGGCACATGTTCATGAGTACTACATGAATATTACCAGAAGAAACAAAAAACACCTTTGAACTGCCTATATGATTCATATTCCTTTCAGGTAAGACTGCTATTTGAATATATTTTAGCAACAACTGCACTGGATTCTGTACGCTAAAGCCATATGTACTTACTCTGAGAGTGAGAACAATAGCTTTCCTTTAATTTTTAATACAGAATATGATTTCACACATCTCTTCATATTTATGCTAGATTTACCTTTCTGTTGGCATTTCTCTTTTTTTTTTTTTATGTTTCATACTTTTTTATTTAGTTTCAATATTGAAGTGTATTATGTGAATCTGGTTTACACACATCATACAGTATGATAGAAGGATACTGCTTACTAACTTGCTTTTCTCTAATTATTGGCCACAGCTGGTCATATCCTTCACTTGGTCCCAGCAGTATACTGTGGCAAAAGTGCTAGAAGTGATAGTCATTAGTCACAGTCTGACAAGAGTAAAAGATGCATTTGTTTCACAAATCAACCCGTCCCCTCCCCCCCCACCCCCCCCCCATACACACACACCCTATCCAGCCTTTTTTTCCCTTGTATTTATCCTTAAGGGAAAGAAAACTTCCAAGTACAAACTGCAAACAAGTTTTCTGCATTTCGGAATTAGCTGGTTATGATAGTGGAAATACTAGATATAATAAATATTCACGTAGCACACTCTTGGAAAGAAGATGAGTTAGCTACAAAAAAGAAGGACAGAACAAATTCCAATGGCACAACAGGGGCTTGGATTAAAAAAAATGAGATTTACTATTTCACTATGGCTTGTCAATTCTTTGAAATAACAATAACAGAGACTATACTCTGGTTACAGAGAGTATTTACTCAATAAGCATAGAAGCAAGCATAAATCTGCATGTTTAATTGTCAATGCAGAACTGTGAAATAATATCATAATAAAATAAGAATAATTTTTTAAAGTGTATTTTTCTTACTTGCATCCTTTTAATAAGTTCTATGAGCTCAGATGGCCTGGTCTGTACATAAAAGGATTTGAATCAAAATACATTTCTTCTCAATTATTAGATTGCAGATTTAGAGATGTGAAAGTAAACAGGTTTGATCCAAAATGCTTTGATTCAGTTTTTACATCTTCATCACTACATTAATAATGAGCTGTTCTCTTTACTACTAATTTAAGTGCAGGTGCCTATGCAGAAGAGCTGAAATGAACTCATTAGTGGTAGAAAGAAACCAGTGTGCTATTGCATTGAAGTCAGAAAATATTCCTCTGAATGTCAGATGAAGCACACAGTTGAAATTAGCAAAGGTAACCATGCATTACTCCTTTGAACTTCTTCACTGGCAAGTCTTGAGTGTCAAACACTGACACTCCCAGTATGCAGAGGAATGGTTCTTGAACTTCTTTGGTCAACAGGATCCACCAGTCTAACAGAGAATGAGTCACTTCTTTTGGAAGGTGATGATCTTTAGGACTCTGAATGCATACCTGGAATAAAGTCATGCCTGTCTCCCTCTCTATTCAAACTTCACTGGCTGGCTTTTATATGGTAACCTATATCTGCTGTACTCGACATTTTCCTTATACTTGAGAGTACCTGAGATATCCTGACTGAGGAAGAGTCAAAGGAGAGGTTGCCCATGGAACCTGTGGATGCCCCATTTCTTGGAGTGCTCAAGGACAGAGTTGGATGGGACCCTTGGCAGCATGGTGGCAACCCTGCCCAAGGCAGGGGATCGGAACTAGACGATCACTAAGGTCTTTTCTGATCCAAGCCATTCTGTGATTCTATAAGACTATGAAGCAGTTACATTGCCAGAAACATTGCCAGGTATCTATACGCTCAAAGACACGTTCAGTGTTATGTATCAAAATCAAATAGCCTTCAGGATTAAATAATTGATTTTTCTTTTATTAAATATTCCCTGTTTTGCCCAGCTATCATTATCTATCTTAAACATCTGTCAGATTGAAGTACAGCAACATCTTTGTGGAAATGTGAAGCACTGGATTATCCTTCCATACAGGCCAATAACAACTGTGGATGGATTTTAGAGGATTAAGAGCATGGAAGTCTCACTGAGTTCATCTGGAGTTTTGTAAGGTTGGATCAGGTTCAAAACATAGATGCAGATGTCAGCACATTTCACACGAATGTGATTGGCGATCTCCAAGTCAATTCTCAGCCTGTCACAGATAGAACTAGACAGATAGAACTATAGGAAAAACCACATATCTGAGATAATGTATGTTCCTTTAGAGTTTGAGAAAGAGGAAAACCAAGATCCAGGTAGGCAAAATATTAATCAATAGTTAAAGGAGGAGATACCAGCAAATGAGCAACCATTATTTTTGTGGTGTAAATGGGGGCAGTCACATGGTGACTAGGGAACATAATGGCATGCTATGTGCAATACTGAGGTAAAAACAGCAAGTTATTTCAAGTCACTCATCTTCTCATCTTGCACAGAAATAACCTAAAACCCTTAATAATACTAGAAAAGAAACTTGGAAGTATATTTTCCTGGTTTTCCTCTGGAATGACTACAAGCACATAGTTACTATGTATTTACTGCAGGCTTTTTTTTTTTTTTTTAATTATCTTCTAATCTTGGGAAAATTTTTTTTAGTAACATATACTAGTGCATAGGGTAAAAAAGATTATAGGCTGAGCTGACAGTTCTCTATGTTGTTTTGGTTGGTGAACAACTCCCTAGATAAAAACTTTTTCAAGCACTAAGTTTTAGGCTATTTGGTTTGTTATTTCCCATGCCTCGAGATAACTTTTGAAAAACCTGAAGTTAAAATAAGTTGGCTGAATTTGAGAATAGCATCAAAGCAAAACTCTTTCAGTAAAAGTTCCCAAATAAACATAATTTGAAGACTTCAAAAGATTTAGCGGGCATCTTTCCCTGTAGCTCCAATTTTGTTAAGTATCCAGGGTAGGTACTTTTCAGAAATTAATCATATTTGTATAACAAATGAACCTGCCACATGTATGCATCTTTGATGAGAAGAAACTGGAAGATGTGAAATGAACGAAACAAAGTGCAAGAACAGAAAAACTAATCTAATTTACAGGAGAGTACCTATAGAAAATATTATCCTTGCTTTCACCATCATGTTTCTAATTAACTGCCATGAAGCCAATACACCCCAAAGCTTTCATAGCTATCCAATGGCATTTGCATTCTGCATTTTCAGGATGAATTAAATGAGGCATTTGGGATTTTATTTGATAAAGCTGAGAATGGTCAGGACTGCAAATTAAGTCATTTGATTCCTGCTTTGAAAAATGCAGACCTAGGAACGATAATCAGAAAAATATTCACATGCAAAACCCGTGCATTTTTCACAGTTTTAGTGTTATCATCTTTGCCTCAGTCCTTTAAGTGTAAAACAGACATATGAGGTTGCTGTGATAAAACCATTATACTGGAGCGCATTTACTACAAAATAGTAATGAGACTGAACTAAGGTTGCAAGAACTCTTAATTCCACCAGTTCTAACCAAATCTGAAGCTGAAATAATCTTTTACTACAGCACTCAGAAATCACATTTCAGCAGCATTATCTTGGTAAACATAATAATGTGCCATTAACCTTTGTAACCCAAGTATATTAGATATACTTGCATATTCTAATAATGTTCCCTAATATAATCATCACACAAAAATGAAATCTAAAAAGAATTTATGCTAGTTACTCAACAAAAACAAGAACATAGCACACTATAAAACAACATCTTTTTCAATTTGCAACAGGTTTCTAATAGCATATATGGCATATTTCTCCCAAAAATTTCAAAACCCAGAATGGTTTGCTTCTCAAACCTCATAACGGAAATGAATTGACTGTTGATTTTGGCAGACTGTGTGTTTCATGCAAACCAGCACGCTTTCAGGACTGCTTAGGAGAGGACAAGGCCAGTGTAATCTGATTAGAAATGTAATGAGATTAGGTATGCAAAAACACATACAACTTCTATTTATCTGGGAAAAAAAAAAAAAAAAAAAAAAAAAAAAAAGATACCCATCTTAATACTAAAACCCATCAATGCAAAATACTACAATTTTAATTTATTTGTGCCTTTCCAAAAATGGTCAAGAATAATGTCATATAGTCAGCTGCAATTTCTGCAGAATTACTGAAAACAATACTATTAATAGCTGGCTCCAGCTGTCAGGCTGATTTTCCAATTGCCTTTTCTGGTAGCATCAAATGTTAATATTCCGAAAGAACTAGGTAAAAGGACAAATAACACAAGGAGTTACAAACATCACATGTAATTGATTAATGACAGTGTCCGATGTTTGCAATGCAAGTTTGTAACAGTGCCTCTGTAGAGTGTCACCTGCCTGTGAACAAGAACAGGAAATTAGTTTTCTCACTGCTCTAATGAAAGAAAATGAAGATGGAACATATATTCCTCTGACTAATCTTTTAGCCAGGAACAACTGTCACTAATGACAGAGAAAGGTAAAGGAGATATAGCCAAAGAAGATCTTGTCTTCTCTTTCAGTAAAAATTAGCACAACGGTATTTCTTTGGGTTGCGGGGAGAGGGAGGGGATGAAATAAAAAGTACTTAGCACAAATTTTAAAATTGTCAGGATTTTAGTGAGAATCATGAAGACCAAAAATTGAGCTTGATAGATATAGCTTAATTTCCATCCCCCAAAACAATGCCCAAAGTAAGAATCCAGCTTCCTCAAAATGCTTTTTTTGAACTCATTTTCATGGATACCTTGCACAAAACATTTTTTTTTTTTTTTTTTTTTTAAAGGTGAACTCAGCCAAACATTTCAAATTTAAATTTCTTGTTATCAAAGTCTCATTTACGTGCTTTTTGGAGGCTTATTTTGGACCTACATCAAATTGAAAACTATAGTCAGAGAAATCTCACCTGCATAAAATTAACTTCTAAAAAAATACTATTTTTAAACAAATTAGCAATGTTTCAAGATAACTCTGCTTAAGGTGCTGAGAAAGAAATCTGTAGCTATGTATAAAGCATTAATGCTTAAAAACAACACAATGTCAAAACATAGTTAAAGTGAATTTTTATTTAGTTATAAAAATGTTTGTTTTAACTTTAAGCTATTATGATATCAGAGCACTTTCAAGTTTGATCTCAGGCAGAAATCCACATCTCTAAAATCATGCATCTTGAAGAGAAAACCATATGTGATTCAGCCATCTCTTTCAAGGTTCTGGTTATAATTCTGCTATAGATGACCACAGCTCACTGCAGAAAGTATTTTCTGCATAGAAGAGAAGGACAACATCACCAACAGACAGCAACGTAAATGGATACGTGACCAGAAAAAAGAAAAAAAAGACAGAAGAAATTTTTTTAAAAAGTAGTTTAAAATTTCATGGCTGTGGATCAGTTTCAACTGACAAAAGAAAAAAAAAAAAAAGCTTAAATAATTATGTTGCTGTTACAAGAATAACTCAGTGTACCAGTGAGTGCATGGGTCTGGAAAATCACAACACTTCAGAGTTGTTAACCAAGGTACAGATCTTGTGTTAATTCAAATTAAAAAAACAAACAAACAAACAAAAAAAAACAAACAATAAACATCTCAATGCAGTATATGCTGTACAGAGAAAAAAAATTGAAATGTTAAATACTTACTCACCCATACATCTGCCCCTACTGCAGTCTGCTACGCTGCCACTGGGTGCTGTGATGTATGTGTTAATAGAATATAGCGCTTATTTGATTATTTTGGCTTTGGCTCTGAAGCTGATAATCCTACTGCATATTACTTTTATGCCCACCGCTTTTTAAAGGTCAAAGCAATCTATGTGATACTTAGAGTGGTATAGAAGCATACATACTGAATTTCCTGTTCCTTTTAAATAAGAAATATCCATCCTGCTCTTCCTTGCATACACATTCTGTTTATAATAGTCAGAACATCTACTAGACTGCACAGGACCACTTTCAACACAAAAGATGCAAAGATACACCAATCCCCATTTTTCCTTTTTGCAGCTTCATCCAAAATGAACAACACTAGTCTGTTCAAGCAGCTGGTCCTATGCATGCTATTTCAATGTCTTATTGCTTTTGAGATTTTCCATTGTAATCAGAAGGGACACAGCAATGACCATGGACATAACACTACTACATTTCAAACTACCCTTAACACAGGGTACCACCTAGAATTACAGAATAATTATGTACTAAAATCCTAAAGCAGATAAACATAGGATTATGAAAATGAGCAGAGACAGAGGCAATGTAGAAGTACAAATTGTGCCACAGAACTTTCACCTTTCCTATATTTCAATCTTCCAGGAACCAGTCCAATTTCTGAAATTATCACCGTGTTTTAAATATAGGAGACATAGCATCAGGTAAAGAAGGTAAATCACATTTAGCTCAATTTGGTAAAGCAAAAAGTAATTGCTAAAACACCAAATAATCCCAAACCAAGATAGGTTTTAATTTTAGTTCCTCTCACTGAAGGAGCAAATTATCTATACAAGTCTTTTGTACTGAGAAGCATCCCTTTAAAGCATAAGCAACAGCCACAATTTCTTTTTTCTTTTTTCTTTTTTTTTCTTTTTCTTTTTTTTTTTTCCCCACCAGCAGGAAAGGAGCACAGAATTTCTATTTCAGGTCACCTTTTAGAATCACACTAATACATGTCTACTTCCTATATTGAACACAGATGAATATTGTCTTTAACATTGAAATGTGGATGTAAAGACTAAAAGGCACTCTTTTGGCTGTATTGGTCACTCCCAAAGTATATGCTTCGCATTGAAAGATCAACCAAACTGAATTCAGTTTTGATTAACTACTTATCTAAGGTATAGGCTACACACTGCCTTGGAAATTAACTGTTGTTTCATCTCTGAAAGTAGGAAGCACACTGTAGGTCAAGGTAGAAATTCAACTTTGGCATTGTAGATAATCACTCAGAATAAGTCATAATCCCCAGGGAAAATAATTAAAAAAATAAAATTGACCTTAACAGTAACTTATGAGTACTAATAAAATCTTTGAATGGGAGTATATTAAATTTGCCTGCATTTATCTTTTTTTTTTTTTTTTTTTTTCATGGAAACCCCAAGTATCCCCAAATCCTATCACAAAGAAGAAAAAATTGAAGATTCAACACAATCATTCTTCTGAAGGTTTTTTAAAGTTACGCTTCAAGGATCTACTTGGCCACAATTCACATAGTAAGACACGTATTGCAGAGCTTGAGCTCAGGTTAAATAGCTTCCTCTACTACAATAAATTACTTCCAGCTCTGTATCACTTGCTGAAGTCTCACCTTAAAACTTGCTGGTTAGCAAATAGTACAAGAAAATATTTCAGTCACATCTTACTGAGTAACACTGAATATTAGAAATACTGAACTTCAGAAAAAAAATCCCTTTAAACCCTGCATAAGTTTTCTACTGTCCTACTGACACTGGTGATTGAATTCATCCTCCTGATATCAACAATTACGGATGACTGTCAGCGATATGAAAACAATTAAGTGGTTTTCCCAGTAGCTTCTTCTCTCTCATGACTCTTTGCTTCTGTCCTCTCCTCCAATTTAGGAGATTTAGGAGATCTCCCCCAAGCTAGGGGGAGAGAAAAATGAAATGAGCAAACAAACTTATAAGTGAGATAGAGATACTCATTTAACAGCACACCTTTCATTAATGCAAATTTCTAACTAAGCACTGAACACTTTCAAATTGTGGGCATTGAACATTTACAAATGAATTATTGAGGAGAAAAAAAGCCAGTGAGCTTGCCATGAAGTTCATCAACAATATTGCATAATTTGCCTTACTATGCTATATGCTTCCGTATATGTAAGTACCGAATGTCAAGCACCTTTGGATTCTCATCAATCATTTTTCACATCTGCAGATTAATCTTCTTCTGTAAATTATCTCTCTATGTTTACTGTAAGATATGCAGAATGTCTTCCAAGAGGAAACAAGCTTCGCAGCATCCCTGATGGTTTAGCCAGAGGCAGGCTTTGTTCTGGCTCACCTGGCAGAGCCTGCACTAATGCCTGTGCCTCAGGTAATGTTCAAAGTGTACCCTCTGTAGAGGTTGTGAAGGATACTGTAACCCAAATTATTACATAGTCAATCATTCCTCAGTGCTCATCCCAAACATGCTTGGCACATCACTTTTCTTCTATTACTTTACCTTGGTTTTGACAACCGTAACATAGATTTACTCTGCAACAGATTTTTTCTAGTGCACTACCTAAAATCAAAAACTGCCAATATCTATTCCTGACTTATATTGAAATTCAAAGTATGAAAGGAAAAGTATTCAGAAAGCTCTACTAGACTAAAAAGAGAGTAAAGGTGCATTCACTGAACATAAGAACACAAGAAAAGCCAACAGCAAAGTGACACACATCACTATACACATCAAGTACACGGAGCACACGCTACTGCTATAATTCACATAGGAAAGAGTATGGAGAATAACACTGCTGCTAATCTTTCAGAGAATCCCCTGCTCAGATGCATTTTTTTCATCTTTTGTCTGGATGGACTTCAGTAGCAGGGCAGCTGGTCCAAGAAGCTAACACTAGAAATGTTCATGGATTTTCATCGATTTTTAGCCCTGCACAGCAGAAAGAGAATATCAGAGTTATCCCTTATACCTAATATGCTCAAGCTGTGAAGGCCTTTTCTGTGCATGCAAAATGGATGTTTATGCCTGTAGACAGTGCTTTTTCATATAATAACTAATGTTTTATTTAAGTAATTGAAAATGAGATACTCTTCATAACTAAAAACTCTGCATGACAGCAAGTGTTGCATTTCTCCTAAGGGAAAGTTGATGTCTTTTATAATGAATAAAGCACCCGGCTGTTCAGACTGGAGATGATTTAATCTTGTTTTGACTATTTAAAACAACAACAACAACAAAACCCTTAGGAAATAATGGGTGGCAGACTGATTTGCAACAGGAAGATAAAACTGTGCACTCCCCTATCTCCATAACAATGCTGGGAGGTCCTTTCCCCCACATATCCATCTCTGGCATCAAGCAGCCTTCACAGCAAGGACTCAGGCTCTATTGAGGCCCACCTGCATAACCTTCAGTCAGATAGCCAAAAATCGAGCTGTGAGAAAATCTGTAGTGAGATTGGAAAGGTAAAATTAGAGCCTAAGGCTTGTTGAGACGGGATTGCTAACAACACTGTGCTTCAAGAGGCAAAACATCAGCATGGAGAGAAGAGCTGGGTCTCACTGAGACGGAGCCCATGGTAGCCCATGGTAGCCCATACAAGCCCATACAATGCTGTGCACTGTGTGTTTGTGGCTAGGACAGAGTTACCTTTATTTTGACTATTATGAGCAGCGGCCAGGCTTTCCGTCCTCACCCATCCCACCAAGCAGGCAGGGGGTGCACAAGAAGCTCGGATAGGACACAACAGGGCCAACTGAATCAAACTGACCAGAGTGATGTCCTGTACCAGGTGACACTGCCCCAAAACAGATGCTCACAGAAGTTGTAAGGAGAGCTTTTGAGGTTACGGCATTTCTCCTCCCAAGCAACAGTTACATGTCCTAAGGCCACGCTTCCAGGAAAGCAGCAGGACATCTGCCTACAACAGCAAAGTAATGAACAGATCTTGTTTTCCTCCTGTGCATAGGTTTTCACTTTCCATATTAACTTGTTATTATCTGGATTGTCTCTCTTTCCTGCTATATTCTCCCAGTCCCCTAGGAGAGAGGAGTGAGCAAGAAGCAGCATGGTAGTGGCTAGGGTGAAAAAGGAAAAAGGAAAAAAAGAAGGAAAAAGGAAAAAAAAAAAAGAAAAAAGAAAAAAAAAAAAAAAAAAAA